>NC_081381.1:9679619-10039619 GCF_030684315.1 Stegostoma tigrinum | reverse complement strand
TGAGTGTGACAGAGTGGGAACGTGGGGTCAGTGTGACAGTGTGGGAATGTGGGGTGAGTGTGACAGTGTGGGAATGTGGGGTCAGTGTGACAGGGTGCGAATGTGGGGTCAGTGTGACAGTGTGGGAATGTGGGATCGGTGTGACAGTGTGGGAATGTGGGGTCACTGTGACAGTGTGGGCATGTGTGCTCAGTGTGACAGCGAGGGAATGTGGCGTAAGTGTGACAGTGTGGGAATGTGGGGTCAGTGTGACAGTGTGGGAATGTGGGGTCAGTGTGACAGTGTGGGCATGTGTGCTCAGTGTGATCGTGTGGGAATGTGGGGTCGGTGGGACAGTGTGGGAATGTATGCACAGTGTGACAGTGTAGGAATGTGGGGTCAGTGAGACAGCGTGTGAATGTGGGGTGAGTGTGATAGTGTGGGAATGTGGGGGTCAGTGTGACAGTCTGGGAATGTGGGGTCAGTGTGATAGTGTGGGAATGTGGGGTCGGTGGGTCAGTGTGGGAACGTGGGGTCAGTGTGACAGTGTGGGAATGTGGGGTGAGTGTGATTGTTTGGGAATGTGGGGTCGGTGTGACAGTGTGGGAATGTGGGGTCAGTGTGACAGTGTGGGAATGTGGGGTGAGTGTGACAGAGTGGGAATGTGGGGTCAGTGTGACAGTGTGGGCATGTGGGGTGAGTGTGACAGTCTGGGAATGTGGGGTCAGTGTGACAGTGTGGGAATGTGTGCTCAGTGTGACAGTGTGGGAATGTGGGGTCAGTGTGACAGTGTGCGAATGTGGGGTCAGTGTGACAGTGTGGGAATGTGGAGTCAGTGTGACAGTGTGGGAATGTGGGGTCACTGTGACAGTGTGGGCATGTGTGCTCAGTGTGACAGCGAGGGAATGTGGCGTAAATGTGACAGTGTGGGAATGTGGGGTCAGTGTGACAGTGTGGGAATGCGGAGTCACTGTGACAGTGTGGGAATGTGGGGTCAGTGTGATAGTGTGGGCATGTGTGCTCAGTGTGACAGCGAGGGAATGTGGCGTAAATGTGACAGTGTGGGAATGTGGGGTCAGTGTGACAGTGTGGGAATGTGGGATCGGTGTGACAGTGTGGGAATGTGGGGTCACTGTGACAGTGTGGGCATGTGTGCTCAGTGTGACAGCGAGGGAATGTGGCGTAAGTGTGACAGTGTGGGAATGTGGGGTCAGTGTGACAGTGTGGGAATGCGGAGTCACTGTGACAGTGTGGGAATGTGGGGTCAGTGTGACAGTGTCGGCATGTGTGCTCAGTGTGATCGTGTGGGAATGTGGGGTCGGTGGGACAGTGTGGGAATGTATGCACAGTGTGACAGTGTAGGAATGTGGGGTCAGTGAGACAGCGTGTGAATGTGGGGTGAGTGTGATAGTGTGGGAATGTGGGGGTCAGTGTGACAGTCTGGGAATGTGGGGTCAGTGTGATAGTGTGGGAATGTGGGGTCGGTGGGTCAGTGTGGGAACGTGGGGTCAGTGTGACAGTGTGGGAATGTGGGGTGAGTGTGATTGTTTGGGAATGTGGGGTCGGTGTGACAGTGTGGGAATGTGGGGTCAGTGTGACAGTGTGGGAATGTGGGGTGAGTGTGACAGTCTGGGAATGTGGGGTCAGTGTGACAGTGTGGGAATGTGTGCTCAGTGTGACAGTGTGGGAATGTGGGGTCAGTGTGACAGTGTGCGAATGTGGGGTCAGTGTGACAGTGTGGGAATGTGGGGTCACTGTGACAGTGTGGGCATGTGTGCTCAGTGTGACAGCGAGGGAATGTGGGGTTGGTGTGATAGTGTGGGAATGTGGGGTCAGTGTGACAGTGTGGGAATGCGGAGTCACTGTGACAGTGTGGGAATGTGGGGTCAGTGTGATAGTGTGGGCATGTGTGCTCAGTGTGATCGTGTGGGAATGTGGGGTCGGTGGGACAGTGTGGGAATGTGTGTACAGTGTGACAGTGTAGGAATGTGGGGTCAGTGAGACAGCGTGTGAATGTGGGGTGAGTGTGATAGTGTGGGAATGTGGGGGTCAGTGTGACAGTCTGGGAATGTGGGGTCAGTGTGATAGTGTGGGAATGTGGGGTCGGTGGGACAGTGTGGGAACGTGGGGTCAGTGTGACAGTGTGGGAATGTGGGGTGAGTGTGACAGTGTGGGAATGTGGGGTCAGTCTGACAGTGTGGAAACATGGAGTCACTGTGACAGGTTGGGAATGTGGGGTGAGTGTGACAGTGAGGGCATGTCTAATCAGTGTGACAGTGGGGGAATGTGGGGTGAGTGTGACAGAGTGGGAACGTGGGGTCAGTGTGACAGTGTGGGAATGTGGGGTGAGTGTGATTGTTTGGGAATGTGGGGTCGGTGTGACAGTGCGGGAATGTGGGGTCAGTGTGACAGTGTGGGAATGTGGGGTGAGTGTGACAGAGTGGGAATGTGGGGTCAGTGTGACAGTGTGGGCATGTGGGGTGAGTGTGACAGTCTGGGAATGTGGGGTCAGTGTGACAGTGTGGGAATGTGTGCTCAGTGTGACAGTGTGGGAATGTGGGGTCAGTGTGACAGTGTGCGAATGTGGGGTCAGTGTGACAGTGTGGGAATGTGGAGTCAGTGTGACAGTGTGGGAATGTGGGGTCACTGTGACAGTGTGGGCATGTGTGCTCAGTGTGACAGCGAGGGAATGTGGCGTAAATGTGACAGTGTGGGAATGTGGGGTCAGTGTGACAGTGTGGGAATGCGGAGTCACTGTGACAGTGTGGGAATGTGGGGTCAGTGTGATAGTGTAGGCATGTGTGCTCAGTGTGATCGTGTGGGAATGTGGGGTCGGTGGGACAGTGTGGGAATGTGTGCACAGTGTGACAGTGTAGGAATGTGGGGTCAGTGAGACAGCGTGTGAATGTGGGGTGAGTGTGATAGTGTGGGAATGTGGGGGTCAGTGTGACAGTCTGGGAATGTGGGGTCAGTGTGATAGTGTGGGAATGTGGGGTCGGTGGGACAGTGTGGGAACGTGCGGTCAGTGTGACAGTGTGGGAGTGTGGTTTGAGTGTGACAGTGTGGGAATGTGCGGTCAGTCTGACAGTGTGGAAACATGGAGTCACTGTGACAGGTTGGGAATGTGGGGTGAGTGTGACAGTGTGGGCATTTCTAATCAGTGTGACAGTGTCGGAATGTGGGGTGAGTGTGACAGAGTGGGAACGTGGGGTCAGTGTGACAGTGTGGAAATGTGGGGTGAGTGTGACAGTGTGGGAATGTGGGGTCAGTGTGACAGGGTGCGAATGTGGGGTCAGTGTGACAGTGTGGGAATGTGGGATCGGTGTGACAGTGTGGGAATGTGGGGTCACTGTGACAGTGTGGGCATGTGTGCTCAGTGTGACAGCGAGGGAATGTGGCGTAAGTGTGACAGTGTGGGAATGTGGGGTCAGTGTGACAGTGTGGGAATGCGGAGTCACTGTGACAGTGTGGGAATGTGGGGTCAGTGTGACAGTGTGGGCATGTGTGCTCAGTGTGATCGTGTGGGAATGTGGGGTCGGTGGGACAGTGTGGGAATGTATGCACAGTGTGACAGTGTAGGAATGTGGGGTCAGTGAGACAGCGTGTGAATGTGGGGTGAGTGTGATAGTGTGGGAATGTGGGGGTCAGTGTGACAGTCTGGGAATGTGGGGTCAGTGTGATAGTGTGGGAATGTGGGGTCGGTGGGTCAGTGTGGGAACGTGGGGTCAGTGTGACAGTGTGGGAATGTGGGGTGAGTGTGATTGTTTGGGAATGTGGGGTCGGTGTGACAGTGTGGGAATGTGGGGTCAGTGTGACAGTGTGGGAATGTGGGGTGAGTGTGACAGAGTGGGAATGTGGGGTAAGTGTGACAGTGTGGGAATGTGGGGTGAGTGTGACAGTCTGGGAATGTGGGGTCAGTGTGACAGTGTGCGAATGTGGGGTCAGTGTGACAGTGTGGGAATGTGGAGTCAGTGTGACAGTGTGGGAATGTGGGGTCACTGTGACAGTGTGGGCATGTGTGCTCAGTGTGACAGCGAGGGAATGTGGGGTCAGTGTGACAGTGTGGGAATGTGGGGTCAGTGTGACAGTGTGGGAATGTGGGATCGGTGTGACAGTGTGGGAATGTGGGGTCACTGTGACAGTGTGGGCATGTGTGCTCAGTGTGACAGCGAGGGAATGTGGCGTAAGTGTGACAGTGTGGGAATGTGGGGTCAGTGTGACAGTGTGGGAATGCGGAGTCACTGTGACAGTGTGGGAATGTGGGGTCAGTGTGACAGTGTCGGCATGTGTGCTCAGTGTGATCGTGTGGGAATTTGGGGTCGGTGGGACAGTGTGGGAATGTATGCACAGTGTGACAGTGTAGGAATGTGGGGTCAGTGAGACAGCGTGTGAATGTGGGGTGAGTGTGATAGTGTGGGAATGTGGGGGTCAGTGTGACAGTCTGGGAATGTGGGGTCAGTGTGATAGTGTGGGAATGTGGGGTCGGTGGGTCAGTGTGGGAACGTGGGGTCAGTGTGACAGTGTGGGAATGTGGGGTGAGTGTGATTGTTTGGGAATGTGGGGTCGGTGTGACAGTGTGGGAATGTGGGGTCAGTGTGACAGTGTGGGAATGTGGGGTGAGTGTGACAGTCTGGGAATGTGGGGTCAGTGTGACAGTGTGGGAATGTGTGCTCAGTGTGACAGTGTGGGAATGTGGGGTCAGTGTGACAGTGTGCGAATGTGGGGTCAGTGTGACAGTGTGGGAATGTGGAGTCAGTGTGACAGTGTGGGAATGTGGGGTCACTGTGACAGTGTGGGCATGTGTGCTCAGTGTGACAGCGAGGGAATGTGGGGTTGGTGTGATAGTGTGGGAATGTGGGGTCAGTGTGACAGTGTGGGAATGCGGAGTCACTGTGACAGTGTGGGAATGTGGGGTCAGTGTGATAGTGTGGGCATGTGTGCTCAGTGTGATTGTGTGGGAATGTGGGGTCGGTGGGACAGTGTGGGAATGTGTGCACAGTGTGACAGTGTAGGAATGTGGGGTCAGTGAGACAGCGTGTGAATGTGGGGTGAGTGTGATAGTGTGGGAATGTGGGGGTCAGTGTGACAGTCTGGGAATGTGGGGTCAGTGTGATAGTGTGGGAATGTGGGGTCGGTGGGACAGTGTGGGAACGTGGGGTCAGTGTGACAGTGTGGGAATGTGGGGTGAGTGTGACAGTGTGGGAATGTGGGGTCAGTCTGACAGTGTGGAAACATGGAGTCACTGTGACAGGTTGGGAATGTGGGGTGAGTGTGACAGTGAGGGCATGTCTAATCAGTGTGACAGTGGGGGAATGTGGGGTGAGTGTGACAGAGTGGGAACGTGGGGTCAGTGTGACAGTGTGGGAATGTGGGGTGAGTGTGACAGTGTGGGAATGTGGGGTCAGTGTGACAGGGTGCGAATGTGGGGTCAGTGTGACAGTGTGGGAATGTGGGATCGGTGTGACAGTGTGGGAATGTGGGGTCACTGTGACAGTGTGGGCATGTGTGCTCAGTGTGACAGCGAGGGAATGTGGCGTAAGTGTGACAGTGTGGGAATGTGGGGTCAGTGTGACAGTGTGGGAATGTGGGGTCAGTGTGACAGTGTGGGCATGTGTGCTCAGTGTGATCGTGTGGGAATGTGGGGTCGGTGGGACAGTGTGGGAATGTATGCACAGTGTGACAGTGTAGGAATGTGGGGTCAGTGAGACAGCGTGTGAATGTGGGGTGAGTGTGATAGTGTGGGAATGTGGGGGTCAGTGTGACAGTCTGGGAATGTGGGGTCAGTGTGATAGTGTGGGAATGTGGGGTCGGTGGGTCAGTGTGGGAACGTGGGGTCAGTGTGACAGTGTGGGAATGTGGGGTGAGTGTGATTGTTTGGGAATGTGGGGTCGGTGTGACAGTGTGGGAATGTGGGGTCAGTGTGACAGTGTGGGAATGTGGGGTGAGTGTGACAGAGTGGGAATGTGGGGTCAGTGTGACAGTGTGGGCATGTGGGGTGAGTGTGACAGTCTGGGAATGTGGGGTCAGTGTGACAGTGTGGGAATGTGTGCTCAGTGTGACAGTGTGGGAATGTGGGGTCAGTGTGACAGTGTGCGAATGTGGGGTCAGTGTGACAGTGTGGGAATGTGGAGTCAGTGTGACAGTGTGGGAATGTGGGGTCACTGTGACAGTGTGGGCATGTGTGCTCAGTGTGACAGCGAGGGAATGTGGCGTAAATGTGACAGTGTGGGAATGTGGGGTCAGTGTGACAGTGTGGGAATGCGGAGTCACTGTGACAGTGTGGGAATGTGGGGTCAGTGTGATAGTGTAGGCATGTGTGCTCAGTGTGATCGTGTGGGAATGTGGGGTCGGTGGGACAGTGTGGGAATGTGTGCACAGTGTGACAGTGTAGGAATGTGGGGTCAGTGAGACAGCGTGTGAATGTGGGGTGAGTGTGATAGTGTGGGAATGTGGGGGTCAGTGTGACAGTCTGGGAATGTGGGGTCAGTGTGATAGTGTGGGAATGTGGGGTCGGTGGGACAGTGTGGGAACGTGCGGTCAGTGTGACAGTGTGGGAGTGTGGTTTGAGTGTGACAGTGTGGGAATGTGCGGTCAGTCTGACAGTGTGGAAACATGGAGTCACTGTGACAGGTTGGGAATGTGGGGTGAGTGTGACAGTGTGGGCATGTCTAATCAGTGTGACAGTGTCGGAATGTGGGGTGAGTGTGACAGAGTGGGAACGTGGGGTCAGTGTGACAGTGTGGAAATGTGGGGTGAGTGTGACAGTGTGGGAATGTGGGGTCAGTGTGACAGGGTGCGAATGTGGGGTCAGTGTGACAGTGTGGGAATGTGGGATCGGTGTGACAGTGTGGGAATGTGGGGTCACTGTGACAGTGTGGGCATGTGTGCTCAGTGTGACAGCGAGGGAATGTGGCGTAAATGTGACAGTGTGGGAATGTGGGGTCAGTGTGACAGTGTGGGAATGCGGAGTCACTGTGACAGTGTGGGAACGTGGGGTCAGTGGGACAGTGTGGGAATGTGGGGTGAGTGTCATAGTGTGTGAATGTGGGGTCGGTGTGACAGTGTGGGAATGTGTGCTCAGTGTGACAGTGTGGGAATGTGGGGTCAGTGTCACAGTGTGGGCATGTGTACTCAGTGTGAAAGTGTGAGAATGTGGGGTCAGTGTGACAGTGTGGGAATATGGGGTCAATGTGACAGTGTGGGAATGTGGGGTCGGTGTGACAGTGTGGGAATGTGTGCTCAGTGTGACAGTGTGAAAATGTGGGGTCAGTGTGACAGTGTGGGAATATGGGGTCAATGTGACAGTGTGGGAATGTGGGGTCGGTGTGACAGTGTGGGAATGTGAGGTCAGTGTGACAGTGTGGCCATGTGTACTCAGTGTGACAGTGTGAGAATGTGGGTTCAATGTGACAGTGTGGGAATGTGGGGTGAGTGTGATAGTGTGGGAATGTGGGATCAGTGTGACAGTGTGGGAATGTGGGGTGAGTGTGATAGTGTGGGAATGTGGGGTGAGTGTGATAGTGTGGGAAGGTGGGGTCAGTGTGACAGTGTGGGAATGTGGGGTCAGTGTTATAGTGTCGGAATGTGGCTCAGACTGACAGTGTGGAAATGTGGAGTCAGTGTGATAGTGTGGGAATGTGGCATTAGTGTGACAGTGCGGGAATGTTGAGTCAGTGTGACGGTGCGGGAACGTGGGGTGAGTGTGACAGTGTGGGAATGTGGGATCACTGGGACAGTGTGGGAATGTGGGCTGAGTGTGACAGTGTAGGAATGTGGGGTCAGTCTGACAGTGTGGAAACAGGGAGTCAGTGTGACAGGTTGGGAATGGGGTCAGTGTGAAAGAGTGGGAGTGTCCGGTCAGAGGGACAGTCTGTGGATGTGGGGTAAATATGACAGTGTTGGAATGTGGGGTCAGTGTGACAGTGTGGGAAATGTTGCGTCAGTGTGACAGTGTGGGAATGTGCGGTCGGTGTGATAGTGTGGGAATGTGGTGTCGGTGTGACAGTGTGGGAATATGGGCTGAATGTGATAGTGTGGGAATTTGGGGTGTGTGTGACAGTGTGGGAATGTGTGCTCAGTGCAACAGTGTGGGAATGTGGGATGAGTGTGACAGTGTGGGAATGTGGGGTCAGTGTGATA
Source organism: Stegostoma tigrinum (assembly GCF_030684315.1). Taxonomy (NCBI): domain Eukaryota; kingdom Metazoa; phylum Chordata; class Chondrichthyes; order Orectolobiformes; family Stegostomatidae; genus Stegostoma; species Stegostoma tigrinum. The sequence continues at coordinate 10,031,501 of NC_081381.1, read as the reverse complement.
GTGTGGGAATATGTGCTCAGTGTGACAGTGTGGGAATGTGGTGTGAGTGTGATAGTGTGGGAATGTGGCGTCAGTGCGACAGTGAGGGAACGTCGGGTGAGTGTGACAGTGTGGGAATGTGGGGTGAGTGTGATAGTGTGGGAATGTGTGCTCCGTGCGACAGTGTGGGAATGTGGGGTGAGTGTGACAGTGTGGGAATGTGGAGTGAGTATGACAGTGTGGGAATGTGTGCTCAGTGTGACTGTGTGGGAATGTGGGGTCAGTGTGACAGTGTGGGAATGTGGTGTCAGAGTGACAGTGTGGGAATGTGGGATTAGTTTGACAGTGTGGGAATGTGGGGTCAGTGTGACAAGTGTGGGAATGTTGAGACAGTGTGACAGTGTGGGAATGTGGATCAGAGTGACAGTGTGGAAATGTGGAGTCAGTGTGACAGTGTGGGAATGTAGGGTCAGTGTGACAGTGTGGGAATATGGGGTCAGTGTGATAGTGTGGGAAAGTGGCATTAGTGTGACAGTGCGGGAATGTTGAGTCAGTGAGACAGTGTGGGATCGTGGGGTCAGAGTGTCAGTGTTGGAATGTGGAGTCAGTGTGACAGTGTGGGAATGTGGATCAGAGTGACAGTGTGGAAATGTGGAGTCAGTGTGACAGTGTGGGAATGTAGGGTCAGTGTGATAGTGTGGGAATGTGGGGTCGGTGTGACAGTGTGAGAATGTGGGGTGAGTGTGATAGTGTGGGAATGAGGGGTCAGTGTGTCAGTGTGGGAATGTGGGGTCGGTGTGACAGTGTGGGAATGTGGGGTCGGTGGGACAGTGTGGGCATGTGGGGTCTACGTGACAGAGTGGGAACGTGGGGTCAGTGGGGCAGTGTGGGAATGTGGGGTGAGTGTGATAGTGTGGGAATGTGGGGTCGGTGTGACAGTGTGGGCATGTGTACTCAGTGTGACAGTGTGAGAATGTGGGGTCAGTGTGACAGTGTGGGAATATGGGGTCAATGTGACAGTGTGGGAATGTGGGGTCGGTGTGACAGTGTGGGAATGTGTGCTCAGTGTGACAGTGTGGGAATGTGAGGTCAGTGTGACAGTGTGGCCATGTGTACTCAGTGTGACAGTGTGAGAATGTGGGTTCAATGTGACAGTGTGGGAATGTGGGGTGAGTGTGATAGTGTGGGAATGTGGGATCAGTGTGACAGTGTGGGAATGTGGGGTCAGTGTGATAGTGTGGGAATGTGGGGTCGGTGGGACAGTGTGGGTATGTGTGCTCCGTGTGACAGTGTGGGAACGTGGGGTCAGTGTTATAGTGTGGGAATGTGGGGTCGGTGGGACAGTGTGGGAATGTGTGCTCAGTGTGACAGTGTGGGAACGTGGGGTCAGTGTGACAGTGTGGGAATGTGGGGTCAGTGTGTCAGTGTGGGAATGTGGGATCACTGGGACAGTGTGGGAATGTGGGCTGAGTGTGACAGTGTAGGAATGTGGGGTCAGTCTGACAGTGTGGAAACAGGGAGTCAGTGTGACAGGTTGGGAATGGGGTCAGTGTGAAAGTGTGGGAGTGTCGGGTCAGAGGGACTGTCTGTGGATGTGGGGTAAATATGACAGTGTTGGAATGTGGGGTCAGTGTGACAGTGTGGGAAATGTTGCGTCAGTGTGACAGTGTGGGAATGTGCGGTCGGTGTGATAGTGTGGGAATGTGGTGTCGGTGTGACAGTGTGGGAATATGGGCTGAATGTGATAGTGTGGGAATTTGGGGTGTGTGTGACAGTGTGGGAATGTGTGCTCAGTGCAACAGTGTGGGAATGTGGGATGAGTGTGACAGTGTGGGAATGTGGGGTCAGTGTGATAGTGTGGGAATATGTGCTCAGTGTGACAGTGTGGGAATGTGGTGTGAGTGTGATAGTGTGGGAATGTGGCGTCAGTGCGACAGTGAGGGAACGTCGGGTGAGTGTGACAGTGTGGGAATGTGGGGTGAGTGTGATAGTGTGGGAATGTGTGCTCCGTGCGACAGTGTGGGAATGTGGGGTGAGTGTGACAGTGTGGGAATGTGGAGTGAGTGTGACAGTGTGGGAATGTGGCATCAGTGTGACTGTGTGGGAATGTGGGGTCAGTGTGACAGTGTGGGAATGTGGGGTAAGTGTGACAGTGTGGGAATGTGGTGTCAGAGTGACAGTGTGGGAATGTGGGATTAGTTTGACAGTGTGGGAATGTGGGGTCAGTGTGACAAGTGTGGGAATGTTGAGACAGTGTGACAGTGTGGGAATGTGGATCAGAGTGACAGTGTGGAAATGTGGAGTCAGTGTGACAGTGTGGGAATGTAGGGTCAGTGTGACAGTGTGGGAATATGGCGTCAGTGTGATAGTGTGGGAAAGTGGCATTAGTGTGACAGTGCGGGAATGTTGAGTCAGTGAGACAGTGTGGGATCGTGGGGTCAGAGTGACAGTGTTGGAATGTGGAGTCAGTGTGACAGTGTGGGAATATGGCTCAGACTGACAGTGTGGAAATGTGGAGTCAGTGTGATAGTGTGGGAATGTGGCATTAGTGTGACAGTGCGGGGATGTTGAGTCAGTGTGACTGTGTGGGAACGTGGGGTGAGTGTGACAGTGTGGGAATGTGGGGTCCGTGTGACAGTGTGGGAATGTGGAGTCAGTGTGACAGTGTGGGAATGTGGGGTCAGTGTGACACCGTGGTAATGTGGAGTCAGTATGACATTGTGGGAATTTTGGGTCAGAGTGGCAGTGTGGGAATGTGGGGTCAGTGGGAGAGTGTGGGAATGTGTGCTCGGTGTAACAGTGTGGGAATGTGGGGTCAGTGTGACAGTGTGGGAATGTGGGGTCAGTGTGACAGTTTGGGCATGTGTGCTCAGTGTGATCGTTTGGGAATGTGGGGTCAGTGAGACAGTGTGGGAATGTGGTGTCGGTGCGACAGTGTGGGAATATGGGCTGAATGTGATAGTGAGGGAATGTGGTGTGAGTGTGATAGTGTGGGAATGTGGCGTCAGTGCGACAGTGAGGGAACGTCGGGTGAGTGTGACAGTGTGGGAATGTGGGGTGAGTGTGATAGTGTGGGAATGTGTGCTCAGTGCGACAGTGTGGGAATGTGGGGTGAGTGTGACAGTGTGGGAATGCGGGGTGAGTGTGACAGTGTGGGAATGTGTGCTCAGTGTGACAGTGTGGGAATGTGGGGTCAGTGTGACAGTGTGGGAATGTGGCGTCAGTGTGACAGTGTGGGAATGTGGGGTCAGTGTGACAGAGTGGGAATGTGGGGTGAGTGTGACAGTGTGGGAACGTGGGGTCAGTGTGACAGTGTGGGAATGTGGGGTCACTGTGACAGTGTGGGAATGTGGGGTCATTGTGACAGTGTGGGAATGTGGCATTAGTGTGACAGTGTGGGAATGTGGGGTCAGAGTGACAGAGTGGGAATGTGGTGTCAGAGTGACAGTGTGGGAATGTGGGGTAAGTGTGACAGTGTGGGAATGTGGGGTAAGTGTGACAGTGTGGGAATGTGGAGTCACTGTGACAGTGTGGGAATGTGGGGTCAGAGTGACAGTGTGCGAATGTGGAGTCACTGTGATAGTGTGGGAATGTGGGGTCAGTGTGACAGTGTGGGAATGTGGCGTCGGTGGGATAGTGTGGGAATGTGTGCTCAGTGTGACAGTATGGGAATGTGGGGTCAGTGTGACAGTGTGGGAATGTGGGGTCAGTGTGACAGTGTGGCCATGTGGGGACAGTGTGACAGTGTGGGAATGTGGGGTGAGTGTGATAGTGTGGGAATGTGGGGTCGGTCTGACAGTGGGGGAATGTGGGGTCAGTGTGACAGTGTGGGAATGTGGGGTGAGTGTGACAGTGCGGGAATCTGGGGTCAGTCTGACTGTGTGGAAACATGGAGTCACTGTGACAGATTGGGAATGTGGGGTCAGTGTGAAAGTGTGGGAGTGTCGGGTCAGAGTGACAGTGTGGGGATGTGGGGTGAATGTGACAGTGTGGGAATGTGGGGTCAGTGTGACAGTGTGGCAATGTGGGGTCGGTGGGACAGTGTGGGAATGTGTGCTCAGTATGACAGTGTGGGAATGTGGGGTCAGTGTGACAGTGTCGGAATGTGGGGTGAGTGTGATAGTCTGGGAATGTGGGGTCAGTGTGACAGTGTGGGAATGTGGGGTCAGTGTGACAGTGTCGGAATGTGGGGTGAGTGTGACAGTGTGGGAATGTGGGGTCAGTGTGATAGTGTGGGAATGTGGGGTCGGTGTGACAGTGTGAGAATGTGGGGTGAGTGTGATAGTGTGGGAATGAGGGGTCAGTGTGTCAGTGTGGGAATGTGGGGTCGGTGTGACAGTGTGGGAATGTGGGGTCGGTGGGACAGTGTGGGCATGTGGTGTCTGAGTGACAGTGTGGGAACGTGGGGTCAGTGGGACAGTGTGGGAATGTGGGGTGAGTGTGATAGTGTAGGAATGTGGGGTCGGTGTGACAGTGTGGGAATGTGTGCTCAGTGTGACAGTGTGGGAATGTGGGGTCAGTGTCACAGTGTGGGCATGTGTACTCAGTGTGACAGTGTGAGAATGTGGGGTCAGTGTGACAGTGTGGGAATATGGGGTCAATGTGACAGTGTGGGAATGTGGGGTCGGTGTGACAGTGTGGGAATGTGTGCTCAGTGTGACAGTGTGGGAATGTGAGGTCAGTGTGACAGTGTGGCCATGTGTACTCAGTGTGACAGTGTGAGAATGTGGGTTCAATGTGACAGTGTGGGAATGTGGGGTGAGTGTGATAGTGTGGGAATGTGGGATCAGTGTGACAGTGTGGGAATGTGGGGTGAGTGTGATAGTGTGGGAATGTGGGGTGAGTGTGATAGTGTGGGAAGGTGGGGTCAGTGTGACACTGTGGGAATGTGGGGTCAGTGTTATAGTGTGGGAATGTGGGGTCGGTGGGACAGTGTGGGAATGTGTGCTCAGTGTGACAGTGTGGGAACGTGGGGTCAGTGTGACAGTGTGGGAATGTGGGGTGAGTGTGACAGTGTCGGAATGTGGCTCAGACTGACAGTGTGGAAATGTGGAGTCAGTGTGATAGTGTGGGAATGTGGCATTAGTGTGACAGTGCGGGAATGTTGAGTCAGTATGACAGTGCGGGAGCGTGGGGTGAGTGTGACAGTGTGGGAATGTGGGGTCAGTGTGTCAGTGTGGGAATGTGGGATCACTGGGACAGTGTGGGAATGTGGGATTAGTTTGACAGTGTGGGAATGTGGGGTCGGTGGGACAGTGTGGGAATGTGTGCTCAGTGTGACAGTGTGGGAACGTGGGGTCAGTGTGACAGTGTGGGAATGTGTGGTGAGTGTGACAGTGTCGGAATGTGGGGTGAGTGTGACAGTGTGGGAATGTGGGGTCAGTGTGATAGTGTGGGAATGTGGGGTCGGTGGGACAGTGTGGGAATGTGTGCTCAGTGTGACAGTGTGGGAACGTGGGGTCAGTGTGACAGTGTGGGAATGTGTGGTGAGTGTGACAGTGTCGGAATGTGGGGTCGGTGTAACAGTGTGGGAATGTGGGGTCAGTGTGATAGTGTAGGAATGTGTGCTCAGTGTGGCAGTGTGGGAATGTGGGTTCAGTGTGGGAATGTGGGGTAAGTGTGACAGTGTGGGAATGTGGGGTCGGTGTGATAGTGTGGGAATGTGGTGTCGGTGCGACAGTGTGGGAATATGGGCTGAATGTGATAGTGTGGGAATGTGGTGTGAGTGTGATAGTGTGGGAATGTGGCGTCAGTGCGACAGTGAGGGAACGTCGGGTGAGTGTGACAGTGTGGGAATGTGGGGTGAGTGTGATCGTGTGGGAATGTGTGCTCAGTGCGACAGTGTGGGAATGTGGGGTCGGTGGGACAGTGTGGGAATGTGTGCTCAGTGTGACAGTGTGGGAACGTGGGGTCAGTGTGACAGTGTGGGAATGTGGCGTCAGTGTGACAGTGTGGGAATGTGAGGTTAGTGTGACAGAGTGGGAATGTGGGGTGAGTGTGACAGTGTGGGAACGTGGGGTCAGTGTGACAGTGTGGGAATGTGGGGTCACTGTGACAGTGTGGGAATGTGGGGTCATTGTGACAGTGTGGGAATGTGGCGTTCGTGTGACAGTGTGGGAATGTGGTGTCAGAGTGACAGTGTGGGAATGTGGGGTAAGTGTGACAGTGTGGGAATGTGGGGTAAGTGTGACAGTGTGGGAATGTGGAGTCACTGTGACAGTGTGGGAATGTGGGGTCAGAGTGACAGTGTGGGATTGTGGCGTCAGTGTGACAGTGTGGGAATGTGGGGTCAGTGTGACAGTGTGGGAATGTGGCGTCGGTGGGATAGTGTAGGAATGTGTGCTCAGTGTGACAGTATGGGAATGTGGGGTCAGTGTGACAGTGTGGGAATGTGGGGTCAATGTGACAGTGTGGCCATGTGGGGTCAGTGTGACAGTGTGGGAATGTGGGGTGAGTGTGATAGTGTGGGAATGTGGGGTCGGTCTGACAGTGGGGGAATGTGGGGTCAGTGTGACAGTGTGGGAATGTGGGGTGAGTGTGACAGTGCGGGAATGTGGGGTCAGTCTGACTGTGTGGAAACATGGAGTCACTGTGACAGATTGGGAATGTAGGGTCAGTGTGACAGTGTGGGAATGTGGGGTCAGTGTGACAGTGTGGGAATGTGGGGTCGGTGGGTCAGTGTGGGAACGTGGGGTCGGTGGGACAGTGTGGGAATGTGTGCTCAGTATGACAGTGTGGGAATGTGGCGTCAGTGTGACAGTGTGGGAATGTGGGGTCAGTGTGATAGTGTGGGAATGTGGGTTCGGTGTGACAGTGTGAGAATGTGGGGAGAGTGTGATAGTGGGGGAATGAGGGGTCAGTGTGTCAGTGTGGGAATGTGGGGTCGGTGTGACAGTGTGGGAATGTGGGGTCGGTGGGACAGTGTGGGCATGTGGGGTCTGAGTGACAGTGTGGGAACGTGGGGTCAGTGGGACAGTGTGGGAATGTGGGGTCGGTGTGACAGTGTGGGAATGTGTGCTCAGTGTGACAGTGTGGGAATGTGGGGTCAGTGTCACAGTGTGGGCATGTGTACTCAGTGTGACAGTGTGAGAATGTGGGGTCAGTGTGACAGTGTGGGAATATGGGATCAATGTGACAGTGTGGGAATGTGGGGTCGGTGTGACAGTGTGGGAATGTGTGCTCAGTGTGACAGTGTGGGAATGTGAGGTCAGTGTGACAGTGTGGCCATGTGTACTCAGTGTGACAGTGTGAGAATGTGGGTTCAATGTGACAGTGTGGGAATGTGGGGTGAGTGTGATAGTGTGGGAATGTGGGATCAGTGTGACAGTGTGGGAATGTGGGGTGAGTGTGATAGTGTGGGAATGTGGGGTCAGTGTTATAGTGTGGGAATGTGGGGACGGTGGGACAATGTGGGAATGTGTGCTCAGTGTGACAGTGTGGGAACGTGGGGTCAGTGTGAGAGTGTGGGAATGTGGGGTGAGTGTGACAGTGTCGGAATGTGGCTCAGACTGACAGTGTGGAAATGTGGAGTCAGTGTGATAGTGTGGGAATGTGGCATTAGTGTGACAGTGCGGGAATGTTGAGTCAGTGTGACAGTGCGGGAACGTGGGGTGAGTGTGACTGTGTGGGAATGTGAGGTCAGTGTGTCAGTGTGGGAATGTGGGATCACTGGGACAGTGTGGGAATGTGGGCTGAGTGTGACAGTGTAGGAATGTGGGGTCAGTCTGACAGTGTGGAAACAGGGAGTCAGTGTGACAGGTTGGGAATGGGGTCAGTGTGAAAGTGTGGGAATGTGGTGTCAGAGTGACAGTGTGGGAATGTGGGGTAAGTGTGACACTGTGGGAATGTGGGGTCAGTGTGACAGTGTGGGAATGTGGAGTCACTGTGACAGTGTGGGAATGTGGGGTCAGAGTGACAGTGTGGGAATGTGGCGTCAGTGTGACAGTGTGGGAATGTGGGGTCAGTGTGACAGTGTGGGAATGTGGCGTCGGTGGGACAGTGTGGGAATGTGTGCTCAGTGTGACAGTATGGGAATGTGGGGTCAGTGTGACAGTGTGGGAATGTGGGGTCAGTGTGATAGTGTGGGAATATGTGCTCAGTCTGACAGTGTGGGAATGTGGTGTGAGTGTGACAGTGTGGGAATGTGGTGTCAGAGTGACAGTGTGGGAATGTGGGATTAGTTTGACAGTGTGGGAATGTGGGGTCAGTGTGACAAGTGTGGGAATGTAGGGTCAGTGTGACAGTGTGGGAATGTGGGGTCGGTGTGACAGTGTGGGAATGTGGGGTCGGTGGGACAGTGTGGGCATGTGGGGTCTGAGTGACAGTGTGGGAACGTCGGGTGAGTGTGACAGTGTGGGAATGTGGGGTGAGTGTGATAGTGTGGGAATGTGTGCTCCGTGCGACAGTGTGGGAATGTGGGGTGAGTGTGACAGTGTGGGAATGTGGAGTGGGTGTGACAGTGTGGGAATGTGGCATCAGTGTGACTGTGTGGGAATGTGGGGTCAGTGTGACAGTGTGGGAATGTGGGGTAAGTGTGACAGTGTGGGAATGTGGTGTCAGAGTGACAGTGTGGGAATGTGGGATTAGTTTGACAGTGTGGGAATGTGGGGTCAGTGTGACAAGTGTGGGAATGTAGGGTCAGTGTGACAGTGTGGGAATGTGGGGTCGGTGTGACAGTGTGGGAATGTGGGGTCGTTGGGACAGTGTGGGCATGTGGGGTCTGAGTGACAGTGTGGGAACGTGGGGTCAGTGGGACAGTGTGGGAATGTGGGGTGAGTGTGATAGTGTGGGAATGTGGGGTCGGTGTGACAGTGTGGAAATGTGTGCTCAGTGTGACAGTGTGGGAATGTGGGGTCAGTGTGACAGTGTGGGCATGTGTACTCAGTGTGAAAGTGTGAGAATGTGGGGTCAGTGTGACAGTGTGGGAATATGGGGTCAATGTGACAGTGTGGGAATGTGGGGTCGGTGTGACAGTGTGGGAATGTGTGCTCAGTGTGACAGTGTGGGAATGTGAGGTCAGTGTGACAGTGTGGGCATGTGTACTCAGTGTGACAGTGTGAGAATGTGGGTTCAATGTGACAGTGTGGGAATGTGGGGTGAGTGTGATAGTGTCGGAATGTGGGATCAGTGTGACAGTGTGGGAATGTGGGGTGAGTGTGATAGTGTGGGACTGTGGGGTGAGTGTGATAGTGTGGGACTGTGGGGTGAGTGTGATAGTGTGGGAATGTGGGGTCAGTGTGACAGTGTGGGAATGTGGGGTCGGTGAGACAGTGTGGGAATGTGTGCTCAGTGTGACAGTGTGTGAACGTGGGGTCAGTGTGACAGTGTGGGAATGTGTGGTGAATGTGACAGTGTCGGAATGTGGTGTCGGTGTGACAGTGTGGGAATGTGGGGTCAGTGTGATAGTGTAGGAATGTGTGCTCAGTGTGACAGTGTGGGAATGTGGGGTCAGTGTGGGAATGTGGGGTAAGTGTGACAGTGTGGGAATGTGGGGTCAGTGTGACAGTGTGGGAATGTGGGGTGAGTGTGACAGTGAGGGAATATGGGCTGAATGTGATAGTGTGGGAATGTGGTGTGAGTGTGATAGTGTGGGAATGTGGCGTCAGTGCGACAGTGAGGGAACGTCGGGTGAGTGTGACAGTGTGGGAATGTGGGGTGAGTGTGATAGTGTAGGAATGTGGGGTCGGTGTGACAGTGTGGGAATGTGTGCTCAGTGTGACAGTGTGGGAATGTGGGGTCAGTGTCACAGTGTGGGCATGTGTACTCAGTGTGACAGTGTGAGAATGTGGGGTCAGTGTGACAGTGTGGGAATATGGGGTCAATGTGACAGTGTGGGAATGTGGGGTCGGTGTGACAGTGTGGGAATGTGTGCTCAGTGTGACAGTGTGGGAATGTGAGGTCAGTGTGACAGTGTGGCCATGTGTACTCAGTGTGACAGTGTGAGAATGTGGGTTCAATGTGACAGTGTGGGAATGTGGGGTGAGTGTGATAGTGTGGGAATGTGGGATCAGTGTGACAGTGTGGGAATGTGGGGTGAGTGTGATAGTGTGGGAATGTGGGGTGAGTGTGATAGTGTGGGAAGGTGGGGTCAGTGTGACACTGTGGGAATGTGGGGTCAGTGTTATAGTGTGGGAATGTGGGGTCGGTGGGACAGTGTGGGAATGTGTGCTCAGTGTGACAGTGTGGGAACGTGGGGTCAGTGTGACAGTGTGGGAATGTGGGGTGAGTGTGACAGTGTCGGAATGTGGCTCAGACTGACAGTGTGGAAATGTGGAGTCAGTGTGATAGTGTGGGAATGTGGCATTAGTGTGACAGTGCGGGAATGTTGAGTCAGTATGACAGTGCGGGAGCGTGGGGTGAGTGTGACAGTGTGGGAATGTGGGGTCAGTGTGTCAGTGTGGGAATGTGGGATCACTGGGACAGTGTGGGAATGTGGGATTAGTTTGACAGTGTGGGAATGTGGGGTCGGTGGGACAGTGTGGGAATGTGTGCTCAGTGTGACAGTGTGGGAACGTGGGGTCAGTGTGACAGTGTGGGAATGTGTGGTGAGTGTGACAGTGTCGGAATGTGGGGTGAGTGTGACAGTGTGGGAATGTGGGGTCAGTGTGATAGTGTGGGAATGTGGGGTCGGTGGGACAGTGTGGGAATGTGTGCTCAGTGTGACAGTGTGGGAACGTGGGGTCAGTGTGACAGTGTGGGAATGTGTGGTGAGTGTGACAGTGTCGGAATGTGGGGTCGGTGTAACAGTGTGGGAATGTGGGGTCAGTGTGATAGTGTAGGAATGTGTGCTCAGTGTGGCAGTGTGGGAATGTGGGTTCAGTGTGGGAATGTGGGGTAAGTGTGACAGTGTGGGAATGTGGGGTCGGTGTGATAGTGTGGGAATGTGGTGTCGGTGCGACAGTGTGGGAATATGGGCTGAATGTGATAGTGTGGGAATGTGGTGTGAGTGTGATAGTGTGGGAATGTGGCGTCAGTGCGACAGTGAGGGAACGTCGGGTGAGTGTGACAGTGTGGGAATGTGGGGTGAGTGTGATCGTGTGGGAATGTGTGCTCAGTGCGACAGTGTGGGAATGTGGGGTCGGTGGGACAGTGTGGGAATGTGTGCTCAGTGTGACAGTGTGGGAACGTGGGGTCAGTGTGACAGTGTGGGAATGTGGCGTCAGTGTGACAGTGTGGGAATGTGAGGTTAGTGTGACAGAGTGGGAATGTGGGGTGAGTGTGACAGTGTGGGAACGTGGGGTCAGTGTGACAGTGTGGGAATGTGGGGTCACTGTGACAGTGTGGGAATGTGGGGTCATTGTGACAGTGTGGGAATGTGGCGTTCGTGTGACAGTGTGGGAATGTGGTGTCAGAGTGACAGTGTGGGAATGTGGGGTAAGTGTGACAGTGTGGGAATGTGGGGTAAGTGTGACAGTGTGGGAATGTGGAGTCACTGTGACAGTGTGGGAATGTGGGGTCAGAGTGACAGTGTGGGATTGTGGCGTCAGTGTGACAGTGTGGGAATGTGGGGTCAGTGTGACAGTGTGGGAATGTGGCGTCGGTGGGATAGTGTAGGAATGTGTGCTCAGTGTGACAGTATGGGAATGTGGGGTCAGTGTGACAGTGTGGGAATGTGGGGTCAATGTGACAGTGTGGCCATGTGGGGTCAGTGTGACAGTGTGGGAATGTGGGGTGAGTGTGATAGTGTGGGAATGTGGGGTCGGTCTGACAGTGGGGGAATGTGGGGTCAGTGTGACAGTGTGGGAATGTGGGGTGAGTGTGACAGTGCGGGAATGTGGGGTCAGTCTGACTGTGTGGAAACATGGAGTCACTGTGACAGATTGGGAATGTAGGGTCAGTGTGACAGTGTGGGAATGTGGGGTCAGTGTGACAGTGTGGGAATGTGGGGTCGGTGGGTCAGTGTGGGAACGTGGGGTCGGTGGGACAGTGTGGGAATGTGTGCTCAGTATGACAGTGTGGGAATGTGGCGTCAGTGTGACAGTGTGGGAATGTGGGGTCAGTGTGATAGTGTGGGAATGTGGGTTCGGTGTGACAGTGTGAGAATGTGGGGAGAGTGTGATAGTGGGGGAATGAGGGGTCAGTGTGTCAGTGTGGGAATGTGGGGTCGGTGTGACAGTGTGGGAATGTGGGGTCGGTGGGACAGTGTGGGCATGTGGGGTCTGAGTGACAGTGTGGGAACGTGGGGTCAGTGGGACAGTGTGGGAATGTGGGGTCGGTGTGACAGTGTGGGAATGTGTGCTCAGTGTGACAGTGTGGGAATGTGGGGTCAGTGTCACAGTGTGGGCATGTGTACTCAGTGTGACAGTGTGAGAATGTGGGGTCAGTGTGACAGTGTGGGAATATGGGATCAATGTGACAGTGTGGGAATGTGGGGTCGGTGTGACAGTGTGGGAATGTGTGCTCAGTGTGACAGTGTGGGAATGTGAGGTCAGTGTGACAGTGTGGCCATGTGTACTCAGTGTGACAGTGTGAGAATGTGGGTTCAATGTGACAGTGTGGGAATGTGGGGTGAGTGTGATAGTGTGGGAATGTGGGATCAGTGTGACAGTGTGGGAATGTGGGGTGAGTGTGATAGTGTGGGAATGTGGGGTCAGTGTTATAGTGTGGGAATGTGGGGACGGTGGGACAATGTGGGAATGTGTGCTCAGTGTGACAGTGTGGGAACGTGGGGTCAGTGTGAGAGTGTGGGAATGTGGGGTGAGTGTGACAGTGTCGGAATGTGGCTCAGACTGACAGTGTGGAAATGTGGAGTCAGTGTGATAGTGTGGGAATGTGGCATTAGTGTGACAGTGCGGGAATGTTGAGTCAGTGTGACAGTGCGGGAACGTGGGGTGAGTGTGACTGTGTGGGAATGTGAGGTCAGTGTGTCAGTGTGGGAATGTGGGATCACTGGGACAGTGTGGGAATGTGGGCTGAGTGTGACAGTGTAGGAATGTGGGGTCAGTCTGACAGTGTGGAAACAGGGAGTCAGTGTGACAGGTTGGGAATGGGGTCAGTGTGAAAGTGTGGGAATGTGGTGTCAGAGTGACAGTGTGGGAATGTGGGGTAAGTGTGACACTGTGGGAATGTGGGGTCAGTGTGACAGTGTGGGAATGTGGAGTCACTGTGACAGTGTGGGAATGTGGGGTCAGAGTGACAGTGTGGGAATGTGGCGTCAGTGTGACAGTGTGGGAATGTGGGGTCAGTGTGACAGTGTGGGAATGTGGCGTCGGTGGGACAGTGTGGGAATGTGTGCTCAGTGTGACAGTATGGGAATGTGGGGTCAGTGTGACAGTGTGGGAATGTGGGGTCAGTGTGATAGTGTGGGAATATGTGCTCAGTCTGACAGTGTGGGAATGTGGTGTGAGTGTGACAGTGTGGGAATGTGGTGTCAGAGTGACAGTGTGGGAATGTGGGATTAGTTTGACAGTGTGGGAATGTGGGGTCAGTGTGACAAGTGTGGGAATGTAGGGTCAGTGTGACAGTGTGGGAATGTGGGGTCGGTGTGACAGTGTGGGAATGTGGGGTCGGTGGGACAGTGTGGGCATGTGGGGTCTGAGTGACAGTGTGGGAACGTCGGGTGAGTGTGACAGTGTGGGAATGTGGGGTGAGTGTGATAGTGTGGGAATGTGTGCTCCGTGCGACAGTGTGGGAATGTGGGGTGAGTGTGACAGTGTGGGAATGTGGAGTGGGTGTGACAGTGTGGGAATGTGGCATCAGTGTGACTGTGTGGGAATGTGGGGTCAGTGTGACAGTGTGGGAATGTGGGGTAAGTGTGACAGTGTGGGAATGTGGTGTCAGAGTGACAGTGTGGGAATGTGGGATTAGTTTGACAGTGTGGGAATGTGGGGTCAGTGTGACAAGTGTGGGAATGTAGGGTCAGTGTGACAGTGTGGGAATGTGGGGTCGGTGTGACAGTGTGGGAATGTGGGGTCGTTGGGACAGTGTGGGCATGTGGGGTCTGAGTGACAGTGTGGGAACGTGGGGTCAGTGGGACAGTGTGGGAATGTGGGGTGAGTGTGATAGTGTGGGAATGTGGGGTCGGTGTGACAGTGTGGAAATGTGTGCTCAGTGTGACAGTGTGGGAATGTGGGGTCAGTGTGACAGTGTGGGCATGTGTACTCAGTGTGAAAGTGTGAGAATGTGGGGTCAGTGTGACAGTGTGGGAATATGGGGTCAATGTGACAGTGTGGGAATGTGGGGTCGGTGTGACAGTGTGGGAATGTGTGCTCAGTGTGACAGTGTGGGAATGTGAGGTCAGTGTGACAGTGTGGGCATGTGTACTCAGTGTGACAGTGTGAGAATGTGGGTTCAATGTGACAGTGTGGGAATGTGGGGTGAGTGTGATAGTGTCGGAATGTGGGATCAGTGTGACAGTGTGGGAATGTGGGGTGAGTGTGATAGTGTGGGACTGTGGGGTGAGTGTGATAGTGTGGGACTGTGGGGTGAGTGTGATAGTGTGGGAATGTGGGGTCAGTGTGACAGTGTGGGAATGTGGGGTCGGTGAGACAGTGTGGGAATGTGTGCTCAGTGTGACAGTGTGTGAACGTGGGGTCAGTGTGACAGTGTGGGAATGTGTGGTGAATGTGACAGTGTCGGAATGTGGTGTCGGTGTGACAGTGTGGGAATGTGGGGTCAGTGTGATAGTGTAGGAATGTGTGCTCAGTGTGACAGTGTGGGAATGTGGGGTCAGTGTGGGAATGTGGGGTAAGTGTGACAGTGTGGGAATGTGGGGTCAGTGTGACAGTGTGGGAATGTGGGGTGAGTGTGACAGTGAGGGAATATGGGCTGAATGTGATAGTGTGGGAATGTGGTGTGAGTGTGATAGTGTGGGAATGTGGCGTCAGTGCGACAGTGAGGGAACGTCGGGTGAGTGTGACAGTGTGGGAATGTGGGGTGAGTGTGATAGTGTGGGAATGTGTGCTCAGTGCGACAGTGAGGGAATGTGGGGTGAGTGTGACAGTGTGGGAATGTGGCGTCAGTGTGACAGTGTGGGAATGTGGGGTCAGTGTGACAGTGTGGGAATGTGGGGTGAGTGTGACAGTGTGGGAATGTGTGCTCAGTGCGACAGTATGGGTGTGTGTGGTGAGTGTGACAGAGTGGGAATGTGGGGTGAGTGTGACAGTGTGGGAATGTGGCGTCAGTATGACAGTGTGGGAATGTGTGGTCAGTGTGACAGTATGGGAATGTGGAGTCAGTGTGACAGTGTGGGAATGTGGTGTCAGAGTGACAGTGTGGGAATGTGGGATTAGTTTGACAGTGTGGGAATGTGGGGTCAGTGTGACAAGTGTTGGAATGTTGAGACAGTGTGACAGTGTGGGAATGTGGATCAGAGTGACAGTGTGGAAATGTGGAGGCAGTGTGACAGTGTGGGAATGTAGGGTCAGTGTGACAGTGTGGGAATATGGGGTCAGTGTGATAGTGTGGGAAAGTGGCATTAGTGTGACAGTGCGGGAATGTTGAGTCAGTGTGACAGTGTGGGATCGTGGGGTCAGTGTGGCGGTGTTGGAATGTGGAGTCAGTGTGACAGTGTGGGAATGTGGCTCAGACTGACAGTGTGGAAATGTGGAGTCAGTGTGATAGTGTGGGAATGTGGCATTAGTGTGACAGTGCGGGAATGTTGAGTCAGTGTGACAGTGTGGGAACGTGGGGTGAGTGTGACAGTGTGGGAATGTTGGGTCCGTGTGACAGTGTGGGAATGTGGAGTCAGTGTGACAGTGTGGGAATGTGGGGTCAGTGGGCGAGTGTGGGAATGTGTGCTCGGTGTAACAGTGTGGGAATGTGGGGTCAGTGAGACAGTGTGTGAATGTGGGGTGAGTGTGATAGTGTGGGAATGTGGGGTCAGTGTGATAGTGTGGGAATGTGGGGTCAGTGTGATAGTGTGGGAATGTGGGGTCTGTGTGATAGTGTGGGAATGTGTGCTCAGTGTGACAGTGTGGGAACGTGGGGTCAGTGTGACAGTGTGGGAATGTGTGGTGAATGTGACAGTGTCGGAATGTGGTGTCGGTGTGACAGTGTGGGAATGTGGGGTCAGTGTGATAGTGTAGGAATGTGTGCTCAGTGTGACAGTGTGGGAATGTGGGGTCAGTGTGGGAATGTGGGGTAAGTGTGACAGTGTGGGAATGTGGGGTCGGTGTAATAGTGTGGGAATGTGGTGTCGGTACGACAGTGTGGGAATATGGGCTGAATGTGATAGTGTGGGAATGTGGTGTGAGTGTGATAGTGTGGGAATGTGGCGTCAGAGTGACAGAGTGGGAATGTGGTGTCAGAGTGACAGTGTGGGAATGTGGGGTAAGTGTGACACTGTGGGAATGTGGGGTCAGTGTGACAGTGTGGGAATGTGGAGTCACTGTGACAGTGTGGGAATGTGGGGTCAGAGTGACAGTGTGGGAATGTGGCGTCAGTGTGACAGTGTGGGAATGTGGGGTCAGTGTGACAGTGTGGGAATGTGGCGTCGGTGGGACAGTGTGGGAATGTGTGCTCAGTGTGACAGTATGGGAATGTGGGGTCAGTGTGACAGTGTGGGAATGTGGGGTCAGTGTGACAGTGTGGCCATGTGGGGTCAGTGTGACAGTGTGGGAATGTGGGGTGAGTGTGATAGTGTGGGAATGTGGGGTCGGTCTGACAGTGGGGGAATGTGGGGTCAGTGTGACAGTGTGGGAATGTGGGGTGCGTGTGACAGTGCGGGAATGTGGGGTCAGTCTGACTGTGTGGAAACATGGAGTCACTGTGACAGATTGGGAATGTAGGGTCAGTGTGAAAGTGTGGGAGTGTCGGGTCAGAGTGACAGTGTGGGGATGTGGGGTGAATGTGACAGTGTGGGAATGTGGGGTCAGTGTGACAGTGTGGCAATGTGGGGTCGGTGGGACAGTGTGGGAATGTGTGCTCAGTATGACAGTGTGGGAATGTGGGGTCAGTGTGACAGTGTCGGAATGTGGGGTGAGTGTGATAGTCTGGGAATGTGGGGTCAGTGTGACAGTGTGGGAAATGTGGTGTCAGTGTGACAGTGTGGGAATGTGGGGTCAGTGTGATAGTGTGGGAATGTGGGGTCGGTGTGACAGTGTGAGAATGTGGGGTGAGTGTGATAGTGTGGGAATGTGGGTTCAGTGTGTCAGTGTGGGAATGTGGGGTCGGTGTGACAGTGTGGGAATGTGGGGTCGGTGGGACAGTGTGGGCATGTGGGGTCTGAGTGACAGTGTGGGAACGTGGGGTCAGTGGGACAGTGTGGGAATGTTGGGTGAGTGTGATAGTGTGGGAATGTGGGGTCGGTGTGACAGTGTGGAAATGTGTGCTCAGTGTGACAGTGTGGGAATGTGGGGTCAGTGTGACAGTGTGGGCATGTGTACTCAGTGTGAAAGTGTGAGAATGTGGGGTCAGTGTGACAGTGTGGGAATATGGGGTCAATGTGACAGTGTGGGAATGTGGGGTCGGTGTGACAGTGTGGGAATGTGTGCTCAGTGTGACAGTGTGGGAATGTGAGGTCAGTGTGACAGTGTGGGCATGTGTACTCAGTGTGACAGTGTGAGAATGTGGGTTCAATGTGACAGTGTGGGAATGTGGGGTGAGTGTGATAGTGTGGGAATGTGGGATCAGTGTGACAGTGTGGGAATGTGGGGTGAGTGTGATAGTGTGGGACTGTGGGGTGAGTGTGATAGTGTGGGAATGTGGGGTCAGTGTGACAGTGTGGGAATGTGGGGTCAGTGTGATAGTGTGGGAATGTGGGGTCGGTGAGACAGTGTGGGAATGTGTGCTCAGTGTGACAGTGTGTGAACGTGGGGTCAGTGTGACAGTGTGGGAATGTGTGGTGAATGTGACAGTGTCGGAATGTGGTGTCGGTGTGACAGTGTGGGAATGTGGGGTCAGTGTGATAGTGTAGGAATGTGTGCTCAGTGTGACAGTGTGGGAATGTGGGGTCAGTGTGGGAATGTGGGGTAAGTGTGACAGTGTGGGAATGTGGGGTCAGTGTGACAGTGTGGGAATGTGGGGTGAGTGTGACAGTGAGGGAATATGGGCTGAATGTGATAGTGTGGGAATGTGGTGTGAGTGTGATAGTGTGGGAATGTGGCGTCAGTGCGACAGTGAGGGAACGTCGGGTGAGTGTGACAGTGTGGGAATGTGGGGTGAGTGTGATAGTGTGGGAATGTGTGCTCAGTGCGACAGTGTGGGAATGTGGGGTGAGTGTGACAGTGTGGGAATGTGGCGTCAGTGTGACAGTGTGGGAATGTGGGGTCAGTGTGACAGTGTGGGAATGTGGGGTGAGTGTGACAGTGTGGGAATGTGTGCTCAGTGCGACAGTGTGGGTGTGTGTGGTGAGTGTGACAGAGTGGGAATGTGGGGTGAGTGTGACAGTGTGGGAATGTGGCGTCAGTATGACAGTGTGGGAATGTGTGGTCAGTGTGACAGTATGGGAATGTGGAGTCAGTGTGACAGTGTGGGAATGTGGTGTCAGAGTGACAGTGTGGGAATGTGGGATTAGTTTGACAGTGTGGGAATGTGGGGTCAGTGTGACAAGTGTTGGAATGTTGAGACAGTGTGACAGTGTGGGAATGTGGATCAGAGTGACAGTGTGGAAATGTGGAGGCAGTGTGACAGTGTGGGAATGTAGGGTCAGTGTGACAGTGTGGGAATATGGGGTCAGTGTGATAGTGTGGGAAAGTGGCATTAGTGTGACAGTGCGGGAATGTTGAGTCAGTGTGACAGTGTGGGATCGTGGGGTCAGTGTGGCAGTGTTGGAATGTGGAGTCAGTGTGACAGTGTGGGAATGTGGCTCAGACTGACAGTGTGGAAATGTGGAGTCAGTGTGATAGTGTGGGAATGTGGCATTAGTGTGACAGTGCGGGAATGTTGAGTCAGTGTGACAGTGTGGGAACGTGGGGTGAGTGTGACAGTGTGGGAATGTTGGGTCCGTGTGACAGTGTGGGAATGTGGAGTCAGTGTGACAGTGTGGGAATGTGGGGTCAGTGGGAGAGTGTGGGAATGTGTGCTCGGTGTAACAGTGTGGGAATGTGGGGTCAGTGAGACAGTGTGTGAATGTGGGGTGAGTGTGATAGTGTGGGAATGTGGGGTCAGTGTGATAGTGTGGGAATGTGGGGTCAGTGTGATAGTGTGGGAATGTGGGGTCGGTGGGACAGTGTGGGAATGTGTGCTCAGTGTGACAGTATGGGAACGTGGGGTCAGTGTGACAGTGTGGGAATGTGGGGTGAGTGTGACAGTGTGGGAATGTGCAGTCGGTGTGACAGTGTAGGAATGTGGGGTCAGTGTGACAGTGTGGGAATGTGGGGTCAGTGTGACAGTGTGGGCATGTCTACTCAGTGTGACAGTGTCGGAATGTGGGGTGAGTGTGATAGTGTGGGAATGTGGGGTCAGTGTGACAGTGTGGGAATGTGGCGTCAGTGTGGGAATGTGCGGTGAGTGTGACAGTGTGGGAATGTGGGGTCAGTGTGACAGTGTGCGAATGTGGGGTCAGTGTGACAGTGTGGGAATGTGGGGTCGGTGGGACAGTGTGGGAATGTTTGCTCAGTGTGACAGTGTGGGAACGTGGGGTCAGTGTGACAGTGTGGGAATGTGGCGTCAGTGTGACAGTGTGGGAATGTGGGGTGAGTGTGGCAGAGTTGGAATGTGGGGTGAGTGTGACAGTGTGGGAACGTGGGGTCAGTGTGACAGTGTGGGAATGTGGGGTCACTGTGACAGTGTGGGAATGTGGCGTTAGTGTGACAGTGTGGGAATGTGGGGTCAGAGTGACAGAGTGGGAATGTGGTGTCAGAGTGAAAGTGTGGGAATGTGGGGTAAGTGTGACACTGTGGGAATATGGGGTCAGTGTGACAGTGTGGGAATGTGGAGTCACTGTGACAGTGTGGGAATGTGGGGTCAGAGTGACAGTGTGGGAATGTGGCTTCAGTGTGACAGTGTGGGAATGTGGGGTCAGTGTGACAGTGTGGGAATGTGGTGTCGGTGGGACAGTGTGGGAATGTGTGCTCAGTGTGACAGTATGGGAATGTGGGGTCAGTGTGACAGTGTGGGAATGTGGGGTCAGTGTGACAGTGTGGCCATGTGGGGTCAGTGTGACAGTGTGGGAATGTGGGGTGAGTGTGATAGTGTGGGAATGTGGGGTCGGTCTGACAGTGGGGGAATGTGGGGTCAGTGTGACAGTGTGGGAATGTGGGGTCAGTGTGACAGTGCGGGAATGTGGGGTCAGTCTGACTGTGTGGAAACATGGAGTCACTGTGACAGATTGGGAATGTAGGGTCAGTGTGAAAGTGTGGGAGTGTCGGGTCAGAGTGACAGTGTGGGGATGTGGGGTGAATGTGACAGTGTGGGAATGTGGGGTCAGTGTGACAGTGTGGCAATGTGGGGTCGGTGGGACAGTGTGGGAATGTGGCTCAGACTGACAGTGTGGAAATGTGGAGTCAGTGTGATAGTGTGGGAATGTGGCATTAGTGTGACAGTGCGGGAATGTTGAGTCAGTGTGACAGTGTGGGAACGTGGGGTGAGTGTGACAGTGTGGGAATGTGGGGTCCGTGTGACAGTGTGGGAATGTGGAGTCAGTGTGACAGTGTGGGAATGTGGGGTCAGTGGGAGAGTGTGGGAATGTGTCCTCGGTGTAACAGTGTGGGAATGTGGGGTCAGTGTGACAGTGTGGGCATGTGTGCTCAGTGTGATCGTGTGGGAATGTGGGGTCAGTGAGACAGTGTGTGAATGTGGGGTGAGTGTGATAGTGTGGGAATGTGGGGTGAGTGTGATAGTGTGGGAATGTGGGGTCAGTGTGATAGTGTGGGAATGTGGGGTCGGTGGAACAGTGTGGGAATGTGTGCTCAGTGTGACAGTATGGGAACGTGGGGTCAGTGTGACAGTGTGGGAATGTGGGGTGAGTGTGACAGTGTGGGAATGTGCGGTCGGTGTGACAGTGTAGGAATGTGGGGTCAGTGTGACAGTGTGGGAATGTGGGGTCAGTGTGACAGTGTGGGCATGTCTACTCAGTGTGACAGTGTCGGAATGTGGGGTGAGTGTGATAGTGTGGGAATGTGGGGTCAGTGTGACAGTGTGGGAATGTGGGGTCAGTGTGGGAATGTGGGGTGAGTGTGACAGTGTGGGAATGTGGGGTCAGTGTGACAGTGTGCGAATGTGGGGTCAGTGTGACAGTGTGGGAATGTCGGGTGGGTGGGACAGTGTGGGAATGTGTGCTCAGTGTGACAGTGTGGGAACGTGGGGTCAGTGTGACAGTGTGGGAATGTGGCGTCAGTGTGACAGTGTGGGAATGTGGGGTCAGTGTGACAGAGTGGGAATGTGGGGTGAGTGTGACAGTGTGGGAACATGGGGTCAGTGTAACAGTGTGGGAATGTGGGGTCAGTGTGACAGTGTGGGAATGTGGGGTCATTGTGACAGTGTGGGAATGTGGCGTTAGTGTGACAGTGTGGGAATGTGGTGTCAGAGTGACAGAGTGGGAATGTGGTGTCAGAGTGACAGTGTGGGAATGTGGGGTAAGTGTGACACTGTGGGAATGTGGGGTCAGTGTGACAGTGTGGGAATGTGGAGTCACTGTGACAGTGTGGGAATGTGGGGTCAGAGTGACAGTGTGGGAATGTGGCGTCAGTGTGACAGTGTGGGAATGTGGGGTCAGTGTGACAGTGTGGGAATGTGGCGTCCGTGGGACAGTGTGGGAATGTGTGCTCAGTGTGACAGTGTGGCCATGTGGGGTCAGTGTGACAGTGCGGGAATGTGGGGTGAGTGTGATAGTGTGGGAATGTGGCGTCGGTCTGACAGTGGGGGAATGTGGGGTCAGTGTGACAGTGTGGGAATGTGGGGTGAGTGTGACAGTGCGGGAATCTGGGGTCAGTCTGACTGTGTGGAAACATGGAGTCACTGTGACAGATTGGGAATGTAGGGTCAGTGTGAAAGTGTGGGAGTGTCGGGTCAGAGTGACAGTGTGGGAATGTGGGGTGAATGTGACAGTGTGGGAATGTGGGGTCAGTGTGACAGTGTGGGAATGTGGGGTGAATGTGACAGTGTGGGAATGTGGGGTCAGTGTGACAGTGTCGGAATGTGGGGTGAGTGTGATAGTCTGGGAATGTGGGGTCAGTGTGACAGTGTGGAAACATGGAGTCAGTGTGACAGATTGGGAATGTGGGGTCAGTGTGAAAGTGTGGGAGTGTCGGGTCAGAGTGACAGTGTGGGGATGTGGGGTGAATGTGACAGTGTGGGAATGTGGGGTCAGTGTGACAGTGTGGCAATGTGGGGTCGGTGGGACAGTGTGGGAATGTGTGCTCAGTATGACAGTGTGGGAATGTGGGGTCAGTGTGACAGTGTCGGAATGTGGGGTGAGTGTGATAGTCTGGGAATGTGGGGTCAGTGTGACAGTGTGGGAAATGTGGTGTCAGTGTGACAGTGTGGGAATGTGGGGTCAGTGTGATAGTGTGGGAATGTGGGGTCGGTGTGACAGTGTGAGAATGTGGGGTGAGTGTGATATTGTGGGAATGTGGGGTCAGTGTGTCAGTGTGGGAATGTGGGGTCGGTGTGACAGTGTGGGAATGTGGGGTCGGTGGGACAGTGTGGGCATGTGGCGTCAGTGTGACAGTGTGGGAACGTGGGGTCAGTGGGACAGTGTGGGAATGTGGGGTGAGTGTGATAGTGTGGGAATGTGGGGTCGGTGTGACAGTGTGGGCATGTGTACTCAGTGTGACAGTGTGAGAATGTGGGGTCAGTGTGACAGTGTGGGAATATGGGGTCAATGTGACAGTGTGGGAATGTGGGGTCGGTGTGACAGTGTGGGAATGTGTGCTCAGTGTGACAGTGTGGGAATGTGAGGTCAGTGTGACAGTGTGGGCATGTGTACTCAGTGTGACAGTGTGAGAATGTGGGTTCAATGTGACAGTGTGGGAATGTGGGGTGAGTGTGATAGTGTGGGAATGTGGGATCAGTGTGACAGTGTGGGAATGTGGGGTGAGTGTGATTGTGTGGGAATGTGGGGTGAGTGTGATAGTGTGGGAAGGTGGGGTCAGTGTGACAGTGTGGGAATGTGGGGTCAGTGTTATAGTGTGGGAACGTGGGGTCAGTGTGACAGTGTGGGAATGTGGGGTCAGTGTGACAGTGTGGGAATGTGGGGTGAGTGTGACAGTGTCGGAATGTGGCTCAGACTGACAGTGTGGAAATGTGGAGTCAGTGTGATAGTGTGGGAATGTGGCATTAGTGTGACAGTGCGGGAATGTTGAGTCAGTGTGACAGTGTGGGAACGTGGGGTGAGTGTGACAGTGTGGGAATGTGGGGTCAGTGTGTCAGTGTGGGAATGTGGGATCACTGGGACAGTGTGGGAATGTGGGCTGAGTGTGACAGTGTGGGAATGTGGGGTCAGTCTGACAGTGTGGAAACGGGGAGTCAGTGTGACAGGTTGGGAATGGGGTCAGTGTGAAAGTGTGGGAGTGTCGGATCAGAGGGACAGTCTGTGGATGTGGGGTAAATATGACAGTGTTGGAATGTGGGGTCAGTGTGACAGTGTGGGAAATGTTGCGTCAGTGTGACAGTGTGGGAATGTGCGGTCGGTGTGATAGTGTGGGAATGTGGTGTCGGTGTGACAGTGTGGGAATATGGGCTGAATCTGCTAGTGTGGGAATGTGGGATGTGTGTGACAGTGTGGGAATGTGTGCTCAGTGCAACAGTGTGGGAATGTGGGATGAGTGTGACAGTGTGGGAATGTGGGGTCAGTGTGATAGTGTGGGAATATGTGCTCAGTGTGACAGTGTGGGAATGTGGTGTGAGTGTGATAGTGTGGGAATGTGGCGTCAGTGCGACAGTGAGGGAACGTCGGGTGAGTCTGACAGTGTGGGAATATGTGCTCCGTGCGACAGTGTGGGAATGTGGGGTGAGTGTGACAGTGTGGGAATGTGGGGTGAGTGTGACAGTGTGGGAATGTGGCATCAGTGTGACTGTGTGGGAATGTGGGGTCAGTGTGACAGTGTGGGAATGTGGGGTAAGTGTGACAGTGTGGGAATGTGGTGTCAGAGTGACAGTGTGGGAATGTGGGATTAGTTTGACAGTGTGGGAATGTGGGGTCAGTGTGACAAGTGTTGGAATGTTGAGACAGTGTGACAGTGTGGGAATGTGGTTCAGATTGACAGTGTGGAAATGTGGAGTCAGTGTGACAGTGTGGGAATGTAGGGTCAGTGTGACAGTGTGGGAATATGGGGTCAGTGTGATAGTGTGGGAAAGTGGCATTAGTGTGACAGTGCGGGAATGTTGAGTCAGTGAGACAGTGTGGGATCGTGGGGTCAGAGTGACAATGTTGGAATGTGGAGTCAGTGTGACAGTGTGGGAATATGGCTCAGACTGACAGTGTGGAAATGTGGAGTCAGTGTGATAGTGTGGGAATGTGGCATTAGTGTGACAGTGCAGGAATGTTGAGTCAGTGTGACAGTGTGGGAACGTGGGGTGAGTGTGACAGTGTGGGAATGTGGGGTCCGTGTGACAGTGTGGGAATGTGGAGTCAGTGTGACAGTGTGGGAATGTAGGGTCAGTGTGACACTGTGGTAATGTGGAGTCAGTGTGACATTGTGGGAATGTTGGGTCAGAGTGGCAGTGTGGGCATGAGTGCTCAGTGTGATAGTGTGGGAATGTGGGGTCGGTGGGAGAGTGTGGGAATGTGTGCTCGGTGTAACAGTGTGGGAATGTGTGCTCAGTGTGATTGTTTGGGAATGTGGGGTCAGTGAGACAGTGTGTGATTGTGGGGTGAGTGTGATAGTGTGGGAATGTGGGTTCAGTGTGACAGTGTGGGAATGTGCGGTCAGTGTGATAGTGTGGGAATGTGGGGTCGGTGGGACAGTGTGGGAATGTGTGCTCAGTGTGACAGTGTGGGAATGTGTGCTCAGTGTGACAGTGTGGGAATGTGTGGTGAGTGTGACAGTGTGGGAATGTGGGGTCGGTGTGACAGTGTGGGAATGTGGGGTCAGTGTGATAGTGTCGGAATGTGTGCTCAGTGTGACAGTGTGGGAATGTGGGGTGAGTGTGACAGTGTGGGAATGTGGGGTGAGTGTGACAGTGTGGGAATGTGGCGTCAGTGTTACAGTGTGGGAATATGGGGTCAGTGTGGGAATGTGGGGTAAGTGTGACAGTGTGGGAATGTGGTGTCAGAGTGACAGTGTGGGAATGTGGGATTAGTTTGACAGTGTGGGAATGTCGGGTCAGTGTGATAAGTGTTGGAATGTTGAGACAGTGTGACAGTGTGGGAATGTGGATCAGAATGACAGTGTGGAAATGTGGAGTCAGTGTGACAGTGTGGGAATGTAGGGTCAGTGTGACAGTGTGGGATTATGGGGTCAGTGTGATAGTGTGAGAAAGTGGCATTAGTGTGACAGTGCGGGAATGTTGAGTCAGTGAGACAGTGTGGGATCGTGGGGTCACTGTGACAGTGTTGGAATGTGGAGTCAGTGTGACAGTGTGGGAATGTGGCTCAGACTGACAGTGTGGAAATGTGGAGTCAGTGTGATAGTGTGGGAATGTGGCATTAGTGTGACTGTGCAGGAATGTTGAGTCAGTGTGACAGTGTGGGAACGTGGGGTGAGTGTGACAGTGTGGGAATGTGGGGTCCGTGTGACAGTGTGGGAAAGTGGAGTCAGTGTGACAGTGTGGGAATGTGGGGTCAGTGTGACACTGTGGTAATGTGGAGTCAGTGTGATATTGTGGGAATGTTGGGTCAGAGTGGCAGTGTGGGAATGTGGGGTCAGAGTGACAGTGTGGGCATGAGTGCTCAGTGTGATAGTGTGGGAATGTGGGGTCCGTGGGAGAGTGTGGGAATGTGTGCTCGGTGTAACAGTGTGGGAATGTGGGGTCAGTGTGATCGTGTGGGAATGTGGGGTCAGTGAGACAGTGTGTGAATGTGGGGTGAGTGTGATAGTGTGGGAATGTGGGGTCAGTGTGACAGTGTGGGAATGTGGGGTCAGTGTGATAGTGTGGGAATGTGGGGTCGGTGGGACAGTGTGGGAATGTGTGCTCAGTGTGACAGTGTGGGAACGTGGGGCCAGTGTGACAGTGTGGGAATGTGGGGTCAGTGTGACAGTGTGGGAATGTGGGGTGAGTGTGACAGTGTCGGAATGTGAGGTGAGTGTGACAGTGTGGGAATGTGGGGTCAGTGTGACAGTGTGCGAATGTGGGGTCAGTGTGATAGTGTGGGAATGTGGGGTCGGAGTCACAGAGTGGGAATGTGGGGTGAGTGTGACAGTGTGGGAACGTGGGGTGAGTGTGACAGTGTGGGAATGTGGGGTCGGTGTGACAGAGTGGGAATGTGGGGTGAGTGTGACAGTGTGGGAATGTGGCGCCAGTGTGACAGTGTGGGAATGTGGGGTCACTGTGACAGTGTGGGAATGTGGGGTCATTGTGACAGTGTGGGAATGTGGCTTTAGTGTGACAGTGTGGGAATGTGGGGTCAGAGTGACAGAGTGGGAATGTGGTGTCAGAGTGACAGTGTGGGAATGTGGGGTAAGTGTGACACTGTGGGAATGTGGGGTCAGTGTGACAGTGTGGGAATGTGGAGTCACTGTGACAGTGTGGGAATGTGGGGTCAGGGTGACAGTGTGGGAATGTGGCGTCAGTGTGACAGTGTGGGAATGTGGGGTCAGTGTGACAGTGTGGGAATGTGGCGTCGGTGGGACAGTGTGGGAATGTGTGCTCATTGTGACAGTGTGGGAATGTGGGGTCAGTGTGACAGTGTGGGAATGTGGGGTGAGTGTGATAGTGTGGGAATGTGGGGTCGGTCTGACAGTGGGGGAATATGGGGTCAGTGTGCCTGTGTGGGAATGTGGGATCAGTGTGATAGTGTGGGAATGTGGAGACAGTGTGACAGTGTGGGGATGTGGGGTCAGTGTGACAGTGTGGGAATGTGGGGTGAGTTTGACAGTGCGGGAATGTGGGGTCAGTGTGATAGTGTGGGAATGTGGAGACAGTGTGACAGTGTGGGGATGTGGGGTCAGTGTGACAGTGTGGGAATGTGGGGTGAGTTTGACAGTGCGGGAATGTGGGGTCAGTCCGACTGTGTGGAAACATGGAGTCACTGTGACAGATTGGGAATGTGGGGTCAGTGTGACAGTGTGGGAGTGTCGGGTCCGAGTGACAGTGTGTGGATGTGGGGTGAATGTGACAGTGTGGGAATGTGGTGTCAGTGTGACAGTGTGGCAATGTGCGGTCGGTGGGACAGTGTGGGAATGTGTGCTCAGTATGACAGTGTGGGATGTGGGGTTAGTGTGACAGTGTCGGAATGTGGGGTGAGTGTGATAGTCTGGGAATGTGGGGTCAGTGTGACGGTGTGGGAAATGTTGTGTCAGTGTGACAGTGTGGGAATGTGGGGTCAGTGTGATAGTGTGGGAATGTGGGGTCGGCGTGACAGTGTGAGAATGTGGGGTGAGTGTGATAGTGTGGGAATGTGGGGTCAGTGTGTCAGTGTGGGAATGTGGGGTCGGTGTGTCAGTGTGGGAATGTGGGGTCGGTGTGACAGTGTGGGAATGTGGGGTCGGTGGGACAGTGTGGGCATGTGGGGTCAGAGTGACAGTGTGGGAACGTGGGGTCAGTGGGACAGTGTGGGAATGTGGGGTGAGTGTGATAGTGTGGGAATGTGTGGTCAGTGTGACAGTGTGGGAATGTGTGGTGAGTGTGACAGTGTGGGAATGTGGGGTCAGTGTGATAGTGTGGGAATGTGGGGTCGGAGTCACAGAGTGGGAATGTGGGGTGAGTGTGACAGTGTGGGAACGTGGGGTGAGTGTGACAGTGTGGGAATGTGGGGTCCGTGTGACAGTGTGGGAAAGTGGAGTCAGTGTGACAGTGTGGGAATGTGGGGTCAGTGTGACACTGTGGTAATGTGGAGTCAGTGTGATATTGTGGGAATGTTGGGTCAGAGTGGCAGTGTGGGAATGTGGGGTCAGAGTGACAGTGTGGGCATGAGTGCTCAGTGTGATAGTGTGGGAATGTGGGGTCCGTGGGAGAGTGTGGGAATGTGTGCTCGGTGTAACAGTGTGGGAATGTGGGGTCAGTGTGATCGTGTGGGAATGTGGGGTCAGTGAGACAGTGTGTGAATGTGGGGTGAGTGTGATAGTGTGGGAATGTGGGGTCAGTGTGACAGTGTGGGAATGTGGGGTCAGTGTGATAGTGTGGGAATGTGGGGTCGGTGGGACAGTGTGGGAATGTGTGCTCAGTGTGACAGTGTGGGAACGTGGGGCCAGTGTGACAGTGTGGGAATGTGGGGTCAGTGTGACAGTGTGGGAATGTGGGGTGAGTGTGACAGTGTCGGAATGTGAGGTGAGTGTGACAGTGTGGGAATGTGGGGTCAGTGTGACAGTGTGCGAATGTGGGGTCAGTGTGATAGTGTGGGAATGTGGGGTCGGAGTCACAGAGTGGGAATGTGGGGTGAGTGTGACAGTGTGGGAACGTGGGGTGAGTGTGACAGTGTGGGAATGTGGGGTCGGTGTGACAGAGTGGGAATGTGGGGTGAGTGTGACAGTGTGGGAATGTGGCGCCAGTGTGACAGTGTGGGAATGTGGGGTCACTGTGACAGTGTGGGAATGTGGGGTCATTGTGACAGTGTGGGAATGTGGCTTTAGTGTGACAGTGTGGGAATGTGGGGTCAGAGTGACAGAGTGGGAATGTGGTGTCAGAGTGACAGTGTGGGAATGTGGGGTAAGTGTGACACTGTGGGAATGTGGGGTCAGTGTGACAGTGTGGGAATGTGGAGTCACTGTGACAGTGTGGGAATGTGGGGTCAGGGTGACAGTGTGGGAATGTGGCGTCAGTGTGACAGTGTGGGAATGTGGGGTCAGTGTGACAGTGTGGGAATGTGGCGTCGGTGGGACAGTGTGGGAATGTGTGCTCATTGTGACAGTGTGGGAATGTGGGGTCAGTGTGACAGTGTGGGAATGTGGGGTGAGTGTGATAGTGTGGGAATGTGGGGTCGGTCTGACAGTGGGGGAATATGGGGTCAGTGTGCCTGTGTGGGAATGTGGGATCAGTGTGATAGTGTGGGAATGTGGAGACAGTGTGACAGTGTGGGGATGTGGGGTCAGTGTGACAGTGTGGGAATGTGGGGTGAGTTTGACAGTGCGGGAATGTGGGGTCAGTGTGATAGTGTGGGAATGTGGAGACAGTGTGACAGTGTGGGGATGTGGGGTCAGTGTGACAGTGTGGGAATGTGGGGTGAGTTTGACAGTGCGGGAATGTGGGGTCAGTCCGACTGTGTGGAAACATGGAGTCACTGTGACAGATTGGGAATGTGGGGTCAGTGTGACAGTGTGGGAGTGTCGGGTCCGAGTGACAGTGTGTGGATGTGGGGTGAATGTGACAGTGTGGGAATGTGGTGTCAGTGTGACAGTGTGGCAATGTGCGGTCGGTGGGACAGTGTGGGAATGTGTGCTCAGTATGACAGTGTGGGATGTGGGGTTAGTGTGACAGTGTCGGAATGTGGGGTGAGTGTGATAGTCTGGGAATGTGGGGTCAGTGTGACGGTGTGGGAAATGTTGTGTCAGTGTGACAGTGTGGGAATGTGGGGTCAGTGTGATAGTGTGGGAATGTGGGGTCGGCGTGACAGTGTGAGAATGTGGGGTGAGTGTGATAGTGTGGGAATGTGGGGTCAGTGTGTCAGTGTGGGAATGTGGGGTCGGTGTGTCAGTGTGGGAATGTGGGGTCGGTGTGACAGTGTGGGAATGTGGGGTCGGTGGGACAGTGTGGGCATGTGGGGTCAGAGTGACAGTGTGGGAACGTGGGGTCAGTGGGACAGTGTGGGAATGTGGGGTGAGTGTGATAGTGTGGGAATGTGTGGTCAGTGTGACAGTGTGGGAATGTGTGGTGAGTGTGACAGTGTGGGAATGTGGGGTCAGTGTGATAGTGTGGGAATGTGGGGTCGGAGTCACAGAGTGGGAATGTGGGGTGAGTGTGACAGTGTGGGAACGTGGGGTGAGTGTGACAGTGTGGGAATGTGGGGTCGGTGTGACAGAGTGGGAATGTGGGGTGAGTGTGACAGTGTGGGAATGTGGCGCCAGTGTGACAGTGTGGGAATGTGGGGTCACTGTGACAGTGTGGGAATGTGGGGTCATTGTGACAGTGTGGGAATGTGGCTTTAGTGTGACAGTGTGGGAATGTGGGGTCAGAGTGACAGAGTGGGAATGTGGTGTCAGAGTGACAGTGTGGGAATGTGGGGTAAGTGTGACACTGTGGGAATGTGGGGTCAGTGTGACAGTGTGGGAATGTGGAGTCACTGTGACAGTGTGGGAATGTGGGGTCAGGGTGACAGTGTGGGAATGTGGCGTCAGTGTGACAGTGTGGGAATGTGGGGTCAGTGTGACAGTGTGGGAATGTGGCGTCGGTGGGACAGTGTGGGAATGTGTGCTCATTGTGACAGTGTGGGAATGTGGGGTCAGTGTGACAGTGTGGGAATGTGGGGTGAGTGTGATAGTGTGGGAATGTGGGGTCGGTCTGACAGTGGGGGAATATGGGGTCAGTGTGCCTGTGTGGGAATGTGGGATCAGTGTGATAGTGTGGGAATGTGGAGACAGTGTGACAGTGTGGGGATGTGGGGTCAGTGTGACAGTGTGGGAATGTGGGGTGAGTTTGACAGTGCGGGAATGTGGGGTCAGTGTGATAGTGTGGGAATGTGGAGACAGTGTGACAGTGTGGGGATGTGGGGTCAGTGTGACAGTGTGGGAATGTGGGGTGAGTTTGACAGTGCGGGAATGTGGGGTCAGTCCGACTGTGTGGAAACATGGAGTCACTGTGACAGATTGGGAATGTGGGGTCAGTGTGACAGTGTGGGAGTGTCGGGTCCGAGTGACAGTGTGTGGATGTGGGGTGAATGTGACAGTGTGGGAATGTGGTGTCAGTGTGACAGTGTGGCAATGTGCGGTCGGTGGGACAGTGTGGGAATGTGTGCTCAGTATGACAGTGTGGGATGTGGGGTTAGTGTGACAGTGTCGGAATGTGGGGTGAGTGTGATAGTCTGGGAATGTGGGGTCAGTGTGACGGTGTGGGAAATGTTGTGTCAGTGTGACAGTGTGGGAATGTGGGGTCAGTGTGATAGTGTGGGAATGTGGGGTCGGCGTGACAGTGTGAGAATGTGGGGTGAGTGTGATAGTGTGGGAATGTGGGGTCAGTGTGTCAGTGTGGGAATGTGGGGTCGGTGTGTCAGTGTGGGAATGTGGGGTCGGTGTGACAGTGTGGGAATGTGGGGTCGGTGGGACAGTGTGGGCATGTGGGGTCAGAGTGACAGTGTGGGAACGTGGGGTCAGTGGGACAGTGTGGGAATGTGGGGTGAGTGTGATAGTGTGGGAAT
Source organism: Stegostoma tigrinum (assembly GCF_030684315.1). Taxonomy (NCBI): domain Eukaryota; kingdom Metazoa; phylum Chordata; class Chondrichthyes; order Orectolobiformes; family Stegostomatidae; genus Stegostoma; species Stegostoma tigrinum. Next base: position 10,000,255 of record NC_081381.1, on the reverse strand, counting down.
GTGTGGTGAGTGTGACAGTGTGGGAATGTGTGGTGAGTGTGACAGTGTGGGAATGTGGGGTCAGTGTGATAGTGTCGGAATGTGTGCTCAGTGTGACAGTGTGGGAATGTGGGGTGAGTGTGACAGTGTGGGAATGTCGGGTCAGTGTGACAGTGTGGGAATGTGGCGTCAGTGTTACAGTGTGGGAATGTGGGGTGAGTGTGACAGTGTGGGAATGTGGGGTCAGTGTGACAGTGTGGGAATGTGGGGTGAGTGTAACAGTGTGGGAGTGTGGGGTCAGTGTGACAGTGTGGGAATGTCGGGTCAGTGTGATAGTGTCGGAATGTGGGGTGAGTGTAACAGTGTGGGAATGTGGGGTCAGTGTGATAGTGTGGGAATGTGGGGTCAGTGTGATAGTGTGTGTATGTGGGGTCGGTGTGACAGAGTGGAACATTGGGTTAATGTAGTTTGCCATCCATGCCTTTACGCATTCATTGAGCCAATCTTAGTGGCCATGCAACCTATTCTGCAATTATTTCTTACATTCTTAAACAGTGAATTTCTCAAATTTTCCTTGTCCCTCTTGTAATGCAAGTTTATTTTTACTGCAGGCTGGAAATGTACTGCTGTCTTTGCCGAGTCTGTACTTATACCCATCCTGATTAACACACGATATCACTGATCCAATAATGTAGGGTCATGGTAGATCTGGATTTATGATACACATTTTTTCACAGAAGCCATGCTTGTGGGAATCACATGATCTGACAGGAATGGCAAAAATTAGTTTTCGTAGAAAGAATGCTTTTGTGGAAAAGCCATTTTTGGTGGAGAGATTATTTGATTATTTGCTCTTTTAAATCTATTAGACCTCACTAGATACTTGTTGGTTGACTTTCCCCAGTTGGATGATACCCCTGACCTACTTAGTAAGATGAGTATGCTCCACTTTCTTCAGCTGTTTAGGAAGTGCTTCAACATCTGCGATGGATTGAACTCTCCAGCGAGGGTAGCCTCTATAGTGTGTACTCCAATTCTAATTGTTAATATTTCATGTCAGCATAGCGGACATTCAAGTTCATTATAGCGTTGTCTAGGAACAAATACATTTTCCCATGAACTTTCACCTTCAATGAATGATTTTGTGGAAAAGAAATGACAGGATCCAGTTCTTCCTTACAATTGTTGTTAATGCATTCATCTTTAGAGATACTGTTTAGTGTCCTTTCCAACGTGTTTCCAAATAGACTCTAAATCGATCTATAGTGTCAAAACCAACTTGAATACAGACAGCAGTGAGTATCATCAAAATAGACATTCACGCATAAAAGTAAAATATACTGCAACAATCATTGTTTCTGTTTTATGGTAACTGTAACCAACGTGTGCCTAGGGAAGTGTATCACTCCTTAGGAAGGAAGCAACATTATCTTTCTATTCAATATAGAACATTCTTTTTCCATGAAAATTATGTAAAAGTGAAATGACTTGTTGATGAAGAAAGTAATTTCATTCATTATGTATTGAATTTCATGAGGATCAAGTAGTTTTAGTTCCAGAGGGGCCTGAACTGTCTGTTTGATGGAATGCCCAATAAGAATGTCGTACATAATGAATAAAGCATCTTTCAGTACAGGGCCTTTTGAATAACGCACATAACTATATCTCAAAAAGTAGTTAAATACAGTGAGGTACTTTACATTAATAAATTAAGGTACCAATTGTATACTTGAGATGCAAATTAAGAAAGGTAGAATTGGCAGAAATCTGAAGATTGAAGAGGAAATACAGACTTACCAGCGGCTGGTAGAAACCCATCTCAAACCAATGGTGTCTTTCTATGGTTGCTGGTATTTCAATAAAAGCATTTTTGATGAAGGCATTCACCACATAATTGGGCAAGCTCATCCCTTTAACTTCAAATTGCAAATTAGAATTGTTTATATCTCAGTACTAAACTCAATTATTACAACCACCTGCATTTATGAGGCACCTGTAATCTAAAATATGTACTGAGGCTTGAGGAAAAGCAAACATCATGCTAAAGAATCCAAGATGGTGGCAGGTAAGCAGAACTGGCTGCGGGCCCTTGCCGAGGGCCCATCCACTCCCATATGCTTTCTTTCCTTTTTTCTTCATTTCACTTCTGCTCTTTCGCTTTCCCATTTTTCTTTCTCTTTGGAGCCTTGTGTGGCCGGTTTTTCGGTCAGATCAGTGAGGCAGCCAGAGTGGGCTGTGCGCGGAATAGCATTGCCTCATGGTGGTCAGAAGCAATGATGGCTGAAGGCTTTTTGGGACGATGGCGCTGGCAAGGCAACATCTCGGAAGACGAGTCAGAGTGGAACTCTTGGCAGGATGACGGTGTTGGCAGGAGAGCCAGGGCCTCCTGGTCGTGAGGTGTGTGTGGGTTCAGCGTCAGCGGTGGTGGCAGCGAGATGGGCACCTCCTGGTCGTGAGGTGTGTGTGGGTTCAGCGTCAGCGGTGGTGGCAGCGAGATGGGCCCAGAGGCGAAGAGATGCTGCTGGAAGAGTGACAGTCCCTATATTGGTGGGTGTGGCAAAGGCACCAGCAAGATGGTGTAGGAGGGGCAGCAGTGCTGGTGTTGCCAGGGCTCTCTTTGAGCTATGTCTCTGACCCTTGTTATTCTTGAACTGTTCAAAATGGCACTGCACTGAAGCTTTTTGGTGTGTTTTTCCATGTTATTCACTGTAAAATGCAAGTAACTATAAATAAATCATTCATTCATTCATTCAAGATTTAGGAAGGTCAGGCTAGGAGCAGTGACTGAAATCTTCAAAGAGGAGAGTTTTAAGGAATGTTTAAAAGGAAGAAATGGCCGTGGAGAGTCAGAGGTGTTTAGGGATGGGACTTAGAGCACGGGGCTTAATCGGCTGCAGGTGTAGCAAGATATAAATCTTGCAGCACCTTGAGTGGAGATGCAGAGTAACTGGTTAAGAGTCAAATATGTAAATAGGAAATAATGTCAGTAATGATGAAACAGATGAAATAATGGGAAATCTCTGAGGAAAGATCGATCTTAAAACTTACATCATTGGTTAATATTTCAGCTCCCTAACCCACAAATTTCTGGTTTCGTAATGTGGCAAATGTTGTTTAGTAATCCACCTGTGCAAGAGACATTGAGCATTTTGCAATGTTAAGGATGCTTTATAAAGTCAAGCTGTTTTCTATTTCACCATCTACTCTTTAAGTTCAACACATCACCCACTGCCCCACTGATTTAATTCTGATGCATGAAGGATAAATCTAATTAAAAATGGCATTTAAAGTCAGCTTAACCAAACAACTATTAGATAGCTTTTGGTTGGTCTTGAGCTCAGCTCAAAATAATTTGATGATCAAACAAACTGTGCTGACAATATCAAAGATGTTCACATAATTAACTGATTACTGTCACATTATCTGAGAGTGATCAAAGTCTAAAAACTCCACTTTAAATAAAAATAAACATTTCTGTTCGTTTGAGCATATTTCTCTTCTCCTCTTCACTTCCCTGTTGTCAATCCAGTCTCACCCAGAAAGATAACAAAGTGTGGGGCTGGATGAACACAGCAGGCCAAGCGGCATCTTAGGAGCACACAAGCTGATGCTTCAGGCTTAGGCCTTCATCAGAAAAGAGGGATGGGGAGAGAATTCTGAAATAAATAGGGAGAGAGGGGGAGGTGGAGTGAAGATGGATAGAGGAGAAGTTAGATGGAGAGGACAGTATGGGTGGGGAGGTAGGGAGGGGATATGTCAGTCCGGGGAGTATGGACAAGTCAAGGAGGTGGGATGAGGTTACTAGGTAGGAAATGGAGGTGCGGCTTGAGGTGGGAGGAGGGGATAGGTGAGAGGAAGAACAGGTTAGGGAGGCGGGGATGAGCTGGGCTGGTTTTGGGATGCAGTGAGGGGAGGGGAGATTTTGAAGCCTCTGAAATCCACATTGATACCATATGGCTGCTGGGTTCCCAAGCGGAATATGAGTTGCTGTTCCTGCAACCTACGGGTGGCATCGTTGTGGCACTGCAGGAGGCCCATGATGGACATGTCATCTAAGGAATGGGAGGTTGAAGTTGAAATAGTTCGTGACTGGGAGATGCAGTTGTTTATAGCAAACTGTGCGTAGGTGCTCTGCAAAGTGGCCCCCAAGCCTCCGCTTGGTTTCCCCAATGTAAAGGAAGCCACACCGGGTACAATGGATACAGTATACCACATTGGCAGATGTGCAGGTGAACATCTGCTTGATGTGGAAAGTCATCTTGGGGCCTGGGATGTGGGTGAGGGAGGAGGTGTGGGGGCAAGTGTAGCACTTCCTGCGGTTGCAGGGGAAGGTGCCATGTGTGGTGGGGTGGACAAAGGAGTCAGGGAGAGAGTGGTCTGTCCGGAAGGCAGACAAGGGTGGGGATGGAAAAATGTCTTTGGTGGTGGAGTCGGATTGTAGATGGTAGAAGTGTTGGAGGATGATGCGTTGTATCCGGAAGTTGGTGGGGTGGTATGTGAGGACTAGGGGGATTCTCTTTTGGTTGTTATTGCAGGGATGGGGTGTGAGGGATGAGTTGCGGGAAATGCGGGAGACACGGTCGAGGGTGTTCTCAACCATTGCGGGGGCGATGTTGCGGTCCTTGAAGAACAAGGACATCTGGGATGTATGGGAGTAGAATGCTTCACCGTGGGAGCGGATGTGGCGGTGGTGAAGGAATTGGGAATAGGGGATGGAATTTTTGGAGGAAGGTGGGTGGGAGGAGGTGTATTCCAGGTAGCTGTCGGAGTCGGTGGGCTTGAAGTGGACATCAGTTTCCAGGTGATTGCCTGAGATGGAGACAAAGAGGTCCAGGAAGGTGAGGGATGCGTTGGAGATGGCCCAGGTGAACTTGAGGTTGGGGTGGAAGGTGTTGGTGAAGTGGATGAACTGTTTGAGGTCTTTTTGGGAGCTACACTGGCCCTAAACCCACCTCTTCCTCCGTTACATTGATGACTGTATCGGCGCTGCCTCACGCTCCCAAGAGGCGTCCAATTGAGTTTCTGTTTATTTACATTGTTTGGATCTCATTGCATTTAGACATTGAATCTCTACAGTTTGGGAGCAGGCCATCCAACCCCCTGAGTCCACACCACCCTCCCCCCTTCCCCCTGAGAGCATCCCATCCAGACCCCCACCCTGCCGTATAACTCTGCACTTTCCCCATGGCTAGTCCACCCATCCCCCCAGGACACAATGGACATTTAGCATTGCCAATCCACCATAACCTACACATCTTTGAACTGTGGGAGGAACCTGGAGCTCTCGGAGGAAACCCACACAGACACGGGGAGAACCTGCAAATTCCACACAGACAGTTGCCTGAGGCTGGAATCAAACCTGGGTCTCTGGCACCATGAGGCAGCAGTGCTAACCACTAAACCACTGTGCTGCCCTGTGGGCTGCTTCAGTATCTGAGGAGTCATAAATGGTGCTGAACATTGTGCAATCATCGGCAAACATCCCCACTTCTGACCTTATGATGGAGGGAAGGTCAGTGATGAAGCAGCTGATGATGGTTGACTCTGGGACACTACCGTGAGGAACTCCTGCAGAGATATCCTGGAGTTGAGGTGAGTGATCTGCAACAACCACGACCATCTTCCTTCAACTTCCATAAAATACTCTCCTTCTCTACCTCCTTGTCTTGCCTGAGGTGTGGTGACCCTCAGGTTAAACCACCACCAGTGCCTTCTGTCAAATAGGAGTCATACTGTCCTAGTGGAGCAGGTGTGATCGTGACCAGCCTTCTCTGCTGAGTTTCAGCTGCTTGGGAAGCTCACTACAATAATGTGAAGAGCTAATCAGGGCCACTTTCATGGCTCGTGTTTAAAAGCTGCCCCACATTATCTGCCTGTTAAAATCGAGCCTGATCCCAAATAAACTGCAGGAAACATATGATAACAAAGTGTGAAGCTGGATGAACACAGCAGGCCTAGCGGCATCTTAGGAGCACAAGGGCCGACGTTTCGGGTCTAGACCCTTCATCAGAAAAGCTTTTCTGATGAAGGGTCTAGGCCCGAAACGTCAGCTTTTGTGCTCCTGAGATGGTGCTTGGCCTGCTGTGTTCATCCAGCTCCACACTTTGTTATCTCGGATTCTCCAGAATCTGCAGTTCCTGTTATCTCTGCAGGAAACATTTTTTTGGGTCCCCCCCCCTACTTTTAGCCATTAATGCACAAACAGCTGAGCAATAAACCTTAATTTGTAAACATTTGCAAAACTGATGTCTGGGACCTTATGGAAAAATTTAAAGATATGAGTTCTGAAGAAGGGTCACTGGACTCTAAACGTTAAACTCTGATTTTTTTTCCACGGGATGCTGCCAGATCTGCTGAGCTTTTTCAGCAACTTCTGTTTGTGTTTTAGATTTCCGGCATCCGAAGCTCTTTCGGTTTTTGTTAAATAAATGAGCTTTTGGGGTTTTTTTGTTCAAAGTAAGTGATCGCACCTTGTGGCTCTGAAACAGCTGATTTTCTCTCAGTTGCTCCGTTTGCCTAACTTCCGAGACAGTCAGTCAGAATTCCAGGACATTTCTGAGACTCCGTTTGGAGACGAATCCTGGTGAATTTCTCATTGTCCTATCCTTCCATCCCTAATGAGAATGTTATTGAGAACTTCATTGCTGGGAGAAGTTTCCTTTAGAATGGGCAGTCACAAACACACTCTGTAAGCCTCGTTATTATGTGGTTGTTTTCATCTGAAGACCTGGTAAGGAAATAATAAGATGTGGGCTTTATTATTGATTGTGGCACGCAGTCCCTTTGTAAAATGTGACATTTCTCTCTGAATGCAGCGTGAGGGAAACAGCAAGTCATGTGATAGAGGCAGCTGAGAATAAAATCACCTTTTCCTCACGTTGCCGGAGCTGCATTGGCGTCGAGCTTTCCCAGTTCAGTGTACTCACAGCTGATCTCCCAGTCAGACGTCAGGCTGGTCAGGCACACAGCTGCCTGAGTCCTGCAAGATCGTGTTTGCAATTCCTCAGCAAGCCCTCGGCAAGGTAAATGCTTTACTCTTCTGCTTTTAACTCCGATGCTTGTGAGGGTGCATTCTGCCAGTAGAAATGACTTCTTAATGTGAAGATGCAAGGGGCGGCGGGGAAGAAGCCTCTCAAGTAATTCTGAATCATTCTCTCCGCACGCATTTATTTTTGAGAGATTTCCATGTCACTTCCATTAATCTCACAGTCTGTCATGGAGAGTAATGAATAAAATGATGGTATCTGTAAGGCATCGGACTGGGGCATCCTGCAGATGTGTGTTTTGATAGCAAGCTTGTCAATCTCTGGTTAATATTAGACACTGTTGAGGGCGCAGGAATTATTTGCAATTACAGTGGGATGAAGCAGTGAGCGGCATTTGCACGGAGCTCTGTCGCTTCTAGGTAGAAGTTCCTCGGTGTTTTGTGACTTCATGTGTTGAGTGCATACGCACTGTCGTTACTGGAGAGTCTGTTTTGGATTTAATTACAATTGGTTCAGGCTAAAGAGAGACCAGCACGTCGGCATTTCCCCATTTCTCCTGTCCAGGTCACTGGCTCAGATGTAGAAGTTGTAGATAATTTTTGTACACTCGTTACGACACTGATGTGGAGCTGGTGGGAGTTGAATCTGGGCACTGGAGCCCCCTGGCTGTGATATGGGGCGGAGGTGGTCCTTTTTTTTGAGTCTGGGTGATGACTGTCACTGGTTTGAATAGATGGGAGATGATCACAGTACATGCTAGTCCTATTCTCCACTGGCGCTCCTCATATTCATTTTCCAATTGTAATCTATGGCGATAAAGCAGAAGACCAGCAATCTCCAGAAAAACTTTCCTCTCTACCCTGGACATGTTAAGGTTAATTCTGGCAACTCTTTCGCTGCCCCAGCTGAGTGTAGCCCGCTTATCAGAGTAGATAAATCCAGTATGGGACCTTCCAGGGGTGTATGGTCCTGGAGGCAGTCACCCAGCATTGTCATTCTCACATTGTGGGGCTACCTGATCACAGCTTAGTTCACACTACATCGTCAAAACCATCAATGGAAATATGGCTCAAGCAGAATTTGCTCACGCAGAGGGTGATGAGTAATGAATCATGAAGTTATCAGAATCTTCCTGTGTTGATTCAGTTAAAACTGACCAATTCTCTAAAATATGCTAAAATTCTGAAGATGGGACTATTTTGAAAATATTAGGTCAAGACAATCACGAAAGAACAGGTCCCAAAAGGTAACAGTATTAAGTTGAATCAAGTAGGTAAATGTACTTAATTCAGATGAACACATCCAAACACAAAGATTATTTTAATTCTTCATGACTCTTACTACATGTACTTGATCAGGCCGTTCAATGCAGGCTTTTGATGGAGTGCCAAATACATATTATGTCAGAGTCTAAAGCATCTAATACCTTGGGAGATCAATGATCAGAAATAAATTTAGCCCTGGTTGGACACACTCTCTTTTACAGAAATGCAAGCATTAAAATTCAGGTCAGTTCTTTGTCAGTAACAGAGCTCTGTGTTTTGTTTTATTTTTATGAGTAGTATTAATTTGTCAGGCATTCCTAGCAGCTTTGACAATTCAGAGATGATTTTTATAGTTGATCAAACAACCAATAATAAAGATGTGCGCAATTGTCTCTGGAATATGAAAATATTTAACTGCAAACAGGGACAGTACATTTAGGATTATTGTTTTATCTAAGTTGAAAGTTTGAGGCTGTTTAAAGTGCAGCTCAAATGAAGAATTGAATTTCAGATATATGTATGTTAATACTGTTCCTATTTCAGGGTGTGTCTCTTGTTTCTTGTTTGATTAGGAGCTAATCTATAAAGGGATTCTTTTATCTGCTATTTTTGCAAGAGGAAATCATTACAGTTCTCTGAAGTTCTTTTAGAACAGTATGTGATCTACAATTATTCACTTGACAATTGCCAAAGCAATAATGGACACAACCTTTTCTCTGTGCAGAGATAGAATAAAATAATGTGATATTATTTCATTGCTCGTACAAACCGTGAACTGCATTTTAAAATATTCACAATTCATTTATTTGTTGTCACTTGCATTTATTATCAAAATTGCTGTCTGTTAAGTCTTTTGCAAACAGAATGAATAGGTCAACAACAGATAATATGTGCAGAAAAGATAAAAAATGGTAATGCATTGTTTGAAAGGTTTATTTTTGCAGCAGTAAAATGATATTGAAGCATTTGATGGAACAAAATGAGAAGTAAAGATTGTTTGGAAACAGAGTACAGGAAAAGCTCCATGCATTGATGAAGCAACAGCAGAACATTTAAATGCCCTTGGAAAAACAGAATTAAAAGTGATAACAGAAATTTGTGATTTAAATGTATGCCAAAGGATACATTCCAAATGACTTGAGATGTTCAATGTTTATGTTGCTAAGCAATCCAAAGCAATGGAGTGCAACTGTTTTAACATTATAAACTTAATGAGTTATCTCGTTAAAATGTTTCTGAAAAACAAAGTAAAAAAAATTACAAATTTGAAGTAGAAATTGGTGAAATGCAGTCTGGGGTCAAAACAAGAGAGGAGCATTTTAATCTAAGAATGATTTTTATAAATATCTGGAAATGAACAAGATAATGAAATAAAAATGTTTTTTAATCACTAAAAGTTAATAGGTGTGATACTGAAATATGCCTTTGACAGTAAAGAAATGAAATTCATCCAGATGCAATATTGGAACCAATCAGCAAGGATCAGGCTCAAAGAAGGCCAACCAAATGTTTTTGAAATAAAGGGAGGAGTGTTGTGGAGAACTGTGTTTGTATACTCTGGCTTATACAGTATCACTTGCCATAGCCATGACCTCTGAGGTAATTACTTTCTGCATTACAACATGAAGACAGAATCCATTAACTGTGCATTTGAAACATGGTGAGATTTGTGGATTGCGGAGATGTAAGAGAGCCAGTTATCAAAGAAAATTGCAAGGAACAACTGAAATTGCAGCCGACAACCTTTTACTGCTGAATGAGCCTGAATGGCTTTGAACATTTCAGTATCTGCTGTAGTGGAGGTGAATAGCGATTTGAGATAGAATTGGAACTTCTTTCTGTTTTATTGACAATATCAGGAAAGAGCCAGCGTCAACCTGAACAAATAAGAGTAACAATTCTGTTAACATTTCTGAAGAAGGGTCTAGTCTTCCTGCTCCTCTGATGCTGCTTGGCCTGCTGTGTTCTTCCAGCTCTACACCTTGTTATCAACAATTCTGTTATCAGTGTTATTAGCTCTGAGGCTACATGTAATGTCACAGCTCTGTGTGAAGCAGTTTAAGATGAAAACCATCAAATCACAAAAGCACATATTCACAGAAGAGCTCTGATGCTAAAGGAAGCCATTTGGTACATTGTATTTGCACTGGGTCAAGAATGAGCATAATGACTTTGTGTCATTCTCCTCCCTTTGCACATTGTTTCTATTCAATTAATCATCAAATGCCTCAAGTGAACCTGCCTCCACCACAATTCCACGCAGTGCATTCCAAACCTGAATCACTTATTATGTAAAAGTTATTTTCTCACATTACATTTGCTACTTTTGCAAATCATTTTAAATCTCTGCCCTCTCTTTTTGGATCTCTTTACCAGTGGAACAATTTTTTTCCTATCTACTCTGATCTCCTCTTAGTCCTGCATCCCTCCCAGGCAAAAAGTCCCAGTCCCTCTAACCTATCTCCATAACTGAAGTTCCTCATCCCAGCAACCATTTTTATAAATGTCTTCTGCACTCGCTAATGTGTTCACATCATCTGTATAATATGGCACACCTACCTCTACACAATACTCCAGCTGAAATCTAAGTTCAATATTACTTCCTTGCTCTTGTACTCTATGCCCTGTCAGTAAAGCCCAGGATACAATATACTTTATTAGCTAAGATAACAAAGTGTGGAGCTGGATGAACACAGCAGGCCAAGCAGCATCTTAGGAGCAGGAAAGCCTTTTTTCTGATACTTTATTAACTAGTCTGTCCATCAGTTCTACCACCATTAATGATCTGTGCATATCTACACCCAGCTGCTGTACCTATGAAGTATTGAACTTCCTACTTAAATTGTCTGTTCATGTTCTTCCTACCAAAATACATTATGTCTCACATCCCTGCATTGTACCATATCTGTCACCTACTTGTCCACTCCAGTTCTTTGAGGAAGTCACGAGAAAAGTGTTGACGAGGGTTGAGCAGTGGATGTGGTGCACATGGACTTCAGCAAGGCATTTGATAAGGTTCCCCATGGCTGGCTCATTCATAAAGTCAGGAGGTATGGGATACAGGGTGATTTGGCTGTCTGGATTCAGAATTGGTTGGCTGACAGGAGGCAGAGAGTGGTTGTAGATGGTAAGTATTCTGCCTGGAGGTCAGTGCTGAGTGGTGTCCCACAGGACTCTGTTCTTGGGCCTCTGCTCTTTGTAGTTTTTATAAATGACTTGGATGAGGAGGTTGAGGGGTGGGTTAGTATGTTTGCTGATGACACAAAGGTTGGAGGTGCCGTTGATAGTATCGAGGGCTATTGCAGGCTTCAGCGAGACATTGACAGTATGCAGAGCTGGGCTGAGAAACGGCAGATGGAGTTCAACCTGGATAAATGCGAAGTGATGCATTTTGGAAGGTCGAACTTAAATGCTGAATATAGGATTAAAGGCAGGATTCTCGGCAGTGTGGAGGAACAGCGGGATCTTGGTGTTCAAGTGCATAGCTCCCTCAAAGTTGCCACCCGGGTGGATAAGGCAGTTAAGAAAGCATATGGTGTTTTGGCTTTCATTAACAGGGGGATCGAGTTTAAGAGCCGCGAGGTTATGCTGCAGCTCTACAAAACCCTGTGAGACCACACTTGGAATATTGTGACCAGTTCTGGTCGCCCTATTATAGGAAAGATGTGGAGGCTTTGGAGAGGGTGCAAAGGAGGTTTACCAGGATGCTGCCTGGACTGGAGGGCTTGTCTTACGAGGAGAGGTTGACTGACCTCAGACTTTTCTCTCTGGAGAGAAGGGGAAAGAGAGGTGACCTGATCGAGGTGTACAAGGTAATGAGAGGCATGGATAGAGTCGATAGCCAGAGACTTTTCCCCAGGGCAGGATTGAGGGGTCATAGTTTTAAGGTGTTAGGAGGAAGGTATAGAGGAGACGTCAGAGGGAGGTTCTTCACCCAGAGAGCTGTGAGCGCATGGAATAGTTTACCATTGGTAGTCGTGGAAGCAGAGTCATTAGTGACAATTAAGCGACTGCTGGACATGCACATGGACAGCAGTGAATTGAGGGGAATGTAGGTTAGGTTATTTTATTTTTGGATTAGGAATATTCCACAGCACAACATCGTGGGCCAAAGGGCCTGTACTGTGCTGTACTTTTCTATGTTCTATGTTCCACAACTTGCCTATGTTCTTTTGAAGTTCTACAATGTCCTCCTCACAATTTACAATTCTCCCACATTTCATATCATTTGCAATCTTTGAAATTATCCCCTGCACACCAAGATCTAGATCATTAATACAACTCCGGAAAACTAAGGGCCCCAATACTAACCCCTGGGGAACTCCACTACCAATTTACCCCCAGTCCAAAAACTATCATTCAGTTGATTTGAATCCAAGTAATATCATGAAAATGGCTGGAAATTAGGAATTGAAAGGGAGGGAAGAATTCAAGAAAATTACAATTACCAGTGAAGTAGTTTGAACTAAATTATTGAAACTGTGAGTTGATAAAGTCCTCATAGGCTTTGTCCATATGTTTTAAAAATAGCAATTAGTGAGATTGTTGATGTGTTGGTTTTAATTTTCCAAAACTCATTCTCACTCAAGTAAGATTCCTTGAGATTAGAAGATGGCTAATATAACTCCTTGATTGAAAAAAAGAACAGACAGAGGCAAAAAGCAGGAAACGACAGGCCAGTTACCTTAACATCTGTCAATGAGAAATGTTAGGAGTTCTGATTAAAGACATTAAAGCAGGGACCTTGTTCAAGGTCATCAGGCAGAGTCAACATGATCTTATCAAAAAGAAATCATGTCGAGCTAATTTACTGGAGTTCTTTGAAGAAGTAACGTTTGCTAAGCATAAAGGGAAAAAGTGGGCGTATTGTCTTTAAATTTCCAAAGGCATTTGATAAAGGATCACATTAAAGGTCAATGTGAAAAATCAAAGTTTATGGTCTATGGAGTAAGATATTAGCATGGGTGGTTAACAGGAAATAGAAGGTAGTCATAAATGGGTCATTTTCTGGTTGACAAAGATGTTGCTAATGATGTGCCACAGGGATTCATGTCAGAGCCTCAACACAATTTATATAAATAGTTTGGATGAAGGTATTGAAGGCGTGGAGCTGAATTTGCACATGACACAAAGATTAGTAAGAAAGTGAGTTGTGAAAAGGACTTACGGAACATACAGGGGGAAATTTATAGGTTCAGTGAGTGGGCAGAGACCTGGCAACTGGTGTATCATGTGGGAAAATGGGAGATTGACCATTTATCAAAGAGAATAAAAAAGAAGCATATTATCTAAATGGTGAGAGGTGGCACAGCTGAGATGCAGAGGGATCTGGGTGTCTTAGTTCAGGCACAGGAAATGATTGGAAAAGCTACTAAGATGTTATTTTTATTGTGCCGGGAATTGAATGCACAAATAGGGAGGTTATGCTTCCTTTACATGGAGCATTGGTGAGAGCACATCTGGAGCATTGTGTACATTGTGCACATCTGGTCATCGTAGTTATGGAAGGATGTTAATGTGTTGTCAGCAGTTCAGGAAAGGCTTATTAGATTTAAGAGGAAAGGCTAGACAGGTGTGGCCTGTATGTCTGGAGCTTAGAAGAGTCAGAGGGGACTTAGTTGAAACATAAGATCCAGATGGGACTTGACCAGATGAATGTTGAAAGGTTGAGTTCTCTTGTGGGAGAATCTCAAACTAGAGGTCAGAGTTTAAAGATAAGGGGGCATGCAATTAAGACAGTGATGAGGAAACAATTCTTCCCTCAGAGAGTGTGTTTGGAATTCCCTAGCTGCAAAGCAGTGGATGCAGAATCTTAAAATATTTTTCAGACAGAGGGAGACAGATTCTTGATGACCAAAGGGATGGATGTGTATTGGGAATATACAGAAATATAGAGTTGTGGTTAAAATTGGATCAACCATGATCTTATTGAATGATGGAGCAGGCCAAGAGGGGCAGGTGGCCTCCCTTTGATCCTCATTCGTATGTTCATTGTGACAGATGCATGTGACACGACATCAGATCACCAAAGTGAGTGTAGCTACAAGCAGCCACAGCAGCAGCATAATTGAATGTGTGGAAGCTTCAGTGAGTCATCATTGCTTCAAGTTTTTGAAAAGGTTTGTAGCTTGGGTTGTGAATGAGGTTGTAGACTTGCTCGCTGAACTAATGTGTTTGATTGCAAATGCTTTGTCACCCTTCTGGGTAACATCGTCAGTGTGTCTCAGTAAGCAACCCGAGACATATAAATAACAAGCTGGACAGAGCACCAACGCTTCACCGGAGGCGCACTGACGGTGTTACCGAGCAGGGTGACAAAACGTCTGCAATCAAACACACCAGCTCTGAGAGCATGTCTACAACCTCAGTCACCATCGCTTTTTGGTTCAGGACATTGGATTCATTTCAAAAAGCAAATAAACTCAAGACATCACCAGAATTAGCCGATGGCTTTCATGAGGGAGGGAATATTACTTCCAGCTCCTTGTGAAGGAGAAGAGTGCTGGATGTACAGTCGAGAATTCCAAATGCATTTAGCCTAGTGTTTGGGCAGGTGTTTGCTGCAACTGTCAGGAACTAATAGGATCAGTTTCACAGCCTGAACAAGGCAAAGCAAGAGGAAAGCATGAAAGGGAAAAATAAAATGTATGAGCTGGGTATGTGCTAAGAAGGAATACCAAAAACCATGTAATTGTACCAGGATGTGCCAAGCCTTTCAAAATAGTTATTTCCAGCCTTTCTGTAAGCCTGGAAACCAGGCAGTTACCATACACAGCTCCCTAGCCCTTGTAGACACCCATTGTGTTTCTGAGAATTTCAGACAAGTAGAGAAATGAAAACCTTTAATGGAAATTGTGAAGATATAATTCTTGTTTTAGCGTGTATTTTTCGAGTATTGGTAAGGCTTATCTGACAAATTCAGGAAGCAGCTAACTCAGTGTCACGACAAAGGTAAATGACCATATATTGAGTTCATTTTACAAGTTTTAAGCCAAGCTGCAGTTCTGGAGCAAGGATAGAATCCTGAAAATATTGACATTGCTAATTGAACAGTTGTGATTTTATTATTCAAGGTGGTCAAATGACAAACATTAAAATAAGCATTCAGAAAGCTGAAATTCAGTCCTCTTTAACTTTCCTCCCTTCTTGGCAGAATGTTGGAAAATGGACATCCTCGATAATCAGACCCAACTGTGCAATTTATAAATTGAGTTTTTCCTTATTTAGGGAGCAACTTATTGTGGAGCTGGATGAACACAGCAGGCCAAGCAGCATCTCAGGAGCACAAAAGCTGACATTTCAGGCCTAGACCCTTCATCAGAGAGGGGGATGGGGTGAGGGTTCTGAAATAAATAGGGAGAGAGGGGGAGGCGGACCGAAGATGGAGAGAAAAGAAGATAGGTGGAGAGGAGAGTATAGGTGGGTAGGTAGGGAGGGGATTGGTCAGTCCAGGGAAGATGGACAGGTCAAGGAGGCGGGATGAGGTGGCAGGTAGGAAATGGAGGTGCGGCTTGAGGTGGGAGGAAGGGATGGGTGAGAGGAAGAACAGGTTAGAGAGGCAGAGACAGGCTGGAGAGGCCCACAGAGACCCTCAGCTACCAAGAATACACCTCCTCCCACCCACCCTCCTGCAAAAATTCCGTCCCCTATTCCCAATTCCTCCACCTCCGCCGCATCTGCTCCCAGGATGAGGCATTCCACTTCCGCACATCCCAGATGTCCACGTTCTTCAAGGACCGCAACTTCCCCCTTGCAGTGGTTGAGAACGCCCTTGACCGCGTCTCCTGCATTTCCCGCAACACATCCCTCACACCCTGCCCCCGCCACAACCGCCCCCAGAGGATCCCTCTCGTTCTCACATACCACCCCACCAACCTCCGGATACAACGTATCATCCTCCGACACCTCCGCCATCTACAATCCGACCCCACCACCCAAGCTATTTTTCCATCCCCACCCTTGCCTGCCTTCCGGAGAGACCACTCTCTTCACAACTCCCTTGTCCGCTCCACACTCCTCTCCAACCCCACCACACCCGGCACCTTCCCCTGCAACCACAGGAAATGCTACACTTGCCCCCACACCTCCTCCCTCACCCCTATCCCAGGCCCCAAGATGACCTTCCACATCAAGCAGAGGTTCACCTGCACATCTGCCAATGTGGTATACTGCATCCACTGTACCCGGTGTGGCCTCCTCTACATTGTGGAAACCAAGCGGAGGCTTGGGGACTGCTTTGCAGAACACCTCCGCTCAGTTCGCAACAAACAACTGCACCTCCCAGTCGCAAACCATTTCCACTCCCCCTCCCATTCCTCAGACGACATGTCCATCATGGGCCTCCTGCAGTGCCACAATGTTGCCCCCCGAAGGTTGCAGGAACAGCAACTCATATTCCGCTTGGGAACCCTGCAGCCCAATGGTGTCAATGTGGACTTCACAAGCTTCAAAATCTCCCCTTCCCCCACCGCATCCCAAAACCAGCCCAGTTCTTCCCCTCCCCCCACTGCATCACAAAACCAGCCCAGCTCGTCCCCTCCCCCCACTGCATCCCAAAACCAGCCCAGCCTGTCTCTGCCTCCCTAACCTGTTCTTCCTCTCACCCATCCCTTCCTCCACCTCAAGCCGCACCTCCATTTCCCACCTACCACATCATCCCGCCTCCTTGACCTGTTCATCTTCCCTGGACTGACCAATCGCCTCCCTACCTCCCCACCTATACTCTCCTCCCTACCTATCTTGTTTTCTCTCCATCTTCGGTCCGCCTCCCCCTCTCTCCCTATTTATTCCAGTTCCCTCTCCCCATCCCCCTCTCTGATGAAGGGTCTAGGCCCGAAATGTCAGCTTTTGTGCTCCTGAGATGCTGCTTGGCCTGCTGTGTTCATCCAGCTCCACACTTTGTTATCTTGGATTCTCCAGCATTTACAGTTCCCATTATCTCTTATTATTTTAAGAGTTTTGTAATGAGTCTACATAAGAGAATGAGCTTATGTATCAAAGATACTTTTCTATTTCACTGAAGCAAATCAAACTTCAAATTAAATGATCAGCTTTGTTTTTATTGGTTTTGAACTTTTGGTTGCAAATTCTGCAACAATGGTTTCTGCTAGTGTGGGAATTCTGAATTCCTCTTCTGCTTCCAGTGTTACAATACATCTGGAAGAAAAAATATTGCTTGTGATAAATTATGGTTGGAATAATGTTGGACAATCCAGGTACTGTTTTTTTTTGTAACTTGCATGTAAACAGTAACAATAGGTAACCTTTGACTGACTCAAAACAGCCTAATTAAGGCATTTGGATGCTCACTGCAATATACATTCCATATATTATTAATAGTTTATTACTCCTGGTTCAATTTTCATGACATGTGACAGCTAGGAATGCATTGTAAGCAGATTTAAAATCAATGGTATTTCTATGTTCACGCATGTTCCTACAGCTACCCATTGCTAAGTTAAAGTGAACCTTGAGCTCTTTCTAATGCTCCTGAGGTAGTGAAGTGATAAAACAAAACAGATCTTGTGTACCAGCAGGTGAATTAAAGAGAACATCCTGAACTCAAATGTCAGGTGTACTAGAAAGAGGCTTGAAGGGCATTTTACAAAGGATCAATTTCTCTTTCTGTAGAATTCTTTTCCATAGAGAGCTATCGAGGCTGGGACAAACATTTTTATTCAGTAAAGGAATAAAGGATTATGGAAATAAGACATGAAAGTGGAGTTGAGGATCATCAGGTCAGCTATGATTTCACTGAATGACAGAGCAGATTCAATGGGCTGAATGGCCTAAATATCCTCCATCTTACAACCTTATGTTTTATTAAGTTGCTTTTTATTTTTGGGTGCTCTCCACATTTAGCATTAGCAGTCATTAAATGGTGCAGACTATATGGAGTCAAATTGAACTAACTTGTCACAACCAGTGTGGATAGAGGGGAGCCAGTAAGATGTCATGCGTTTTGACTTCCAGGAGACATTCGATAAGGTACCTCACAAAATGTTATGTCATTAGATAAGAACCCATGGTGTTGGAGGTAGTATATTGGCACTACTTAGAGAATTGGCTCATGGGCAGGAAACAGAAAGACAGGATAAAATTGTACAGTGATAAATAAAGAGTTCTTTCTCAGGTTGGTGACCTGTGACCAGTGAGGTTCCATAGGGATCAGTGCTGGGACTGCAACTACTTACAATATATATTCATGGCTTGAATGAAGGAAGTGTATGCATTGTTGCCAAATTAGCAAATGACACATAAACGGGTGGAAAGGCAAATTCCAAGAGGGGTACAGGCAGTTACAGGGAGATGTTGATCAGTTAAGTAAGTGGGCAAAAAACTGCCAAATAGAGCATAATGTGAGAAAATGTGAAGTTGTTCGTTTTGGAAAGAAGAGCAAAAGAACAGAGAATTATTTAAATGGAGAAATACTGCTGAAAGCTGCAAGACAAAGGGACTTGGGGGACTTATGCATGAAACAAAGAAAGCTAGCACACAGAGGCAGCAGGGAATCAGGAACACTAATGGAATGTTGGCCAGTGTAAGAGTTGGGAAGATTTACTACAACTGTACAAAGTGCTGGTGAGGCCAAAGAGAGAGCACTGTGAGCAGTTACTTTAGGAAAGATATTATTTCATTGGAGGCAGTTTGGAGAAGATTCATTAGGATGATCCCTGGTATGGAGGGATTGTTTTATGAGCAAATTCTGAACAGGTTGGGACTCTACTCATGGAAGTTTAGAAGAATGAGAGGTGATCTGTTTGAAACCTACAGCATTCTTAAGGGGCTTGACAGTAAATGCTAAGAGGATGTTACCCCTCATGGAACAGTCTCAGGCCAGAGGGTGTTAGTTTCAGATTAAAAGGGTGCCAATTTAAGACTGGGAAAAGGAGGAATTTCTTCTCTGAGGATAGAGAGTTTTTAGCACTCCTTGCCACAGAGAGCTGTGGGGCAGAGTTCTTGTGGATATTTATTGCTGAGATAGATTCATGATCAGTTGGGAGTTGAGGGTTACAGGGAAAGAGCAGGAAAGTGGATACAGGAATGTCAGATCAGCAATGATCCTATTGAATGGCAGAGCAGGCTCGAGGGGCCGAATGGCCTCTTACTCCTCTTATTTCTGATGGTCCTAACTTGTTTGTGATTAGTTTCAACGTTTGCAGGTATTGTGGTGGCACATGAAGATAGCTTTTATTTCTGGGTCAGAATAATATTCCAAACAACATTTCAGAAAGGAATATCACATCCAAAGACAGCCTGGCTATTTATCCCTTTCCTTGCAACTTCTTCCCTTCATATACACTAGTTTTTCTCTATTGCTCCAAGTTAATTTTGCATTTTCAGAAATTTGTACATTTTCAAAACTGGTTGTCGACTTTTCGGCTGATGTACTCTTTAATGTGGAAAAGAACTTCACTTCAGTTCCACTATCGATGGGCTGCAATTTGAAGTTGAATTGTGCTATGACAATGACTGAGGTCTGTAAGAAGCTAGGGAAATTACCAGGTGAAGGAAGACAACTTAAAAGTATTGATTGGACTCTGCACTTGTTACTGGTTTAGTTTAATAGAAAAATTGGGGCTTAATAAGTTAGTACTTGACACGTGTGCACTTTCTGATACATATAATTTCTGCTAGAGATCCGTGACCACGTAATTTGGGTGACATAGTGGGTTATCACAATTTCCACTTTCCCATCAATGCCTCAGTCCATCTCTTGTGCAGTTTGGTGGGTTTCCAGCTCGTGTTGAATGGAAGACCTCTGTGTGCAATGAGTCTGAACTCATCACTTATTGGGCATACATCCATAGCATGAACTATCACCAATTTGTTTCAGTTAGTGGCAATATCCTGGTGCAAAACACATGACTGTGGTGTAATCAAAGAATTCTGCACAGGTGATGGCATTGTCAGGGGAGCTTTTTGTCTGTGTTTAGCTTTCGGACCTGGGAGCGATTCATACATTGGGTGCGTGAAATAGCCAAGCATTTGCTAATCATTGAACATTTGTACTCCAAATTCTGCAAGTTCTTAATTTCTCAATCAGACTGGAACATTTTAATGTGAAATTAAAAATTAATTAATGCATATCACTTCAAGTAAACCTCAAAACAGTATGTCATTACAGTCCAGAAAATAATCAATGAAGATTCTTCCAAGCAAGTCATTTGGAAATAATTTGACTTTATTCTATGATTGAGAAGCTGCATACCTTAATTCATTGTTCTCAATCTCTGTGTATCACTACTGAATCATGAATAAATGTATATTTACAGTGAAGGTGAAGATTTGTTTGCCATGCAGTGAATCTCCTGTGGCATGAGCATGGTTATGGTGACATTGTGGTCATGTTCACATTACTATAACCTGGAACTACCTGTTAATTCACTCTATGGTAGCTGAGGCATTACAATTCAGTTTATGAAATAAATTATATATAAAATGTTAATGTCAGTGAGCTCTAGAAAGCAAAGCGGTCATCTACTCAATCTCTCCATGTACAACAATGCCCTCTGATTGTGCTGTGATGTCAGTCTCTACGAGTTTGTAGTTGGGGGCAGCTTGTTACCTTCACCCTCTTTCCTTACCTGTGTATAAGCACTTATTTGGTTTAGATGAGAGAGGAACAAACACAGTTGTTCTGAGGAAGGGTCACTTGGCCCCTACATTAACTCTGATTTCTCTTCACAGATGCTGCCAGACCTGCTGAGCTTTTCCAGCAACTTTGTTTTTGTTTGTGATTTATAGCAGCTGCAGTTCTTTTGGTTTTTATGATAGGAACAACCACTTATGAATTTTAACTAGAAGAAATTGCTGTGCAAGGAAAGATGTACAGCAATAACATTGACAAGACATTTAGATAAGTACATGAATAGGAAAGGTTTGGAGGGATGTGGGTCAGGATCAGCCAAGTGGGACTAGTTTTGTTTGGGATCATGGTTGGCACTAAGTGGACTGTTTCCATGCTGCATGAGTCTATGACTGTATGTTTATTGCATGATGGCATCAGATACAATTTACACGAGTTTTTACAAAATACTTGTGGTGCCATTGGTAATAACCCTGCTTTTGAACAAGGAGGTCCACGTTTAAGTCCCACTTGTGCCTAATATGTGTCATGGTACATCTGAGCAGGTTAAGGAACAATACCTACATTAGTTTGTTAGATATTGTTGCTTAGACATTTTGAGAGACATTGGCCTTCATTCAGCAAGATTCTAAAAAGTTCGTCCACTCCCCATCTAACCCTGAATGATATTATCAGAGTAGATGGATCTGAATGCAGTTTCCAGTATTAAACCTTTCAGAACGATTACCTTGCACATCCCAAGGACCAGCCTAGTGAACCTTTGCTTCACTTCTTTAAATGCAAGTGCATGCTTCCATGGGTAAGGAGACCAAAACAGTGCTCCAGGTGTGTTCTTATCAAGTTCTCTGAAATTGCAAGAAGACTCCTCCACTCTTCTGCTCAAATCCCTTTATAACAAAGGCTTACATGCCAAGCATTTTCCTAATTCAAGACAATAATGGGAACTGCGCATGCTGGAGAATCCAAGATAACAAAAGTATGGGGCTGGATGAACACAGCAGGCCAAGCAGCCTCTTAGGAGCACAAAAGCTGATGTTTCGGGCCTAGACCCTTTGTCAGAAAAGGGGGATGGGGAGAGGATTCTGAATAAATAGGGTGAGAGGGGGAGGCGGACTGAAGATGGACAGAGGAGAAGATAGGTGAAGAGGACAGTATGGGTGGGGAGGTAGAGAGGGGATAGGTCAGTCCGGGGAAGACTGACAGGTCAAGGGGGCGGGATGAGGTTAGTAGGTAGGAAATGGAGGTGCGGCTTGAGGTGGGAGGAGGAGATAGGTGAGAGGAAGAACAGGTTAGGGTGGGCGGGGACGAGTTGGGCTGGTTTTGGGATGCAGTGAGGGGAGGGGAGATTTTGAAGCTTGTGAGATCCACATTGATACCATTGGGCTGCAGGGTTCCCAAGCGGAATATGAGTTGCTGTTCCTGCAACCTACGGGTGGCATCATTGTGGCACTGCAGGAGGCCCATGATGGACATGTCATCTAAGGAATGAGAGAGGGAGTTGAAATGGTTCGCGACTGGGAGATGCAGTTGTTTATTGCGAACTGAGCGGAGGTGTTCTGCAAAGCGGCCCCCAAGCCTCCGTTTGGTTTCCCCAATGTAGAGGAAGCCACACCGAGTACAGCGGATGCAGTATACCACATTGGCAGATGTGCAGGTGAACATCTGCTTAATATGAAAAGTCATCTTGGCGCCTGGGATGGAGGTGTGGGGACAGGTGTAGCACTTCCTGCGGTTTCAGGGGAAGGTGCCGGGTGTGGTGGGCTTGGAGGGGAGTGTGGAGCGAACAAGGGAGCCACGGAGAGAGTGGTCTCTCCGGAAGGCAGACAAGGGTGGGGATGGAAATATATCTTTGGTGGTGGGGTCGGATTGTAGATGGCGGAAGTGTCGGAGGATGATACGTTGTATCCGGAGGTTGGTGGGGTGGTATATGAGGACGAGGAGGATTCTCTTTTGGCAGTTATTACGGGGGTGGGGTGTGAGGGATGAGGTCCGGAAAATGCGGGAGACACGGTTGAGGGTGTTCTCGACTCCTGCCCGGGGGAAGTTGCGGCCCTTGAAGAACGAGGACATCTGGGATGTGCGGGATTGGAATGCCTCATCCTGGGAGCAGATGCGGCGGAGGCGAAGGAATTAGGAATGGGGATGGAATTTTTGGAGGAAGGTGGGTGGGAGGAGGTGTATTCCAGGTAGCTGTATGAGTCAGTGGGCTTGAAATGGATATCGGTTTCCAGGTGGTTGCCTGAGATGGAGACAGAGAGGTCCAGGAAGGTGAGGGATGTGCTGGAGATGGCCCAGGTGAACTTAAGGTTGGGATGCAAGGTGTTGGTGAAGTGGATGAACTGTTCGAACTCCTCTTGGGAGCATGAGGCAGCGTGAACACAGTCAACAATGTAACGGAGGAAGAGGTGGGGTTTGGGGCCAGTGTAGGTATGGAAGAGGGACTGTCCCACGTAACCTACAAAGACGCAGGTATAGCTTGGTCCCATACGGGTACACATGGCCATCCTCTTAGTCTGTAGGAAGTGGGAGGAGGCGAAAGAGAAGTAGTTGAGAGTGAGTGGGAGGAATCGAAAGAGAAATGTGAGTTCACCTGAACTCATCTCCAACACATCCCTGACCCTCCTGGACCTTTCTGTCTCCATCTCAGGCAACCACCTACAAACCGATGTCCATTCCAACCCCACCGACTCTCACAGCTACCTAGACTACACCTCCTCCCGCCTGCCTTCCTGAAAAAATGACATCCCCTATTCCCAATTCCTTTGTCCCTGTCACATCCACTCCCAGGCTGAGGTATTCCACTCCCGCACATCCCAGATGGCCTCGTTCTTCAAGAGCCGCAACTTCTCCCCTGCAGTGGTCGAGAACGCCCTCGACTGTATCTCCCTCATGTCCTGCACCTCATCCCTCACACCCCACCCTTGCAATAATCGCCAAAAGAGAATCCTCCTAGTCCTCACATATCACCCCACCAACCTCCGGATACAACGCATCATCCTCCGACACTTCCGCCATCTACAATCCGACCCCACCACTAAAGACATTTTTCCAGCCCCACCGTTGCCTGCCTTCCGGAGAGACCACTCTCTCCGTGACTCCCTTGTCTGCTCCACTCTCCCCTCCAACCCCACCACACCTGGCACCTTCTCCTGCAACCGCAGGAAGTGCTACACTTGCCCCCACACCTCCTCCCTCACCCCCATCCCAGGCCCCAAGATGACTTGCCACATCAAGCAGATGTTCACCTGCACATCTGCCAATGTGGCCTACTGCATCTGCTGTACCCGGTGTGGCTTCCTCTACATTGGGAAACCAAGCGGAGGCTTGGGGGCCACTTTGGAGAACACCTACACGCAGTTTGCAATAAACAACCTCACCTCCCAGTCGCGAACCATTTTAACTCCCCCTCCCATTCCTTCAACAACATGTCCATCCTGGGCCTCCGGCAGTGCCACAAAGATGCCACCCAATGGTTGCAGGAACAGCAACTCATATTCCGCTTGGGAACCCTGCAGCCCAATGGTATCAATGTAGACTTCACCAGCTTCAAAATCTCCCCTCCCCCCACTGCATCCCAAAACCAGCCCAGCTCGTCCCCGTCTGCCTAACCTGTTCTTCCCCTCGCCTATCTCCTCCTCCCACCTCAAGCCGCACCTCAATTTCCTACCTAGTAACCTCATCACGCCCCCTTGACCTGTCTGTCCTCCCTGGGCTGACCTATCCCCTTCCTACCTGCCCACCCATACTGTCCTCTCCACCTATCTTCTCCTCTATCCATCTTCAGTCCGCCTCCCCCTCTCTCCCTATTTATTCCAGAATCCTCTCCCCATCTTCCTTTTCTGATGAAGGCCCGAAACGTCAGCTTTTGTGTTCCTAAGATGTTGTTTGGCCTGCTGTGTTCATCCAGCTCCACACTTTGTTATTTTCCTAATTCAATGCTGCATATTCACATTAACTTTTTGTGATTCATATCCAAAGACATCTAGATGTATCTGAATGTAAGTGACACTCCCTCCTTCATAAGGTTAGATATGAATCCGGTCAATGATGATTAAACATTGTTCAGTTCCACTTTTTTAAGACAATAAAACAGTCCACATCCATATAAAGCAATATGAGAGCAATATTCATTCTTGGGCTGAAAGGGGTCAAGTAACATTGGCTGAATTCTTGGCCATCACCATCCTGGGAGTTACCATTGACCAAAAACCGAACCGCCCAGCCATATGAATACTGCGGCTACAACAGCAAGTTCGGGGCTGGGAATTCTGTGGTGAGTAACTCACTTCCTGACTCCCCGAATTCTATCCACCATCTTCAAGGCACAAGCCTGTAATGTGGTGGAATACTTTATAATAATCTGCATGATTGCAATGTCAAATCAAGACGCCATCCAAGAAAAGGCAGCCTGTTTTATTGGCACCCCATCCACCACCTTCATTCCTTTCACCATTGATGCACAGTATCAACAGAGGATACTCCCTACAAGGTGCACTGAAGCAACACCTTTGGAAATTCCTTTTGAAAGAATTTTCCAGATCTGAAATCTCTACGAATCAGAAGGACAAGAACAGATGAATGGGACCTCGGCAAGCTGAAGAACATAGAACATAGAACATTGAACATTACAGCACAGAACAGGCCCTTCGGCCCTCGATGTTGTGCCGACCTGTCATACTGATCTCAAGCCCATCTAACCTACTCTATTCCATGTACGTCCATATGCTTATCCAATGACGACTTAAATGTACCTAAAGTTGGCGAATCTACTACCACTGCAGGCAAAGCGTTCCATTCCCTTACTACTCTCTGAGTAAAGAAACTACCTCTGACATCTGTCCTATATCTTTCACCCCTCAATTTAAAGCTATGCCCCCTCGTGCTCGCCGTCACCATCCTAGGAAAAAGGCTCTCCCTATCCACCCTATCTAACCCTCCGATTATTTTATGTTTCAATTAAGTCACCTCTCAACCTTCTTCTCTCTAATGAAAACAGCCTCAAGTCCCTTAGCCTTTCCTCGTAAGACCTTCCCTCCATACCAGGCAACATCCTAGTAAATTTCCTCTGTACCCTTTCCAAAGCTTCCACGTCCTTCTTATAATGCGGTGACCAGAACTGTACACAATACTCCAAGTGCAGCCGCACCAGAGTTTTGTACAGCTTCACCATAACCTCTTGGTTCCGGAACTCGATCCCTCCATTAATAAAAGCTAAAACACTGTATGCCTTCTTAACAGCCCTGTCAACCTGCGTGGCAACTTTCAAGGGTCTGTGTACATGGACACCGAGATCTCTCTGCTCATCTACACAGCTAAGAATCTTACCATTAGCCCTGTACTTTGCCTTCTGGTTACTCCTACCAAAGTGCATCACCTCACACTTGTCTGCATTAAACTT
This sequence comes from Stegostoma tigrinum, assembly GCF_030684315.1. Lineage (NCBI taxonomy): Eukaryota > Metazoa > Chordata > Chondrichthyes > Orectolobiformes > Stegostomatidae > Stegostoma > Stegostoma tigrinum. Next base: position 9,974,038 of record NC_081381.1, on the reverse strand, counting down.
CATTTGCCACCTCTCAGCCCAGCTCTGCAGCTTATCTATGTCTCGCTGCAACCTACAGCATCCTTCGTCACTATCCACAACTCCACCGACCTTAGTGTCGTCTGCAAATTTACTAACCCATCCTTCTATGCCCTCACCCAGGTCATTTATAAAAATGACAAACAGCAGTGGACCCAACACCGACCCTTGCAGTACACCACTAGTAACTGGTCTCCAGGATGAACATTTCCCATCAACTACCACCCTCTGTCTTCTTTCAGCAAGCCAATTTCTGATCCAAACTGCTATATCGCCCACAATTCCATTCCCCCGCATTTTGTACAATAGCCTACTGTGGGGAACCTTATCGAACACCTTGCTGAAATCCATATACACCACATCAACCGGTTTACTCTCATCTACCTGTTTGGTCACCTTCTCAAAGAACTCAATAAGGTTTGTGAGGCACGACCTTCCCTTCAGAAAACCGTGCTGACTATCCCTAATCAATTTATTCTTTTCTAGATGATTATAAATCCTATCCCTTATAACGTTTTCCAACACTTTACCAACAACTGAGGTAAGGCTCACTGGTCTATAATTACCAGGGTTGACTCTACTCCCCTTCTTGAACAGGGGAACCACATGTGCTATCCTCCAGTCATCTGGCACTATTCCTGTAGACAATGACGAGTTAAAGATCAATGCCAAAGGCTCGACAATCTCCTCCTTGGCTTCCCAGAGGATCCTTGGGTAAATCCCATCCGGCCCAGGGGACTTATCTATCTTCACCCTCTGAAGGATTTCTAATACCTCTTCCTTGTGAACCTCAATCCCACCTAGTCTAGTAGCCTGTATCTCAGTATTCTCCTCGACAACATTGTCGTTTTCTAGAGTGAATACTTTTGAAAAATATTCATTTAGCACTTCCCCTATCTCATCTGACTCCACACAAAACTTACTGCTACTATCCTTGATTGGGCCTAATCTTACTTTCGTCATTATTTTATTCCTTAAATACCTATAGAAAGCCTTAGGGTTTACTCTGATCCTATCTGCCAACAACTTCTCATGTCTCCTCCTGGCTCTTCTGAGCTCTCTCTTTCCAAGTCACACACCATCCTGACTTGAAAGTACATCACTGTTACTAATATATAGCACTAACCTTAGCTAATTAATTACTCACTAACCCTAAAAGTTCATTAGTGTTGGGTCAAAATTCTGCAAATTCCTTCCTAACAGCACTGAGGGTGTTCTTACATGGAACTGTTTAAGAAGCAGCTCAGCATCACTTTCACCGAAGGCAAATAGGATGGGGCATGAACACTGGCCCAGGCAGCAATGCCTACATCCTGTGAATGAATACAAAGTCTGGCTCAGCGATTTACAGTACTGACAGCGAAAAGTAAGTAAGCTCTTTCCTCTTGTCTTTCATGAAGATTATGGATTAGAAGATTATGCTTTAAAACCTTGTTCTCATCTATTTAGGTATTTTTCTTTGCTTGATTTGCTTGAGAAACAGCCAGGAGCTTTGCTTATTAGAACATAGAACATAGAACATAGAACAGTACAGCACAGAACAGGCCCTTCAGCCCACAATGTTGTGCCGACCATTGATCCTCATGGATGCACCCTCAAATTTCTGTGACCATATGCATGTCCAGCAGTCTCTTAAATGACCCCAATGACCTTGCTTCCACAACTGCTGCTGGCAACGCATTCCATGCTCTCACAACTCTCTGCGTAAAGAACCTGCCTCTGACATCCCCTCTATACTTTCCACCAACCAGCTTAAAACTATGACCCCTCGTGCTAGCCATTTCTGCCCTGGGAAATAGTCTCTGGCTATCGACTCTATCTATGCCTCTCATTATCTTGTATACCTCAATTAGGTCCCCTCTCCTCCTCCTTTTCTCCAATGAAAAGAGACCGAGCTCAGTCAACCTCTCTTCATAAGATAAGCCCTCCAGTCCAGGCAGCATCCTGGTAAACCTCCTCTGAACCCTCTCCAAAGCATCCACATCTTTCCTATAATAGGGCGCCCAGAACTGGACGCAGTATTCCAAGTGCGGTCTAACCAAAGTTTTATAGAGCTGCAACAAGATCTCACGACTCTTAAACTCAATCCCCCTGTTAATGAAAGCCAAAACACCATATGCTTTCTTAACAACCCTGTCCACTTGGGTGGCCATTTTAAGGGATCTATGTATCTGCACACCAAGATCCCTCTGTTCCTCCACGCTGCCAAGAATCCTATCCTTAATCCTGTACTCAGCTTTCAAATTCGACCTTCCAAAATGCATCACCTCGCATTTATCCAGGTTGAACTCCATCTGCCACCTCTCAGCCCATCTCTGCATCCTGTCAATGTCCCGCTGCAGCCTACAACAGCCCTCTACACTGTCAACGACACCTCCGACCTTTGTGTCGTCTGCAAACTTGCTGACCCATCCTTCAATTCCCTCGTCCAAGTCATTAATAAAAATTACAAACAGTAGAGGCCCAAGGACAGAGCCCTGTGGAACCCCACTCACCACTGACTTCCAGGCAGAATATTTTCCTTCTACTACCACTCGCTGTCTTCTGTTGGCCAGCCAATTCTGTATCCAAGCAGTTAAGTTCCCCTGTATCCCATTCCTCCTGACCTTCTGAATGAGCCTTCCATGGGGAACCTTATCAAATGCCTTACTGAAGTCCATATACACCACATCCACAGCTTGACCCTCATCAACCTTACTAGTCACATCCTCAAAAAACTCGATAAGGTTTGTAAGGCATGACCTACCCCTCACAAAGCCGTGTTGACTGTATTTGATCAAGCCATGCTCTTCCAGATGGTCATAAATCTTATCCCTCAGAATCCTTTCTAACACCTTGCAGACGACAGACGTGAGACTTACCGGTCTATAATTGCCGGGGATTTCCCTATTTCCTTTCTTGAAGAGAGGAATTACATTTGCCTCTCTCCAGTCCTCAGGTACGACTCCAGTGGAGAGCGAGGATGCAAAGATCTTCGCAAGTGGCGAAGCAATTGCATTTCTCGCTTCCCAAAGCAGCCGAGGACAAATCTGATCCGGGCCTGGCGACTTGTCAATCTTAATGTTTGACAAAATTTTCAGTACATCAGCTTCCTCTATCTCTATCCATTCCAGCATGCACACCTGCTCTTCAAAGGTTTCATTCACTACACAGGTCGTTTCTTTCGTAAAGACAGAAGCAAAAAACTCATTTAGGGCTTCCCCTACCTCCTCAGGCTCCACACACAAGTTCCCTATGCTATCCCTGATCGGCCCTACTCTTTCTTTGACCATTCTCTTATTCCTCACGTAAGTGTAAAATGCCTTTGTGTTTTCCCGGATTCCTTCTGCCAAGCCTTTCTCGTGCCCCCTCCTGGCTCTCCTCAGACCATTTTTGAGCTCCTTCCTTGCCTGCATGTAATCCTCTCTAGCTGAACTTGACCCTAGCTTCCTCCACCTTATGTAAGCTACCTTCTTCCTTTTCACGAGAAGCTCCACCGCTCTCGTCATCCAAGGTTCCTTTATCTTACCCCGTCTTGCCTGTCTCAGAGGGACATATTTACTCATCACTCCCAACAACTGTTCCTTAAACCATCTCCACATGTCTATAGTTCCCTTACCATGGAACAACTGCTCCCAGTCCATGCTTCCTAACTTATTGATGGATGCTTACACCATGTTGAGTTTGCAATCTGTTATGTTACACTCCAAAAACTGGAGAGGGAACAAGATTGAGAATAGAATCTCAGGTTGGGAGGTCTGTTGAAGAAAAAACAATGTTTAAATTTTGAACATTATACACTAACTATTGCAATTCCATTAATAATCAATTAATATGGAACTTCCCATTGCTTTGACATTTTCGAATTCTGAGAATTCCCTATCATTAGTACTCTCAATTTTTTTGTCACAATGGTTTCCAGGATATTTGCTTCTTCCATTAACAGAAGCTTGAATTTTTGTCAGAAATTGATTAGCATTAATGTTAACCAACGTAATGTTGGGAGGCAGAGATTCTAACTGTGTCAATTTCCCTGTAGTTTGCTTAGGAGACCTTTCAACATGATCAGAGAGTTCGGACGCTAAGCTGTGATAAAGATCACTCTGCCTCTTTTATTACATCTCTGTGATCTCACAGTCTTGCTCATCTCTCTATCCTATCTACTGTAGACTATCATTTCCTAGCAGCAAGGGCCCAGGCACCTTCTGAATCTGGAAATCACCTATTTTATAAAGGTTTTTAAAAACTCTTTGGGCAGGGAGCTCTGACCATCAATTACTGATGGAAAATTACAAGCAGCTTACAACATGTGAGGATCAAAAGCCAGAAAATTAATTCCGCTTATCGTACATACCGTCATAGAATTGTTACATGACAGAAGGAGGCCATTTGGCCCATTCTGCATGTACCAGCTTGTTAAATGAGCATGATTGGCACTGGCAATCACCTGCTTTTTTCCCCATACCCCTGCATGTTATTTTTATCCAAGTAACCATGCAATACCCTCTTGAATACCTCAATTGAACTTGTCTCCATCACATTACCTGGTAATGTATTCCATGCTGTAATTACCCAGAGTCAAAAAGTTTATGTTCACTTCACCCTTGCTTCTTTTGCAGATCACTTTCAATTTGAATCCTCTTGTTCCTTTAATGAGTGGGAATAGCTTCTCCCTACCTTCATAAAGAAGAGGTAATGGCCTAGTGGTATTATTGCTGAACTACTAGTCCAGAGACCTGGGTAATGTTCCAGGGATCTGGATTCAATAAATGCTGGCCTTGCCAGTGACTTCCACTTCTCATGAATGAATAAAAAAACCTCTGTTCATCCTGCTTATGATTTTGAAAATCTCTGTCAAATCTCCTCTCCAAGGAGAACAGTATGAATTTCTTTCTTCCATAACTAAAGTTCCTCATTCCTGAAATCATTCCTGTGAACCGCACCTGCACTGTCTCGGATATGCTCATGCCCACAACTCTACTGAGTTTGAACAATATTTTATGTTGTCTTCAAAGGTTCTTCCTACCAAAACACACAACCTTGCATTTCTGTACATTGAATCTCATCTGTCATATCTCTGCTCACTCCACCAAATTGTCAATGTCCTTTTAGAATTCTACATTGTCCTCCTCATAGTTTATGATTCTCCAAAGTTTTGTGTCATCTGAAAACTTGAAATTGTCCGCTGCACAACAAGATCCAGATCATTAATATACATCAGGAAAAGCAAGGGTCCCAATACTGACTCCTGGGGAACTCTATTACAAACCTTCCTCCAGCCTGAAAAATACCCAAAGTCCATTTTCTCTTTCTTAATTTATTTTATATCTATGTTGCTACTGTCCCTTTTTATACCATGATCTATAACTTTCTGCACAAGTCTGTCAGGCCCTGTATCAGATGACTTCTGAAAGTTCATGTACACTACATCAATGCTTTCTGTTAAATCTTCAAAAAACTCCAGCAGGTTAGTTAAATGTGATTTCTCCTTTAGAAATCCATTCTGACTCTTCCTAGTCAACTCACCTCTTTCTATGTAACTACTAATTCTATCCTGAATAATTAGCTCTTGAAGATTCCCCATCATCAACGTCAAAGTTATAACAGTTCCCCATCTCCATAACATTTCACCTCCTGGCTTAAAAACAGTCAATCTGCCTCTATCTCTCTGAGAAAGAAACATCACTCCTGTAGAGCAGGGCTGGGGAAATCACAGGAGGGCAACTCTTGATTTTCCATATTTTTAAATTAATGGACAAATGAGGCAGCCAACGTTCAGCTGAGCATCAAGATGTTTCATACATTTCATTCAAATATGTTCATGTTTTTATAGTTGCCAATCAATAGAGACAGGAAGAGCTTTTACTGTGGCAGATTTTATGCAAAGCAATCAATCATAAATATCGAATAAACCCATTCCATAAATCTCAGTAAACTAATATTTCATGTGATTCTGCACAACTTTGGCAAAGCACCATGATTAAAAAGCTATTTTCACCAACAAATTTCAGCAAGCTGTTAGGGATTGCATCATTTGCAGTCATGGTGAGGACCTTCCTGATGTAACTGGGTAACCAGCAAGAAACTTTGAGAGAAAAGAGTGATAGCCACAGAGAGTGTGAAGCCAGGGTCCAAGACTTTGAGCAGCAGAAGTTTCATCACAGCTATCTTACTGTCCCAGAGGACCTCTCCCATCGGCAGCAGTTTACCCTGAGGGTCATTCCACCTCAGGCAAGGGAACAGATTGAGAAGGAGGCACCTTCAAGGTAACCTCATCTGGTGCAGGAAGTGATCCCATGCTGTTGGTGTCACACTACATCGCAAACCAGCTATCCAGTCAACTGAGCTAACCAAACCCAGTGTTGTACTGTATAGGAGTAACCCACTACAGATGTGAAAGCAAAGGATATAAATGAAAATAAATTTATATGGCAATTATTACAGGAAGGAACATGGCTTACTTACAGAGAAAATTAAATTAGTTGAAATCTGACTATCTTTGGGAGGAACAGTTGACTACATGGGTATAAAACAAATTATTAGAACAGACTCTCAAAGGCTAATTAGAATGGACTGCTGCACGAATCACTGGTATGTCCTGAATTAATCATACCCAACCTACTTTGCACAGTGTATTTTCACAAATTGATTGTGCAAAAGTACCTAATGGCTCATGTCAAAACTACAATACTCAAATGGTCTAGTGCTTAGGCGTTTAATATTCAATGCACTGTTTTCTCAGAAGATGGAGAAAATGTTCAGTCCACAGTTAGAGAGAATAATCAGCACAGCACTGACCAACTGAAACATGGCAAGCAGAAGATGCCTGATGCCTGGCGATGAAAATAACAGAGGTATATGCAAAAGACATGAGTAACACAGGTCTAACAGAGGAGTGGGCACAAAGTGTCAAGCAGGTGCAGGGTATTTCCCTCTACAATTTTTGCAATGAAGGATGTACAGAGTGTGCTGTTGGAGAAGGGTCCTGACCTGAAACATCGACGTTCTTGCTCCTCTGATGCTGCTGACCTGCTGTGTTGCTCCAACTTCACACTGTGTTGTCTCTGACTCCATCATGTGCAGCTCTTTCTATCTCTGTTGTACAATTCATGAAAGGTGTTCTACAGTAAATTTGATTCCTATTCCATAGGCAAAGCACTACGAGGGAACAGGCAGGTGAAACCACATCATCATGGGTAGCGTCAACTCACTTGTAAACACTTGCAGACAACCTTGAAAGAGGATTCTGTAAATACATCCTGGGCACGATACTGTGCTTGGAAAAGAGAGTGAACATAATGAATTTAACTAGAAATGCTGATAATGTTGAGCCCATTTTGCTGATGTCAAGTTACATTTAAGACACTTAATCTCATGAGAATAGGCCCAAATTTGAAATGGGTGGAATTCTTTGTGAACAAACAAAGCCCAAGGAGATACTTCATATTTATCTTTGGAGTTGTAAGATCACTGTTTCAACTCATTGGACCTCGATTCTTGGGCATGAAAGATAAAGTGGAAGGGGCTGCAATTTTGGAAAACTTTTATGTTTTTCGTATAACTTACACCTGCATCCTAAAAATCCATTCAATGAAACAGCAAATACAGAACAGAAACCGAAAGAACTGTAGTTGCTGTAAATCAGGAACGAAAACAGAAGTAGTTGGAAAAGCTCAGCAGGCCTGGCAGCCTCTGTGAAAAGAAATTCGAGTTAACGTTTCAGGTCCAGTGACCCTTCCTCAGAATTGAGTTCTGAGGAAGCGTCACTGGACCTGAAATGTTAACTCTGATTTCTCTTCACAGATGCTGCCAGACCTGCTCAGCTTTTCCAACTACTTCTGTTGTTGTTTCTGAAAAACAGAATAGATTCTAGCACACTTAAATCTGCAGCTACTTACAGAATAGATTCTAGCACACTTAAATCTGCAGCTACTTACAGAATAGATTCTAGCACACTTAAATCTGCAGCTACTTACAGAATAGATTCTAGCACACTTAAATCTGCAGCTACTTACAGAATAGATTCTAGCACACTTAAATCTGCAGCTACTTACAGAATAGATTCTAGCACACTTAAATCTGCAGCTACTTACAGAATAGATTCTAGCACACTTAAATCTGCAGCTACTTACAGAATAGATTCTAGCACACTTAAATCTGCAGCTACTTACAGAATAGATTCTAGCACACTTAAATCTGCAGCTACTTACAGAATAGATTCTAGCACACTTAAATCTGCAGCTACTTACAGAATAGATTCTAGCACACTTAAATCTGCAGCTACTTACAGAATAGATTCTAGCACACTTAAATCTGCAGCTACTTACAGAATAGATTCTAGCACACTTAAATCTGCAGCTACTTACAGAATAGATTCTAGCACACTTAAATCTGCAGCTACTTACAGAATAGATTCTAGCACACTTAAATCTGCAGCTACTTACAGAATAGATTCTAGCACACTTAAATCTGCAGCTACTTACAGAATAGATTCTAGCACACTTAAATCTGCAGCTACTTACAGAATAGATTCTAGCACACTTAAATCTGCAGCTACTTACAGAATAGATTCTAGCACACTTAAATCTGCAGCTACTTACAGAATAGATTCTAGCACACTTAAATCTGCAGCTACTTACAGAATAGATTCTAGCACACTTAAATCTGCAGCTACTTACAGAATAGATTCTAGCACACTTAAATCTGCAGCTACTTACAGAATAGATTCTAGCACACTTAAATCTGCAGCTACTTACAGAATAGATTCTAGCACACTTAAATCTGCAGCTACTTACAGAATAGATTCTAGCACACTTAAATCTGCAGCTACTTACAGAATAGATTCTAGCACACTTAAATCTGCAGCTACTTACAGAATAGATTCTAGCACACTTAAATCTGCAGCTACTTACAGAATAGATTCTAGCACACTTAAATCTGCAGCTACTTACAGAATAGATTCTAGCACACTTAAATCTGCAGCTACTTACAGAATAGATTCTAGCACACTTAAATCTGCAGCTACTTACAGAATAGATTCTAGCACACTTAAATCTGCAGCTACTTACAGAATAGATTCTAGCACACTTAAATCTGCAGCTACTTACAGAATAGATTCTAGCACACTTAAATCTGCAGCTACTTACAGAATAGATTCTAGCACACTTAAATCTGCAGCTACTTACAGAATAGATTCTAGCACACTTAAATCTGCAGCTACTTACAGAATAGATTCTAGCACACTTAAATCTGCAGCTACTTACAGAATAGATTCTAGCACACTTAAATCTGCAGCTACTTACAGAATAGATTCTAGCACACTTAAATCTGCAGCTACTTACAGAATAGATTCTAGCACACTTAAATCTGCAGCTACTTACAGAATAGATTCTAGCACACTTAAATCTGCAGCTACTTACAGAATAGATTCTAGCACACTTAAATCTGCAGCTACTTACAGAATAGATTCTAGCACACTTAAATCTGCAGCTACTTACAGAATAGATTCTAGCACACTTAAATCTGCAGCTACTTACAGAATAGATTCTAGCACACTTAAATCTGCAGCTACTTACAGAATAGATTCTAGCACACTTAAATCTGCAGCTACTTACAGAATAGATTCTAGCACACTTAAATCTGCAGCTACTTACAGAATAGATTCTAGCACACTTAAATCTGCAGCTACTTACAGAATAGATTCTAGCACACTTAAATCTGCAGCTACTTACAGAATAGATTCTAGCACACTTAAATCTGCAGCTACTTACAGAATAGATTCTAGCACACTTAAATCTGCAGCTACTTACAGAATAGATTCTAGCACACTTAAATCTGCAGCTACTTACAGAATAGATTCTAGCACACTTAAATCTGCAGCTACTTACAGAATAGATTCTAGCACACTTAAATCTGCAGCTACTTACAGAATAGATTCTAGCACACTTAAATCTGCAGCTACTTACAGAATAGATTCTAGCACACTTAAATCTGCAGCTACTTACAGAATAGATTCTAGCACACTTAAATCTGCAGCTACTTACAGAATAGATTCTAGCACACTTAAATCTGCAGCTACTTACAGAATAGATTCTAGCACACTTAAATCTGCAGCTACTTACAGAATAGATTCTAGCACACTTAAATCTGCAGCTACTTACAGAATAGATTCTAGCACACTTAAATCTGCAGCTACTTACAGAATAGATTCTAGCACACTTAAATCTGCAGCTACTTACAGAATAGATTCTAGCACACTTAAATCTGCAGCTACTTACAGAATAGATTCTAGCACACTTAAATCTGCAGCTACTTACAGAATAGATTCTAGCACACTTAAATCTGCAGCTACTTACAGAATAGATTCTAGCACACTTAAATCTGCAGCTACTTACAGAATAGATTCTAGCACACTTAAATCTGCAGCTACTTACAGAATAGATTCTAGCACACTTAAATCTGCAGCTACTTACAGAATAGATTCTAGCACACTTAAATCTGCAGCTACTTACAGAATAGATTCTAGCACACTTAAATCTGCAGCTACTTACAGAATAGATTCTAGCACACTTAAATCTGCAGCTACTTACAGAATAGATTCTAGCACACTTAAATCTGCAGCTACTTACAGAATAGATTCTAGCACACTTAAATCTGCAGCTACTTACAGAATAGATTCTAGCACACTTAAATCTGCAGCTACTTACAGAATAGATTCTAGCACACTTAAATCTGCAGCTACTTACAGAATAGATTCTAGCACACTTAAATCTGCAGCTACTTACAGAATAGATTCTAGCACACTTAAATCTGCAGCTACTTACAGAATAGATTCTAGCACACTTAAATCTGCAGCTACTTACAGAATAGATTCTAGCACACTTAAATCTGCAGCTACTTACAGAATAGATTCTAGCACACTTAAATCTGCAGCTACTTACAGAATAGATTCTAGCACACTTAAATCTGCAGCTACTTACAGAATAGATTCTAGCACACTTAAATCTGCAGCTACTTACAGAATAGATTCTAGCACACTTAAATCTGCAGCTACTTACAGAATAGATTCTAGCACACTTAAATCTGCAGCTACTTACAGAATAGATTCTAGCACACTTAAATCTGCAGCTACTTACAGAATAGATTCTAGCACACTTAAATCTGCAGCTACTTACAGAATAGATTCTAGCACACTTAAATCTGCAGCTACTTACAGAATAGATTCTAGCACACTTAAATCTGCAGCTACTTACAGAATAGATTCTAGCACACTTAAATCTGCAGCTACTTACAGAATAGATTCTAGCACACTTAAATCTGCAGCTACTTACAGAATAGATTCTAGCACACTTAAATCTGCAGCTACTTACAGGCTAACAATCACAACGACTAACATATTCAGGTGGGTCACTGCCTCTGTCAGTTTCAATTGTTTCCAGCTTTGTCAGGGAGCTGTTTTCTTAAATGGGTGAGCATCTCCTCTAGAGTGTCAAGCTGTTCTTGTTTGGTAAGGCTCAGCAACAAATGAGCAAAGCACATTCAAACAATCTCTTTCCAAAATTCAATCCAAGTACAGGAAAGAAATGCAGGAGAAACTCCAGAATTAGCGTTTAATCTAGTCCCAAATGTAATATCCTTTGAAGAGAAATTAGAAGAGACATTGATGTTATTATCATGTTTGTTCTAAATATTTAACAAATCAATGAGTAGAAGTTGTTCTTTGGGCATAAAATGTGTTTATCTGCTGTTAACTTCCAGCTTTAATTGTTTTGAGCACTTTTCATCACTTAAGGTCAAAGGATGAAATCACATTGGCATGGATTTTTTTTCAAGTAAAGATTGATGTTCAGCACTGAGGAGCTTTGGGACACTGACAGTTTCATTCAGATTGATGGCAAAGCTTTGCTCTAGTCCAGTGCATTGCTTCATTCCCCCAGGATTACTGAGTCATGGTTTACTACACAGTAATGTTACTCATGTTCCTTGTCTTCCTATAGTTTAGCATGTCTGGCTGCTGCTATATGGAAGTGCAACACTGTTAGATCCTCATTACACAGAGTCGTCTCTGGGGTGTCTTGGTCTCCAAGCTGACATTCAGGCAGTGAAATGAATCTCTCCATATGCTGTCCTCTTTCTCCATGTTATAAATAGTTGGGCACTCTACTCCAAATGCCGTAATGTTGTATGGACCTTATTGTCACTGCTATGTCAGAATCTAGACAAAATTGGCAACTCTTCCCTCCAATGACCACTTGCCATTGGGTTCTAATCAATTGGCTTTTCACAGCAGCAGTGGGAGAAGTTTCTGAAACATCAAATTGTCTTTTAATTGTTCCCAGGATTTTGGGCTTTAGACAGTCCATCCCTGCACACAGTTGTGCTAAAACTTTTAGAGTTTGCTTTCATTGAAAACACATTTTTAAACAATTCTGATTTACAATTTTGTTATGTGGTGAGATGGTATCATAAAGTGAGGCCTCCACATTCCCAGGGGGAATGTGATCGGACCTTGAATAAGGAATGCCCTCTCAGCAGTGAATACCAAGCACAGTCCAGAGTTTCTGAGCAGGGGCAGTCACAGTTAGATTGGACTCTGTTCACGCTTTTTAGGTGAGCACCAAGTTCTCCATTGCTTTACGACAATTCCGATTCTGACTCCTTCAGAAATGCTGATGGTGAACCCAGTTCCCACACACAGCAAGGCATTTGCAGAAATCACACCATGCTCTCTCCTGCAGCAGTCAGTGTGTCCCATTCTCAGGCTGCAATGCCCAGGAACATAGCCTGACATTTTGAAAGCTGCTGTGAAAGGGTAAGTTAACAAAGTGTGGAGCTGGATGAACACAGCAGGCCAAGCAGCTTCTCAGGAGCACAAAAGCTGAATGCTGCTTGGCCTGCTGTGTTCATCCAGCTCCACACTTTGTTATCTTGGATTCTCCAGCATCTACAGTTCCCATTATCAGTGAAAGGGTAAGTGTGAGGTTGGCGTGACAGTGGTTAAAGGGGTCAGGTGGGGTGAGTGCTATGGTGCCAAGTGGCTAGTGTGCCAGCTGCAGAGGGTGACAGATGGAGAGGATTGATTCGGGTAGGTTGGAAAAGGAGTGGGGGCTAGATGGCCAAGGGGGCTGTATTGGGTCGTAACAGGCAGGAGTGTTGGTGCTTGGGATTGTAGAAGGGGTTGGAGGTGGAATCGGGTCGGGGGAGGTGTCCCATCAGAGGGGATATTGTCAGGGGTCCTGGAAATGTATAGAGCTGTGGGGTTGGGGAGTGTAATTGGGGAGTCCATGTGGTGGATCAGTGGGACAGATAAATAGTTGGTCAGCAGTTAGACTGGGTTTCTAATGATCTAACTTTTCCTGGGTAACTGTTCGCTTAACAGAACTGGAACTCTGTAAATTCTTTGACATTAAAGGGTTTTGTTTTGGATGTTTCCATTCTGTGCAGTTGTCGATTAGAATCTTGAATCCTGGGTAATTTCCACAGAGTCTGCTGTGTCTGGGATTCTGAGTGGTCCCGACATATTGTGGTCTGCCAATTATCTGGCCTCTGAAGTATCCAGATTTTAGTAATATTTTGACAGCCTTCTTAATAACAAGAATACCGCTCAGGGTGAGGGAGAGAATTCATGGACACTGGGGCTTCTGCTGTTTCTTGTGAGGTAGCTTCCGAGTTCAGTGCCAGGTCAGTTCTGATATTGGTGTCAGTGGTGATCTTTCAGGAATCGCTGGAGTCAGGAAGTGTCCCAGAGGATTGGAAAATCGCTAATGTGACAGCTCTGTTTAAAAAAGGGAGTAAGGCAAAAGATGGAAAATTACAGGCTGATTAGCCTAACCTCAGTCGTGGGTAAGATTTTGGAGTCCAATGTAAAGGATGAGATTTCTGAATATGTGGAAATGCATGGTAAAGTAGGGCAAAGTCAGCCTGGCTTTATCACAAGGAGGTCATGCCTAACAAATCTGTTAGAATTCTTTGAGGAGGTAACAAGCAGGGTAGACCAAGGAGAGCCAATGGATGTTGTCTACCTGGACTTCAAGAAGGCCTTTGACAAGGTCCCACACAGGAGGTAGCTGAGGAAGAGGCGACATGGTGGCTCAGTGGTTAACTCTGCAGCTTCACAGCGCCAGGGACCCAGGTTCAATTCCAGCCTCGGGCAACTGTCCGTGCGAAGTTTGCACATTCTCCCCGTGTCTGCGTGGGTTTCCTCTGGGTGCTCCAGTTTCCTCCCACAGTCCAAAGATGTGCGGGCTAGATGGATAGGCCATGCTAAATTTCCCATAGTGTTCAGGGGTGTGTGGGTTATAGGGGGAATGGGTCTGGGTGTGATGCTCCAAGGGGCGGTGTGGACTTGTTGGGCTGAAGGGCCTGTTTCCACACTGTAGGGAATCTAATCTAATCTAAGGGCCCATGGTGTTAGAGGCAAGGTGCTAGCATGGACAGAAGATTGGCTGTCCGGCAGAAAGCAGAGAGTGGGGATTAAAAGGTCTTTCTCAGGATGGCAGCCGGTGACAAGTCGTGTTCCACAAGGGTCAATGTTAGGACCACAACTTTTCCATTTATACATAATGATCCAGATGAAGGAACTGAGGGCATTCTGGCTAAGTTTGCAGATGGTACAAAGATATGTAGAGGGACAGGTAGTATTGAGGAGGTGGGGAGGCTGTAGAAGGATTTGGACAGTTTAGGAGAGTGGGCAAAGAAGTGGCAGATGGAATACAACGTGAGAAATTGTGAGGTCGTGCACTTTGGTAAGAAAAATAAAAGCATGGACTATTTTCTAAACAGGGAGAAAATTCAGAAATCTGAAGTGCAAAGAAACTTGAGTGTTCTAGTCCAGGATTGTCTCAAGGTAAACTTGCAGGTTGAGACAGTAGTTAGGAAGGCAAATGCAATGTTCGCATTTATTTTGAGAGGACTTGAATATAAAAGCAGGGATGTACTTACTAGGGCTTTATAAGGCTCTGGTCAGGCTACATTTGGAGTAATGTGTGTAGTTTTGTGCCCCATATCTCAGAAAGGATGTACTGGCCCTGAAGTTCACAAGAATGGTCCCAGGAATGAAAAGCTTAACACATGAGGAATGTTGAGGACTCTAGGTGTATACTTGATGGAATTTAGAAGGATGAGAGTGGATCTAATGGAAACTTACAGAATACTGAATGGCCTGGACAGAGTGGATGTTTGGAAGATGTTTCTATTGGTGGGAGAGACTAGGACACAAGGGCACAGCCTTGGAGTAGAATGGAGATAAGGAGAAACTTATTTAGCCAGAGAGTGATGAATCTATGGAATTCACTGCCACAGAAGGCTGTGGAGGCCAGGCCAATGAGTACATTTAAGACGGAGAGAGATAGTTATCATGGGGATGATCATCAAGGGGATCGTGGGTTACAGGGAGAAAAGGGGAGAATGGTGTTGAGAAACTTATCAGTCATGATAAGTGGCAGACATGATGGGCTGAAAGGCCTTATTCTATGTCTTGTGGCCTTATTCCTGAGAGCTGGGTTCAAACAAACAGTGAACATGAATTTCAAAGAAAAGTTATGAAAAAAGCATGAACAACTCGCTGAGCAGAAAAACAACATGAAAGCAATAAATTATGAATAAAAGAATGTGTAATGAATAAAAATGACTGTGACAAAGTGCCAAACAGCAAAGCCAACGAATTAAATCTTTTTTGCTGTTTGCTTAAGAAGCAGAGTTCAAGAGCGACAGACTGGACCCCAAGTCCTGACCATCAGGAACCTGGGACGGGGCTGGGACTAAGTGAAAGGGTTGGGTTTAACTAAGACTGAACTTGTGTTCACCTTTGGTGGTAAACTCTCAAAGTTGTTGAAGGATTGAATCACACAGTATGGAAGAGTTTCTTCAATCCATCGAATCTGTTCAGCCAAAAATGTACAACTACCTGCACTAGCCCCACTTTCTTGCACTAGGCCTATAACCTTGAATGTTATGACACATCTAGTGTGTATCCAAGTACTTGTTAAAGGTTGTGAGATATCCCACCTCAACCACCTGCCCAAGCAGCACATTCCAGACCCTTACCACCTCCGGTTGAAAAAGCCTTTCCTCAAATCCCCTGCCTTACATCTTAAAATTATGACCTTTCTTATTGACTGTTCAACTAAGGGGAACAGCTGCTTTCTATCCCCCATGTCTATGCCCCTCATAATCTTATACAATCCAATCTGGCCCCCACGTATATAATCCCTACAGTACAGAAGTAGGCCATTCGACCCATTAAGTCTGCATCAACCCTGTTAGGAGCATCTCACGCACCCCAACCTTATTCCCTGTAACCCTGCAGGTGCTATGACTAATCCACCTAACCTACACATCCCTAGATACTGTGGGCAATTTCCCATGGCCAATCCATCTAACCTGGAGTGGAAACTCATGCAGTCACAGGGAGAATGTGCAGATTCCACGCAGATAGTCACCTGAGGGTAGAATTGAAATTGGGTCCCTGCCACTGTGAGGCAGCAGTGCTAACCACTGAGCCACCCCACTCAACCTTCTATGCTCCAAAGAAAACAAACAGTGGTTATCCAGCGGTAATAGGAACTGCAGATGCTGGAGAATCCGAGACACCAAAGTGTGGAGCTGGATGAACACAGCAGGCCAAGCAGCTCCTAAGATGCTGCTGTGTTCATCCAGCTCCACAATTTGTTATCAATGGTTATCCAGCCCCTTGTTAAATTGCTCCATCCCAGGCAACATCCCTGTGAACCCCCTCTGCTTCCGCCTCCAGTGCTATCCCATCCTTCCTATAGTGTGGTGACCAGAACTGCGCACAGTGCTCCAGCTGTAGCCTCACCAAAGCCCTGTGCAGCTCCAATGTAAATAAATCAACTCCAAGCTGATTCTGATGAAACTCATATGAAATGGGGTTTGGAAGTTGTTTTCACATTTCAGCCTGAGTTCTCCACATTCCTTGGACTTAGGAATTAACCTGGCCACTCACTCACTCGAGGCACCTCCCCACTGGCACCAATATAACAGCTGTGCCACTGACTTCCATCTCCCATAATACCCACCTCTGTCTCACTCCAGGAGGGACACAGCCCCACAGTGGGTGCAGAAAGGGCCCAGATGGGCAGTGGGATGCCCAACATTCACCCCCTTACCCTTTATGTGGAGAAGATCCTGACTCTACCCACTCTGAGGGGCTGACTGGCAGTGTCCAAACCCTAGGACTGGTCTCGGAGGCTGCCCTTGCCTTACTGTGCTGGCAGCACCTGGGTGAAGGCTACGCCCCTCACCCTGACTGAGTCCTGCTGATAACCGAGACAAGCTTCCTGGCTTTGTGTCTGTGCTGAACAGCCCAGCGATACAGCAATACTGAGAGATAATGGGAACTGCAGATGCTGGAGAATTCCAAGATAATAAAATGTGAGGCTGGATGAACACAGCAGGCCAAGCAGCATCTCAGGATGAAGGGTCTAGGCCCGAAACGTCAGCTTTTGTGCTCCTGAGATGCTGCTTGGCCTGCTGTGTTCATCCAGCCTCACATTTTATTATCCAGCAATACTGAGAGCCTGGTGTCTCTGGCTGAGGGGCAAGGCACAAAACAGCAAGGTAAGGCAGGGATGCTGTGGGTGGGGATTGGAGTAGGCTCAGAGTGAGTGAGGGCTCTGACAGGGAGTGAGGATCCCGGAGATACAGCCTGGGGCAGTCCCTGAGCTGGGGGGGTGGGGATGTGTGTCCCTGAGCACACAGTGCCCTTGCTACAGTGTTACAATGAGAGTTACTGGGGAAACCCCAGGGGCAGCATTGAAGGGCAGAGAGTCCTGTGAGTGGGTCAGAGATGGACCGTGAGGATTCATAGAGGCTGGCACACGTCAGATGGTAACGTCTGTGGATGTGGACTGTGTGATGCTGGTGCCCATGGAGTGTACCCCTGAAATGTTGGTGCCCAGTGACCAACACGGAGTACCACTCTGACTTCCATTTTGAGATTTGCTGATGTCAAATCTTGATTCATTGTAATGTTTTGCATTGAGCTAGCAGACGTGATAGGCAAACAGCCTTCTTCTCTGCTTCATCATTCCCTTTCCTAATTACTGACCTTTGGCTAAAGATTCTGTGTAACTGTTCACTCCTGACATTGGCAATGGGGAACCAAAATCATACCTTTATGCCTCTATAGCATTATTGTGTGCTGATATCATTCCATTGATAAGTAAAAGTTTAGGTGCTTTCTATGAATCGCTAAAGGATTCAATTGTACCTGGGGGCCATCCTGTCAAGTGAAGTCATTTGATTCACAGCCAAATGGAAGCATATTCCTCACTCACCAGCTCCTAATACCACCACAATCCTTTTGTTCTATCATGTTCTTGCGTTCAGCTTGGTCACTCTACTCTTCCAATTCCAACTCAGATTGACAGTGGCCCACTCCTACTGACTTGACCTCGATGCACGTACTGCCTCATCATTGCGAGGCAGATGATTCAGTGATACAGTTAGAAATAGATGTACGTGCCTGAGCTTCTTTGCTGGCAATTGAAAAAATATCACTTGCCATCTGTTTGTTTGCATTTGCCAGTATTTATCCTGGTTTCCTTAGTGTTTTCTTCTTTGTTTAACACAAATACAAGTCTGGTGCAGATGGACCTCAATAACCAAGGGAAAGAATTTTGAAAACCATACAGTTTCACAAAGTGTAATCTCAAACAATTTAGTCATTTGTATATTTAAAACCTTTAAAATATAATTTAAATTACAATTATATTTCATATATAATGAGCCAAAGGAATATGGCACCATTTCTGGAATTCGTTAGATTTTCATTCACAATCAGAGACTAAACTGTATATATTACTTTACTCAGTTTCATCAAGGTCTGTTGAGAGCAGAGCTGGAAGAATCTGGTACCAGTTACAAGGTTTCAGTTGTATTCTTCCATGATTACATACTGCTGGGGATAATGGTCCTGGCCAAAGCCAGTCTGGAACCTGGTGTTTGAGCTCCTGCTTTTTGTCAGCCAGTTGGTTCTGATGCCTGAGCCCAGAGCTGTAAGGTAAGTTTAATTACCAGGTCAGTAACTGCACATTCAAGCAGACCAATCATACAAGTCAGTGTTCAGGGCCTGAGGAGGGGGCTTGTCTATTTCAGGGACAGATCACCCAGGAAAGAGCCAATGAATGGTCACAAACTCAGTGGCACCTGATCAAAATAAAATTGATAGAATTGAAAATTACCGTGGAGATTGTGTGTGAACGGGACTTAGTGCAATTTCGGATACACACAGGTTAAAATGAGGGTTATGGTGGATATAAAATGGGGTAATCAGAACAGTTAAGCCTGGAGATAACAGGGCCACAACTGAATTGAAACTTGGCAGGCTGAGAACAAACAGAGAAGTAAAGAGAAAAAAAACACAGGAACAGGCCCTTCAGCCCTTCAAGCCTGTGCTAATCATCATGCCTTAAGTAAACTTAAAAAAAACTCTCCCAGGTAACTGTCCAGATACCTCCTAAATGTTGCCAACGTGCCTGCTTCCACCACCTCCTCTGGCAGTGTGTTCCATTCTTCTGCCACTCTCTGTTTGAAAAACCTCCCTCGCATGTATCTCTTAAACTTTCCCCCTCTCACCTTGAGGCTGTGCCCCCTTCTAATTAAAACTCCAAACCTGGGAAAAAAAAGCCTCTGACTATCCACCCTGTCTATGCATCTCATAATTTTGTAGACCTGTACCAGATCTCCTCTCAGGCACCACCTTTCCAGTGAAAACAACCCGAGTCTTTTTAACCTTTCCTCATGGTCGGTGCCCTGAGACCAGGCAACATTCTGGTGAACCTTCTCTGTACTCCCTCCGAAGCTTCCACATCCTTCTGGTAGGGTGGTGACCAAAACTGCACACAGTACTCCAAATGCAGCCTAACAAGGGTTTTATATAGTTGCAACATAGTTTGCAACTCTCGTACTCCATACCCCGGCCGATGAAGGCAAGCATGCTGTGTGCCTTCATAATCACTTTGGCCACCTGCATTGCCACTTCCTTCTTCCTACCTATGTCATTTATGTCACTATGGACAATGCTTTCTGTCTGGTCTCCCTCCCGTTTCAGGATATCCTCTAACCGCTCCGAGATAGCCAGGGCCCTGGCACCAGGGAGGCAACACACCATCCTAGAGTCTCATTCATGGCCACAGAAACTCTCTCTGTGCCCCTTATTATCAAGTCACCCAAGACTATCACCCACCTGGACATTGCACCTCTGCTCCCCCCACCTCCCGCTCTACAGCAGAACCAGTTTGTAGTGCCATAGATCTGGCTGCTGCTTGTACTGTCTCCCGAGAGGCTATTCCCCCGACCAACCACCGCCCCCCTCCCTCCTCCATAACAGCATCCAAAACAGTGTAAAAACATAGTTGCTGGAAAAGCTCAGCAGGTCTGGCAGCATCCATGAAGAAAAAATCAGAGTTACCATTTTGGGTCCGGTGGACCTTCCTCAGAACTATAGCTTTGGAGTTTTTTTAATTCAAAGTAGCTCTTCTACTTTAAAGTAAAATAGAGGAGATGCTCTTCTATTCTTTCTATCCAGTGAAAAGCAAATATGACCTGGTTGCCAAGTGGACCAGTAGCTTTGGAGGGAAGGGGTCTGGTCTTAGTGAAGGCTGGGTTCTAGCTTGTGTATCTGATCACAAAAGGAAAGGAAGAGAAAGCTCTGGGCAGCCTCACACTCTCTGATTCAGAAACTTTGGACACAGAGAGGGAGGAAGAGCCCACAGAGACTAAATGCTGACAGTTCTGAGGAACAGTCGCCAGACCCAAAATGTTAACTCTGATTTTTTTCTTCACAGATGCTGCCTGACGTGCTGAGCTTTTCCTTCTGTTTTTGATCCTGATTTACAACATCTGCAGTTCTTTCGGTTTCCAAAACAGTATATCTTTTTGAGATGAGAATATTCACTGGAGATTACTGCACTACCTGCCTGCCTCTCATGGCTTGTACAATCTTTAAAATTCACTTATGGGATGTGGGTGTTCCTGGTTGGGCCAGCATTTATTACCTGTGCCTAGTTGCTCCTTGAGAAGGTGGTCATAAGCTGCAGTCTGTGTGCTGTAGGCAGACCCATAATGCTGCTAGGGAGTGAATTCCAGAGCGACACTGAAGAAACAATGATATGTTTCCAAGTCAGGATGGTGAGTGGCTTGGAGGTTACTTCCAGCTAGTGGCGTTCCCAGTGCTGGCTGCCCTTGTCCTTCTAGATGGCAGTGGTTGAAGTTAGCGAGGTGTTGTCCAAGGGTCTTTGGTAAATTTCTGTGTTGCGTCTGGTACTGAGCATCAGTGGTAGAGGAAGTAGATGTTTGTGGATGTGGTACTAATTAAGCAAGCTACTTAGTCTTGGATATTGTCGAGCTTCTTGAGTGTTGCACTCATCCAGGCAAAATCCAGGTCAAAATCGTGAAACTCCCTAGTTAAAGCCATTGCCTGTGTCCATACAGTAAATGGACTGAATAGTTCAAGAAGGTAATTGCCCACCGCTTCTTAATGACAATGAAACCTGACCCAGCCAGTGATGCCCATTTCCCTCCTATTAAATAATTAAAGGATGAAGGTCTATCAGTGTCTGGCACTCCCAGAACTTACAGAGTTTCGGTTTAATATTTCTCATGAATTTTCTACTTCTCTTCTCTCACAGGAGATTATGGTAGGTGTGAACAGTTACACAGATCATAGCAAAGGCCTGCAAATCCATGGTCATCATTTTGTATTTTGCTCATGTTCTTGTTCTAAGCTACATTCGAGAATCTCATTTCAATGGGCCTTAACTGCAGTGACTCACAACTGTCACAACAATTTCACAAGCACCTCTTATATAACGTTCTCTCTCATTTAGAGAGAGAAGTGCATATTATGCGAGGGAACTGTAACTGCTCCAATTGCACTTCAATTATCAATCACAAATGCAGATTAGCCCTTGAGTTCCTAAATGAATAATGTAGCTTAATAAAGCAACATTAACAAAAACAAAATACTGGAGATCTGAAACAAACACAGAGAATGTTGGAGAAACTCAACGGGTCTGGCAGCATTTATGGAGAGAGGAATTGAGTTAACATTTTGAGTTCAATACGTCTCTTCTAGCTATGGTGTGGAGGTGCCGGTGTTTAATGGAGTGGACGAAGTCAGAAATCTCATGATACCAGGTTATAGTCCAACAGGTTCATTTGAAATTGCAAGCTTTCGCAGCCCTGCTCCTTTGCCACATCATCTGATGAAAGCTTGTGATTTCAAATAAACCTATTGGACTATAACGTGGTGTCGTGTGACTTCTGACTGTCTTCAGAACTCAGCTGCTTACTTAAAATAAATTAATGCTTTATATTTAAAAATGACAGTGCAATTTTTCAATAGCACAGATTGAACAAAACAGTCAATTGTCCTCAATCAAGAGGAGAATTGTGATTAATAAAATAAACTGCCTTCTTTCCTTCATTGCATCTAACCAATATGTAAGATTTTAATACTGTTGTATCTGATTTTCAAATTTGATTTGATTTATTATTGTCACATGTACCTAAATACAGTGAAAAGTTTAGTTTTGAAAGTGGTTTTGTAAGAAAATTTCTGGCATCTTTTAATATTTTCTCACACTTCAAATGAAAAGTAAACGACTCCTTGTCTTCCTGTGATTTTGGGTCGTTCTCACTCTTGCAACAGGAAGTGTGATGATGATATAGACATATAAAGTTTCCATACATGAAACTATTTATTGAAAGAAAATCCAAAGATTTTGAAATGAATCTAAAGCCATAAAATATGAGCATTATAATTTCAGTTCTTTCAGTATGTTGTCCTGTAACCCTCATACCCGAGGGTATGTCATTGCCATCCATGATTCAGTGGATACAATGTGCTGTATTGGAAATCAGAAAAACTAGCAGCTGTAAATTGTGATTTCAACACCAGCAAGCCATGTGGCATCCTTAGAGTCAGAGAACTGTACAGCATGGAAACAGATGCTTTGGTCCAACTCATCCATGCTGACCAGATATCCTAATTAATCTAGTCCCACTTGCCAGCGTTTAGCCCATATTCCTCTAACCCCTTCCTATTGATGTACCCATCCAGATGCCTTTTAAATGTTGCAATTGTGCCTGTCTCCTCTGATATTTTCTTCAAATTTCTTCAGAAATTTTCTGAAGAAGGATCTAGGCCCGAAACGTCAGATTTGGGCTCCTGTGTTGCTGCTTGGCCTGCTGTGTTCATCTAGCTCTACACCTTGTTATCCACAATATTCAATAGATTTCTTTGAAAAGTAAAGAAAATCAAAGTAGGTCCCTGGTTGCCTCTTTAATGGGCTTGCTTTAAATATGAGGAGTAAGTGTGAGTAGCGAGTTTTTTGCCTGACTCTACTGTCAGAAGTCACATGACACCAGGTTGCAATCCAACACTTTTATTAGAAATCACAAGCTTTTGGAGTGTTGCCCCTTCACCTGATGAAAGAGCAGCACCAGAAAGCTTGTGATTTCAATGAGCCTGTTGGACTGCAACCTGATGTTATGTGATTTCTGATTTCGACTACTCCAGTTCAACATTGGCACCTCCGCATCTTGACAACTGTAGTCAGCACATGCCACAATGTACAGTTTCTCCCTGTGCAGGTGAAATCCATCTGCCTCTCACATTGAAATGAAGACTTGCTGCAAACAAGAAAGAAAACAGAAACAAGCCACAAGTCACTCCTTCCTCCACGCTCTTATGAAGATTACTTTTATATTAACAAACACTAAACTCCTATGTTACTTAAAATGTACACTATGCAAATGACTGAGGATATTGTAAATGTAGCAACTTTGCTGAGCTTGTAGCAAGGACATTGCTGACAAAGGCAGAGTGTTCCAAATGCTGATACATCTGATCTGACACTTACTTGGAGATCTGCATATGCATATAAATTGTGAGCCAAGGTTGTGCTGATGTGGCACATTTCTGAAGGACTGACAGCAAGCAAGGAGACCTTTAAAACTGGGTGAAAAACAAAAAAGGGGAGAATGATCAACACCAGATGTCTAATGTTATGATCCAAGTATGATAAGGAAACTGTGGAACCAGTCATCTCAAGCTAAAAGTGTAAAGAGGGTAAGGACACTGCACTTCTGGCTTTTGGAGGTACAGAAACCAGAAGGTGAAGAAAGAAAATAGAACCCTGGTTTGTGAAAATGCAAGTTATTTGAAGAAAAGGCCTGTATTTATGGACTATAAGAAAATAAGGCTAAGGGTAGCTAACAGTTAATCACTAAATTAAGTAAAAATTGAAGATTAATCACATTTTGTGATTTGTCCCTCCATTCTTGGGTTTGAACTAGTTAGAACTTTGGAGATACACAGGTTTGACACTGATAAAAAAGTTGGTTACATTGGATATCTTAAGGATCAGTAATGAATGAAGAAATAGTTTTTCTTTGATCCATTGTGTGATTGGCATTAGCTCCCTGTATATTCTGGATGTTATCATTATTTATTTTACAATAGGTTGTCTTCTAACTTGTCAACCAAAATGATCATCTCCAGCAAGGAATCACATTGAAATAAGAACAAAGCAAGCTGGATAAACCTAGGCAGCCTGATGAGAAACTGAGTTAAAGTTTCAGGGTATGGCCTGAAATGTTGTCTCTGATTCCCTCTCCCTAATTGTTCCTGACCTTCTGGGCTTTTCTAGTTTTTGTTTTGTTTTTATTTCAGATTCCCAGCATCCACAGAATTTTGTTTTTGTCTTAAGGAAGCACATAGTTTAGTTAGATCTTCTTCGGTGCACACCAATTGTAATAGTTCAGGTGCAAATATCTCCCTGATGTACTGGAAGACTCCCACTTCTTCAAAGTAATCTGGTATAACAAATTTAACTGCTGTATTTCAAAGGCTAGGTTGAAGATTGAACTACCAACACACAGTGCTAGTATTTTGTTTGTACTGGGTTAATGTGAATTTCAAAGTAGCATCATGATGGGCTAGAAATGTTTTGCTGACAGGATTCAATCCTATATGTTCCGTAAACACTGCAGTGCCACATTTGAGATGGATGTTCTACTTCAGAGCAATTATTAACTCTCAAATCCTTCAAAGGCAGATGGCAAAGGAAAAGTTCAAAACATGACAGGCTGTTCATGGAATTCATTTGGGATTACTATTCAAGTGAACAAATGATAAAGTACAGCACAGGGACATGCCCTGGGTGATGAAGGCAAGCTTGCCACATGACTTCTTCATCATCTTGGCCACCTGTGTTGCCACTTTTAGGGAGCTGTTGACCTGTACGTCCAGATCCATCTGAATGTTAGTGTTCCTAAGAGTTCTGCCATTTACGGTATAATTCACACTTAAATTTGATCCTTGAAAGTGCATCATCTCACATTTATTAAGATT
Organism: Stegostoma tigrinum; assembly: GCF_030684315.1. Classification (NCBI taxonomy): domain Eukaryota; kingdom Metazoa; phylum Chordata; class Chondrichthyes; order Orectolobiformes; family Stegostomatidae; genus Stegostoma; species Stegostoma tigrinum. The sequence goes on along the minus strand of NC_081381.1, from coordinate 9,948,663 downwards.
GAACTCCATCTGCCATTTCTGTGCCAAAGTTGCCAATCTATCTGTATCCTGTTGTATACTTTCACAATAGTTGGCACTATCAGCAACTCCAACAATCTTCGTGTCACCAGAAAACTTGCCATTCAGACCCCCGGCCTCTTCCTCCAGATCATTTATATATACTACAAACAACAAAACCCCAGGACTGATCCCTGTGGAACACTGCTAGTTACCAGTCTCCATTCTGAAAAACATCTTTCTATCACTACCCTCTGTCTTCTATGTCCAAGCCAGTTTTGTATCCATCTAGTCAGCCCACCCCTAATCCCTTGTGATTTAGTTTTTGCACCAACCTGCCATGGGGTACTTTATAAAATGCCTTACTAAAGTCCAGATAAACTACATCCATGGCTCTTCCCTCATTCATTATCCTCATTACCTCTTCAAAAGGTTCAATCAGGTTGGTGAGATATGACCTTCCCTGGACAAAACCATGCTGCCTATCACTAACTAGCCCGTTTTCCATCAAGTACGTATATATCTTGTCCCTCAGCACCTTCTCCAAGAGCTTCCCTACACAGATGTCAAACTCATCATCCTATAGTTTCCTGGATTATCCCTGCATCCTTTCTTAAACAAGGGCACAACATTCACCACTCCCTAGTCCTCTGGAACTTTACCTGTGATCAAGAAATATGTGAAGATATCTGCCAATGCCCCAGCTATTTCCTCCATTGCCTCTCTGAGTAACCTGGGGTAGATCCATCTGGTCCTGGGGAGAATTGTCTATTTTAATGCAATTTAGGGTTCCCAAAACTTCCTCTTTCAATATGTTGACATTCTCTAGAGTATTCACACACTCATCCCTGAATTCAACATTAGTCATGCCCTGCTCCTTGGTGAAAACTGATACAAAGTACTCAATCAGGATCTGCCCCATTTCCTGTGGCTCCATGTATAACATCCTTCATCTTTAAGTGGGCCTACTCATTCCCTTGCTACCCTTTTTCTCCTAACGTATGCATAAAAGGTCATGGGATTCTCCCTATCCCTGTTTGCTAAAGACATTTCATGGCCCCTTTTTGCATTCTTAATTAAGCATTTAAGTTCCTTCCTAATTTCCCTGTACTCCTCCAGGGCTTTGTCAGTTTGTAGCAGTCTGGACTTGTCATATGTTTCCCTTCTTCTTTTGACTAACCTTACAATTTCCCTTGTCATCTATGGTTCCTGAATCTTGCCATTCCTATCTTTTAGTTTTGCAGGGTCATGCGTGTCCTGCACTTTAGTCAATTGGTTTTTAAAAGCCTTCCACTTGCCAAAGGTAGATGTGCCCTCGAATAACTGCTCCCAATCCACATTCTCCAGCTCCTGTCTAATTTGGGTGTAATTGGCTCTTGCCTAATTAAGCACCCTCACCCAAAGGCCATTTGTGTCCTTTTCCATGACTACTGAAAATCTTATGGAGTTATGGTCCTAAATTGAATCTCAACACAACTCTCTAACTGTTCATCATAATATGGGAGAAATACATGGCACAGTGAAAGCAGCAAAATAGATCTGTGTTACCACTAAATACACAGACATCCTTGCAGATTTATCAAAACAATTGCAAAATGCTGGCTATGCATAGGGATTTGAAAAGAAGAAAGGTAAAGTTAAATTTCTGTCTTTGATTTCATGTGTTGATCCAGGACATTTTGTTCTCTTTACACACATTCAATCTGTCTTTTTAAAAAAAATCTTTTAATTTCAAATTTCTAGGATGGAGCTTTTCCTTATTTTCACCTGTGGAGTGAATGAATGTATTGTTTCGATGTTTCACTGAACCACTTGTTTAAAGTTTAAAGCTGCTGTCCATGTAACTCCACACCAAACACAGAAACACATTTCTGCTTCCCACTCCACATCATTCTTTTGTTAGCTTTTTTCTTTAATTTCACACATGGTTGTTGTTAGAAGTGGCCAATGTGGGCTAGAATTTATTTCATTTCAGGATTTGTCCATATAATCTCGCTCAACACTTCAGCGCACTGCTGAGAGTGTACTGCACTGTCAGAAGTGCCATTTTCTGAAAAAACCATTGAATGAAATATAATGTGGACCCAATGGGCTGAAGAGCCTGTTCTGTAGCATATGGTTCTATAAAATGATCGCAGGGCATTCGAAATGTAGGATTTCTTCTCGTTCTCATAAATGTTGATCCCTTTATCAACATTGTCAAAGGCTGTTTGTATGAAAACTGACTATTGCATTTCCCCACAAACCACTTAGAGCAAATTTTTTACCAAGTGGTTTTGTGAGGATGTGAAAGGCAGTATACAAATGTAAGCAACTCCTTCATTTCCTCTCTTTTATTACCCCTCTTTCCATCTCTCCCTTTGTTCCTTTTCTCCAAATGTGAATCACAAATTCCCTGGTTTTGTAGAATATTGGAAATTCATTAGCCCAATTGCATGCTGGGAAGAGACTTATCTGTCAGAAAAAATCCTATTAAGGTCAAACATCTAACATTGTAGCAAAACTCCAGCTGATTGCTAACACTCTTTCATCATGGTGAGTCTTGAATCCAGAGAAAGATAATGTTGATTAGTTGTTACAATACAGTGCTATTTAATCAAACCTGCCCATCCCTCAGATATTCCCTCAAGGCAAGTAGCTGAAGGAGGTACAGTGAGATCAGAGAATACTGGTGAGATCCAAATGCACCAAGGAAAACTAATAAATCAGATAAAAGTCTGAGAAAATCATTTTTATTTATTCCATTTGCAAAAGACCTTTAATGTTGCAAATATTCTGAAGTTATGTTTCTTGTGTTAGCTTGTCCAGGCGTCAATTTGAAGCCAATATTTGCACATCAAAAAGGATTAAGCATAATTTTCATTAATTACACATTCTGTAACATCTCTGCTTTAAAGAAATACTTCAAAGAAAATAAATTCACCACCAATAGCCTGGAGCATTCTCCTGACTTCAGCACTGGGTGCAGTACTGACAAAATATGTCCTTCTATGTTGATATACTTTACTTGATAAGTCTCCTGTGGAGATACTGTTACTCATTGTGGCAATGAATGTTTGTTTTGGTCCTTGAGACAAATTTCAGGTGAACAAGGTGATATAAATGTGGGAGAGATAATGGGAACTGCAGATGCTGGAGATTCCAAGATAATAAAATGTGAGGCTGGATGAACACAGCAGGCCAAGCAGCATCTCAGGAGCACAAAAGCTGACGTTTCGGGCCTAGACCCTTCATCAGAGAGCTCTGATGAAGGGTCTAGGCCCGAAACGTCAGCTTTTGTGCTCCTGAGATGCTGCTTGGCCTGCTGTGTTCATCCAGCCTCACATTTTATTATCTTGATATAAATGTGGGATGGGATTGAGTGATACAGATCAAGTTTCAATCCTCACACACCTCAGGACTTTGTTTCAGCGAGAGTTACAGCTGGAGAAGGGAGCAGCCCATCACACGTGCTGCTCCAAAACACCTACCTGGACTGACAAATGCATGCCCATGAATATTTATCACATTCAGCTGTGATTTTCTGTGTTATCGAAGGAAGAAAAATTAATCTTTCTATATTCACTTCTTCCTTTCCCCTATCAATGGAAAAAGACCATAAGACATAGGAGCAGAAATTAGGCCATTAGGCCCATTGAGTGTGCTCTGCCATTCATTCATGGCTGATAGGTTCCTCAAACCTATTCTCTGCTTTCTCCTGGTAACCCTTGATCCCCTTGATAATCAAAAACCTATCTATCTCAGTCTTAAATACACTGAGTGACCTGGCCTCCACAGCCTTCTGTAGTTGTGAATTCCATAGATTCACTACTCTCGAGTCAAGAAGTTTCTTCTTATCTTTGCTGTCTAAGGCTGTGCCCTCAGGTCCTAGTCTCTCCTGCCAGTGGAAACATCTTCCTGATGTCCACTCTGTCCTGGACATTCAGTATTCTGTAAGCTTCAATTAGATCCCCCTCATCCTTCTAAACTCCACTGTGCATACACCCAGAATCCTCAAACGTTCCTCATATGTTGAGCCTTTCATTCTAGGGATTATTCCCGTAAACCTCCTTTGGACCTGCTCCAGGGCCAGTTCATCCTTCCTGAGGTATGGGGCCCAAAATTGCTCAGAATGCTGTAAATGTGGTCTGCCCAGAGCCTTATAAATCCTCAGAAGTACATCCTTGCTTTTATATTCTAGTCCTCTCAAACTAAATGCCAACATTGTATTTGCCTTCCTAACTACTGATTACCCTGCAAGTTTACCTTAAGAGATTATTGGATGACGACTCCGAAGACCATTTGAACTTCACAATTCTGAATTTTCTCCCCAATTAGAAAATTGCCTGCGCCTCTATTCTTCCTACTAAAGTGCATCAATTCACACTTTTCCACTTTGTATTCAATCTGCTACTTCTTTGACAACTCTCCTAACCTATCCACATCCTTCTGCAGCCTCCCCACCTCCTCAATTCTACCTATCTCTCCACCTATCTTTGTATTATCTGAAAACTTAGCCAAAATGCCCTCAGTTCCTTCACTTAGATCATTAATGTATACAGTGAAAAGTTGTGGTCCCAATACTGATCCTTATGGAACACTACTTGTCACCGGCTGCCATCCTGAGAAAGACTCTTTTAACCCAACTCTCTGCTTTCTGCCAGACAGCCAATTTTCTATCCATGCTAGCACCTTGCCTCTAACACCATGAATCTAACATCACTCTAACATCACTCCACTTGCCTGGATTGGTGCAGCTCCAACAACACTCAAGAAGATTGACACCATCCAGGACAAAATAGTTTGTTTGGGACTACACCCACAAGCATCCATTCCTTCCACTATTTACACTCAGTAGCAGCAGTGTATGCCGTCTACAGAATGCACTGCAGAAAGTAATTGAAGATCCTTAAACAGCACTTTCCAAACACTTGACCACTTCCATCTAGAAGTACAAGGGCAGCAGATGGGAATACCACCACCTTCAAGTTCCCCTCCAAGCCAGTCACCATCCTGACATGGAAATATATCACCGTTACTTCACTGTTGCTGGGTGAAAATCCTGGAATTCTCTCCCGAAAGGCATTGTGGGTCAACCTAGGCCATATGGATTTATACCAGACAAAATAACCTGAAAACCAAGATGACCAAAAGCTTGGCCAAAGAGGTAGGTTTTGAGAAGAAATTTCTTCAAGGAGGAGAATGATGTCAAGAGGGAGTGTGCTGTTGGAAGTGAATTAGGGAGCTTATAGTTTCAGTCACCAGTGGTGGAGCAATGAAAAATGAGGATGTTCAGGGGACCAATACCAGAGAGCTGTAACTATTTCAGAATGCTGTAGGGTTGGAGGTGATTGCAGAGATGGACAATGATCTCAAAATAAGGATAAGATTTCAAAATGTCAGCCAATGAGTGCAGCAACAATAAGTGAGTGGGTTTGACTTGGAGCTAAGGCAGCAGTGATAGAGATTTCAATTATCTCAGGCTTACAGAGGGTTAAACATAGAAGAACAGCCAGGACTGCACTGGAACAGTTTAGTCTAAAGGCAACAAAGGCAGAAAGAAAGATTAGGCAGTTGATGAGCTGTAACAGGAATGAAAACAGGTAATGTTACTAAGGTGCAAATGGACAGTCTTGATGATGGCATGGATATGACAGCAGAGGCACATGTCAGGATCAAATGTGACACTGATACTCCAAACAGAAAATTCTGCATATGATCTCAGTGATGTGTATGTAGCTCGAGATAAAAACACCAAATTGGGAAGGTTTGTCCAATTTACTGGAGTTGTTGCCTATTGTGAATGCTGAAATTATCTTTAGCATTGATGCTAAAATTCACAATTGAACTGGCTTTCAACAACATGAACAGATTAATGGCAGTTTTCCAGAAGCAGTTTCTTATCTCCTCTGTTGGAGCCATTTGTAACTCTTCTCAGTTGCCAATTATTTCACTCAACTTGCACTTATAAAGTGCCTGTGACACAGTCAATAACTGAATGATTCTAACCCCAGCTAAGCTTCAGTGTAGGTCTTCCAGACTGGAATATTTTCACACGAGTGACTGGGATTGATAAAGTGAGGCAACACACAGACTGAGAGCGCAGAGTGCTGACTCGGCAATTCTTTGAACTGCAGTTCAGTGTACAAACAAGAGAAAGTCATTTCAATTCAAATAATCTCTCTTGTCCACATGACCTTCAATACTTATACATAGTGTCATTTGTTAAAGCTTATTATTCCATCGATGCCTTCCCTTTCTGAACGTGATCTGTCAGTTGGTAGTTGCGATCTGTCCCTGGTTTAGTATTTAAAACAGTTTGATTTTCAGAGCTCTGGCTTTCAATTAGCAGAATAACTGGATCCCAAAGTCAATTTACCAGGGTACATCACACCTTCAAAACAGACAAAGGAAAGACAGAATATCTGGTAAGAAAAGGAATTTTCATGTTAAAACTTGGCAACTAAATCAAAGTTAATCCACGATTAGCACAATGAATAGAGAGGAAAGGGAAGTTTGATAAAGCGAGATGATTATTTGGAAAAGCTCAGCAGGTCTGGCAGCTTCTGTGGAGAGAAATCAGAGTTAACATTTCGGGTTGAGTGACCCTTCCTCGGAACTGTTCTAGGGAAGTGTCACTCAACCTGAAATATTTTACTCTGATTTCTCTCTACGTTCTATGTTCTAGATGCTGCCAGACCTGCTGAGCTTTTCCAGCAATTTCTGTTTTTGTTTCTGATTTCCAGCATCCACAGCTCTTTGAGTTTTTAAAAGGATGAATTATTTTGCTTTGAAGCCATTGCATTCAGTTGTTACTTTAATATTTATGTTTAACTCAGTGACTTTGCACTAGCTGAAGTGGAAACACATCTGTCTATGAAATGTCAAAATGAGTGTTTTAAGAAAGGGCTAAAATGAAACACGTTGATACCATCTCTGTTCACTGGATGTGTTTAAAGTTTAATCCCAGCTAGACTAAGGAAGGAATATGATTGGGACATGTTAAATGTTTTTGCCAGTATTGCCAAAAAATTTTGAAACTAACTAGTGATTAAATTTGCATTATATTTGCAGCTTTTGGATAACTACAAATGTTCCTATGTTTAAAATATTATCTCAAATGACATTAGCAGGAATCAGGCTCATCACATGTAAAAGATACAGATTTTGGTTTTTCCCCAGGTATTTCTATTCCTGTTTTAGTCATGTTAACTATTGAAGTTCTGATGAAAGATAACAGACCCAATAGTTAACTCTGTTTCTTTGCCCACAGATGCTGGCAGACCTGCTGAGTTTCTCCAGCACTGTTTCTTTATATTTCAGATGGCAACAGTTCTGCAAACAGCATGGCCTGATTACACAAACATTATTAGTTATCAGCTGGCCGTCACACATTAACAAGCCATTTCAGTGTTTCTACTAATGAATCCAATTATTACCCTTAATTACATTTGTATTCTGTGCAGATGGTGCATCACATTACAGCTGAACAGAATGCTCGATGTTAAATGCGATACAACACTTATTATGCGTATATCTAATATCAGTAATTTGATTCAATTGCTCGCAGTACATCTCATTCTTTTGGAGCTCTGTGTGTGTGTGTGTGTGTGTGTGTGTGTGTGTGTGTGTGTGTTGTTAATTCAGTGGGGAAGCAGGCCATTTTGCCCACCCACATTGACCCTCTCCCAAGATTATCGCACCTAGACCCACACCTGTACTCTGTCCCTGTACCATGCATTTCCCATGGCTAACCCATCTAGTCTGCACACTTCAAGGCAATTTAGCATGGCCAATCCACCCAACCTGCACATCTTTGGACTGTGGCAGAAAACTAGAGCCCCCAGAGGAAATCCACTGACACAGGGAGAACATGCAATCTCCACACAGACTGTTACCCGAGACTGGAATCAAACCCCGGTCCTGAACGCTGTGAGGCAGCAGAGCTAACCACTGAGCCACCGTGCCACCAATTCATCCCAGTTTCCCTAGGATTGTGTTGGCTACAACCACATCACTGAAGGAACATGATAAACACCAAAGTGGAAGCCAAGTTTCTCCTGAGTAACGTGGGCTGTATTGCTTTCAGCCTATGGCCTTCGCCAATCTCGATTAAAATGTAACTCTGCTTGTAGGCCGATAGATCAGGTGGTACATGAGCAGAACAAAAAGCAGTAGACATAACTGGAGGCTGACAATTCAGGATTACAATTCCAGAGGCTGAGACAGTATCATCTCTCCCCTTTGGTGTTCCATACCTCAGGAGAGATGTCCATTTAAATGGCTCAAAGTGTACCTTCTGTCAAAGGAATTCTGCAGCGGTGGGGGTATAAATTATTAAATTATCTGGGTAGACTTTTAGCTAAAAGTCTGAAGTTTGTAAATTTTTTTTGGTGATTCACTAAGCAGGCATTTCTGCAGATTCAAATATTCCCTATAAATTAAACTAAGTCGCACCTTTATGTTGTCGTACCTTTGAGAAGAACTCAATCCAGAAACCCAGCTGCTGTTTGGACAGCCTGAAGCTTCATTGCACGCTTGACAAAGCATTGAGAGTTGTTAGACTGAATGATGTGATTCGAGGAACTGATTGCTCTTTCCGTATGATCATAATTATGGCTCAGTTGTCATGAAACTGGAGTGACGAGCTGAGGTCCATCACTCAGCAAACTCCCAAGGTCAGACATAAGGAATTGTACAGTTCTCATCTATTTGCTCAGGAATAGCAACACATGACAGTTTTATTAATGTGTGAGGTGCAACTGGCACCTTAGAAAATAGACTACAATAGAAAAAGTCATCTTTCCTGGACCACATTCTGAAGCGTCAGCATTCATTTGGCAGGCGCTTTTGTTCCACCTACAAGATGGGGTGGTGATAGTCTAGAGATGTTATGGCTGGCTTGTTATGCCAGAGACCCAGATAATATTCTGGGGACACAGGTTCAAATCCTGCCATGACAGATGGTGGAATTTGAATTTAAAAGAGAAACTAGAAATCTAACATTGCCCATGAAGTTGACTGTCAGGAAAATCTCTTCAGTTTCATTAATGTCCTTTAGCCATCTTTACCTGGTTTGTCTAAATGTGACACCAGATCCACAATAGTGTGGTTGACTCTTAACTACCCTGTGGGTAATTAGAGATGGGCAATAAATTGTGCCTCGTCAGTGAGGCTCTCATCCCATCAATGAATAAAGAAAAAGATAAACACTGCTATTTTAGGTTAAAAGAACAGGTTAAAAAATTGTGTAATTGATGAAATGAAAATTAGCTGGCAGCATGAGCTGCATTTTACAAGCTCTCAGGTGGCACAGGCAGAGACAGGGGGATTTTGGACAACAATGTGGGGAAACACACTAACACAACTCCCCTTGACTGTCACACTATCCTGGCGAAGGGCCATGAGACAGGCCCACTGCCCATTTTGATGCAGGCTCCTGTTTTGTAAAATGAAGGGCATAAGTCATTTTACAGCCACCACAACCTCCCATGGGAAGACCATCAGCTTTCAGGATCCTCCTCGCTTTAGCAGCTTGGGGGTCACTGGGGGTCATAACAGCCAGAGGACTGAAAAGAGAGCCCATTGGGGTTTCCCCTGTGATCCCCTGCCCAACCCTTATTGGCCATCCTGAATTATTGAACTAAACTGCCTGAGGAGCCTGGAGGTTTCTGATCTGCCTCAGCAGGATGTTCCTCATTCTCTCTCTCTCTCTTTCTCACTTTCTATCTCTCTCTCTCTCTATCTCAATATTGGGATTCTGCCCAACATGTAGCCCATAGCTGAGTGCGTCCCATTGACAGAAACTCTGTGGTTTCAGCTTCAGGCTCTGAGTATAATTCAGTGTCAGCTGTTTTGAATGCTAATAGCTACCGCACACCTGATATTTAACTGCCTGTTGCCTTTCTATCATGGCTTGGTGTATTCGTGGTGTCTGACGCTTCTTTTCCTGACATTAAACTCAGCTTAGATTGAACAGTACAGTTCCAATGCCCTGTTAATTCAGGTGAATCTGTTTCCTATTGCAGTGAAGCAGCAGTTTGGAATGTACCTAGGAACCATGCATATCAGTGGCTTGTTTTAAATATTGAAATATTCATAGAATCCCTGCTGAGCAGAAGAAGGCCATTCAGCCCATTGAGTCTGCCCTGATCTTCTGAAAAGTGTCCTACATGGAGATCCTGCCCCACCCTATCCCTGTAACCCTGCATTTCCCATGGCCAATCCACCAAGCCTGCACATGCTGTGGGATGAAAGTGGAGCACCCAGTGGAATCCCACACAGACACAGGGAGAACATGCAAACTCACACAAGTCACCCAAGGCTGGAATCAAACCGTGGTCCCTGGCACTGTGAGGTAGCAGTGCTAACCAATGAGCTGTTCACTATCTACAATGTCCACTGTATTTCCAATTAATTAATTCCAATTCTCTGCAATATAATTCAGCCTAATTCATCCAGGCCATTGTACAATGCTAATTTAATTTGTATAAATATTCACCAATCAATATTAAGTTATAAAAATAATACTGCCACATTGGCAAACAGATTCCATCTGTAATGCATTCTATTGACAATAGATGTAGAGCTATTAAACGGTCTGCCACATTCCCCTGAGATTTACATTTACAATCAGCAATATTATAATAATGAGCTGGGAATTCTTTAGGTGGAACGAGTGTGGAATATTCCTCAGTAAATGAATACAGGTCAGTCAAGAGTCAGGGTCTGCATGCCCTGCTATTTATCAAAGGATCCTGTCTGTATCAAGGTCACCCAGGAGACATTATCAACTTCCATCTCAGTGCAGTAAAAGAGGAAAACGAAAAGACAGCTGAATTAGTGAGAGAACGGAACAGAACAGCAGACAATACAACATTACTTATCAATAAATATAGGCTTAAAAGTAGATATCTTGATGGATTGGCATTGATCTCTTTTCAGTCTCAGCAGACCTCCAGGATGATCTGTTTTCACCAGACCTGAAATTTAATTAGTTTTTAATACCGAAGATCCTTGTCATGCCCTTTCTGTGAGTATGCACTGATATTTTTGTTCTCCCAAGCTAGATGTCAGACTGCAGTCTTACAACATACTGCAGGAATGATCCATCCTTTATGATAATGATATGTTTTGTAATGTTAACAACAGGAACGTCTATTTGTCTCATTAGAATTCAATTGCTTTTGAGATGGAAAGGGTAGGGTGCAGGCTGCCTCGATATTGCATTATTGAAATAGACTTCACACAGGTCTGATTCATGAAATAAACCTTGCTAAGCTACCAAGGAAGCAATTAATGGGCAGGCTGTGAAAATATGTCTCAGAATATCAATGCCTGAATGTCTGTGAGGAACTCAACTCTGCATTATTTTCATGAAAAGGAGTTAAGGAAAGCACAGAGGCCAATATATTCAGTACTCCAACCTATTTCAGAGGTTTTCTGTCTGAAGAACAGTGAGCTTTGAATGGGATGTCTGTCAGTGAATAACATTCTATAAATAAGTAGCAGGTTTGATATGGTGAGTATGACAGGGACTAATCTATAATTTGCTGTACGAGAGTTGTTCTTTAATTGCTGTGACATTAACGCAATCCCACCCTAATTAACATGTCAAAAGTATTGGTTACTGAATACATGACAAAGAATTTCCAATACAGATCTAAGCCATTCAGTCTGACTTATTGCTTTTGTTTCTTCACTCCCCACTTCATCTCACCTTATCGACGTAACCTTTTATTCCTTTCTCTCTTGTTGTGATTATCGAGCATTCTCTGAAATACATCGACTTCATTCACCTCAAACCAGTTTCTGTAGTACTGGGTTCTGATTTCTCACTGGGAAATCCAACCATCGGTTTCTTCACTGACTGAAGAAGATTCTCCTGAATTGCCTATTGGATTTATAACTAACTGTCTTATAGTCATAGTCCCTAGTCTTAGTTATGCCCACAGATGAGAATATCTTCTCAGTATTTACTCTTTGCTAATACCATAAAACTATCAGAGCAGAAGTAGTCCATTCAACCAATCAAGTCTACACTGCCAGTCACTGACCTGATCATCCTTGACACAACTTTCCTATGTTTTCCCAATAACCCTTGATTTCCTTACTGATTAAAAGTCTCTCTCTCTAATTAGTGCCTTGTTTAGTTTTAGCAAAACCTTCCTACTTTTGTGCTTCATTCCCTTCATAATAATGGTCGACATCCCTTTTACCTTCACTATTACCTGCTGAATTTGAATGTTAGAAATTTTCGACTTATACTGAGACCCTCAAATCCTTCTGTGTTATCGCTTCCCACAGTCTTTCCCCATTTAAATAACATTCACCTTCTTTGTTATTGCCAAATTGCATAAGCTCACATTTCACCAATATATTTTGTGTATTCCATCTACCAAGTTTCTGCCCACACACTTAACCTGTCAGTATTCCTGTGCAGAATCCTAGTCATTCTTTGTCATTTGTCTTCCCACTTATTTTTGTGTCATTCTCAAATTTTGCTATAGTGCATTCACTTTCCTTACGTAAGTCACTGAGATATTGTAAAGAATTATAGCCCCAGGGCTGATCCCTGTGGTACTCCATTAGTTTTAGGCTGGCATCCTGAACATGTCCCTCTTATTCCAACTATATCTTTTATCAGTTAGCCAATCATCAATCCATTTTAATAGGCTACCTCCAACACGATACGTTTTTATCTTATTAAGCAGCCTAATGTGAGGTACTTCATCAAAAACCTTTTTTTGGAAATACAAATACATTACATCTAGCAGTTCCACATTATCTACCCTACTTGTTACGTCTTTAAAAAATTCTAATAAATTTACTCGGCATGATGTCTCCCTTTATGAAGCCATGCTGACTCTGCTTGATCATATATATTTTTTAATGCTTTGCTGTTACAATTTTAGGATAGAATCAAACATTTTCCCAATAATAAATATTTAGTTAACTGTCCTATGGTTACATGTTTTTGACACCTCCCCTTTTTGAATAGGAGTGTTACTATGGTGGTTTTCCAATTGTTTGGGACTTTTCCAGTGTTTAAGCTTTCTTGGAATATGAATTTTGGGCACAATATATTGCTGTTCTGAAGAAGAGTCATACCAGAATTGAAACATTAACCCTGTTTCTCTCTCCACAGGTGCTGCCAGACCTGAATAGTTTCTCCAGCATTTGCTGCGTTTGTTTCAGACTTACGGTGTCCACAGTATTTTGCCCTTATTATCAAAACTTTGCTTTGTGTCCCCTTTTGTGCGTACTTTTTGATAGTCACAGTGTTTGAAAAAAAAACACCTCCACTTGAATCAAATTAAGCAATTCTGATGAGAAGGAATTTTTTTGGTAGTAAATGGCTTAAACAGTCATTTTGCGCAGTGGCAATTAGATGAATGCATGTGTATACTACTCCAAATTTTAAAAATGTCTGTTGCAATTTGCTGAGTTATTGAGGGCATTGTATCTGAGCATGGATCCTGAAGGATTACATGTCATCAATTGGAAAGATGCTGGTGAGCCAAAAAGTATGAAAGTTCAAGAGACTGGAGTGAAAATGAAATCTTCTGGGAAAAACGTATTCATCGATGTAACAAAGTATATCTTAAAACAGCTGACAGGAATCATTACAGTCACGCTGAGAGCTATCAGCTACAGGAAAACAACTGCCAAGAAATGGGGTCGCAACTATTCTGTAAAGAATTGCCAGTACCTTTACAAAGAGGACATTTCCAGTTATAGGGACATAAATTGCAAGTTCATTGAGATTATTACGAGTCTTGAGTAAAAGCAATCTCTTGACGATTGCTTCTTCACCTTCAGGAGTCAGAAAGTGGCTTTCTTTTCCTCTGAATTGAATGAAAGCTTTTCGCCTTCTGCCTTTTCTCAGGAGAATGTGTTGCTGGGAGCTGAGTGGATTAAGTGTCACTCACACCATGGGGCAGACCAATACAAACAAATACAGAAATTGCTGGAAAAACTCAGCAGGTTTGGCAGCATCTTTTCCAAGACGGCAGCAGAGTGGGACCCTTCAGATGGAGCTTGTCCGCTCCATCTTGATTCTGTTTCTTTTTTCCTTTTCTGTGTGTTTTTTCTCTCTCTTCTTGGTGACATCCTGAACTTTTGGTCTCAGCATGGACTAGGATGCTCAGCCTCAGCGTGGAGCTGGCAAGGCATCCTCTCGATTGCCCAATGTAGATGTTTCCCAGCCTGGTGTAGCAATCTCTCAGTGGCCCTGCCCAACAATCTCTTAGTGGCCCCCGACAATCTGTTGGTGCTCCAGCATAGCCGCAGCATGGAGTTCTGGCTTCAAGCTGATACCAGAGCCGTCTCCTGACCCTCGAGGTGAAGCCCTGTGCTATCTGGAGGCTATGTGCCAGTGTGGATTGGGCTAGTTTAGAGGGACTGTTTCTATTTCTCTCCTTTCTAATTCATTCTTACGATCTGTAATGCTGGATTTTCTGTTTTTTTACTTTTCTGGTTTCTTTCCTATGAACTGGTACTGAAGGATGTAGGACAGATGTCAGAGGTAGGTTCTTTACTCAGAGAGTAGTAAGGGTGTGGAATGCCCTGCCTGCAACAGTAGTAGACTCGCCAAGTTTAAGGGCATTTAAATGGTCATTGGATAAACATATGGATGATAATGGAATAATGTAGGTTAGATGGGCTTCAGATTGGTGTCATAGGTCAGTGCAACATCGAGGGCCGAAGGGTCTGTACTACGCTGTAGTGTTCCATGTATGTTCTATGATCTGTACCTAGGTACCTTGTACCCAAGATGGTGCTGTAGGTGGTCACTTGTTTTCCAAAGAAGAGTCATACCAGACTTGAAACATTAACCCAGTTTCTCTCTCTCCACAGGTGCTGCCAGACCTGCTGAGTTTCTTCAGCATTTGCTGCATTTGTTTCAGACATACGGTGTTTCCAGTATTTTGCCCTTATTATCAAAACTTTGCTTTCTGTCCCCTTTTGTGTGTATGTTTTAATAGTCTTTGTGAACTTTTCACTGTACTCATTTAAGCACATGTGACAATAAAACTAATTCTATTCAATTCCACTCAGTCAGTGGGGAAAAAGCAGAGTTAACCTTTCGGACCTAGTGACCCTCCTGCAAATTCTGTTTGTGTTTCTGATTTCTGGGACATTTTTGGGCAGAAGAATAGGTTTGATGGAGCTGATCACCTGTTTTATATACCAGTGAAACCTGGAATCTTCAGAATGATGGAATTGTTGTAGCACAGAAAGGGGCTATTTTTGCTAATTGTGTCTCTCAATGAGTCATTCGTTTTGTGTTGCTCCCCTGCTCTTTCCCAACCGGCCAACAATTTGCTGCCCTTTCAAATCCCTTTTTGAATTTTCTTACTAACTCTGTCAAACTTTCAGACATTGCATTCCAAAATCATAATGTGGTCACTGATAATGATTCTCATTTCACCAGTCCTTTGGTCTCATTGATTTTAATGGGTTTGCCGCCAGGGGCACTCATTTCCCTGCGTTTCACCGACTGTAGCAACATTTCTACTTTTGTTATTACTGAACTGTTGCATCAGCACTAGCAGAGCAGTGTCCATCAAGCTGCCTGATTCCAACTCACAATTAACTCTCCCTGAGGAAAGAATATCGCTCTCTTCATCGTACACTGTACTTTGGTGGGATTGCTGCTGTTGTCAAACTTGCAGCACTGGGGACACGAGGTAGCAATGCCACGCGGGTTGTTTTACACCGTATAAATGTGGGTGATCGCAAACGACCACAATGACTGAAGCAAGCAGAATGGAGGGTATTTCAGGAAAATGGAGCTTGATGTTACTATTCATTTAGTCCAAAAACAAAATGCTCTGAAAACTGTTGATGACGATGAAAGGCCATCAAAAAGCATATTAAAGAATGTTCAGAAATGCTCATAACTGCAAAAGACTATGGCATGTGAATGTTACAAAAGGCTGACAAGAGTTTTACAGATGATCAACAGGATTCATGTGTTAACTATACAGAGCAGTGGGGGACCTCATCAGCATCTCTTGTAAGCTGCCAAATGTACCCATGTGTACAGTCATGAAAGCAATAATATCTGAACCTCTGATTCCGCAGCTGAATCAATTCAGTGACACAGCATCTGTCATCTGCATTAATTAGACATGAATCATGTCAATTAGGTTTTCTCTAATGTACATGGTGCCAATGCTTAGTAAAATCTTTAGCATTACCTAACATTGGCAACATTTATGTGACAGTACAGAATCTCTCCCTTTTTCTCACTCATTCATGGAAAGTGGGCATTGCTGACTTAGCAGCGTTTATTGTCTGTCTGTGGTTGCCCCTTGAGAAGGTGGTGGTGAGCTGCCTACTTGAACCGCTGCAGTCCATTTGCTGTGTTGACCCACAATGCTATGATGAGAGGGAATTCCAGGATTTTGACCCAGTGACAGTGAAAGAACGGCGATATATTCCCAAGTCAGGACGGTGAGTGGCTTGGAGGGGGGATCTTGCAGGTGTTAGTATTCCCATGTATTTGTTGTCCTAATCCTCCTCGATGGAAGTGGTCATTGGATTGGAAGGTGCTGTTTGAGGGTCTTTGGTGAGTTCCTGCAGTGCATCTTGTAGATAGTACACACTGCTGCGACTGAGCATAAAGCGGTGGAGGGAATTTTTTTTCTATTCATTTTGTGAGATGTGGGTGTTACTGGCTGACCAGCATTTCTTGCCCATCCCTAGTTCCCCTTGAGAAGGTGATGGTGAGCTGCCTTGTGAAATGTGAAAATGGCTACAGAAGCCAAAAATAAGTTTCAATAATGTTTAGAAAGATTTGATACTCCTTTGAATCGAGAGGTCCATTGGCAGATGTACAATGCCCTTGGGATTGATAATAGCAAAATTCTGTGCAAAATATTGCATAAATCCATTTACTTTCAAGCTCATTGGAACTGCTAATAGACTGTCTCAAAAGCAACTGTCAAAGAGTCGTCATTTAAAATTCGTGCTCTTTAAATATTTGAAAAATGTCTGAATTGTTACAAAAAAAAAGTTGCATGTTATTTCACTCTGCTGACATTAACCTGAGGGCTCCCACTCCTGTATTAAGCGTATATAACTGATTTCACAACCTTCAATTGTCACGGTAGGATGCCTACCAGTGTACTGTTTGATTAGCAGCTTCAAGTGTTGATAAATCTGTGAATTGAGATTATGAATTCCAGATTATAAATTCCAGCACTTCATTGATATAGTTTTCTCAGCATGACCTCTGTTTTCAGTTCATTGTTGTTACTAGGTGGGTTGTCATTGATAGGAATAAAGGAAAAGGGCAGTGTATAAAGGGTATTTGTTGGCATATGTTTGCACTATGTTGGCACAAGGGCTATAAAGAGCCACAAAGCTGTCTCGGGAGACACAGGTTGGCACTGAGAGTGTGAAGAGTTAAAGGAGTGGGTGGAAGGGTGAGGATTGGCATGGAGGATGTGAGGGGCCAGGGGAGAGTTGGGGGCATGAGAGGCCATAGGTTGGTGTAGATGCAGCATAGGGAGTGTGTGAGGTATGACATAGGGTGAAGGCTGAAGCGTTGTTTCTTTCTAAAACCTCAGCAGAGTGCTGGAACCCCAAGGCAACTGTTCCAGTGCCAACATTGTCCACTCTTTGAAGGGCGGGTTTGTCCCAACTCACAGATAACACCATTGTCCTGGAGTGAAAATCCTAACCTCCGGGGAAAGTTTTCTCCGGTCAGGCCAAGAAATGTCACATCCTGACCTTGGAACAAAGATTCAACCCATAACATTCAGTGTCCTTCACCAGTATGCATTTGGGAAATTATACAAATTTAAGTCGTTTTTTTGGAAATCTTAGAGGAGAACTTCCTGCAAATCATGATCATCTTGTCCATTCTGATCATGAGCCAGTGTCCCTTACTGCAGCCATATCCCATTATCACCAGAGTGACTTGAGGAAGATACCAGTTATGGTGTTGTGCCTCAACCCTGGGTCGAAACCCAAATGCCCTGTGGATGTTATTGACTTGTAATTTCAAAGCATATTTTTTGTATTAAAGAAAGCTGATGCTGCTAAAGTTGGCTGCAGTTTTAAATTAATGAACAGACTGGAGAGAGGGGCCTTGGACTGTTACACCCGCATATATAAAGGAAACCTCACGCGATAATCCTTAAAGTGGTGGTTTTGAGGACAGGGAGTTTGAGTGGGAGATGAAGAAGCAAATCAAAACAGACTGGACTGTGATCTTTTGTGACTGCAAAGATCACAAGAGATGAAAAACCCACTGCTCAACAGCAATCCAACCTCTGTGGATTGTGTTCAAACAACACGCACAATTTATGTTTCTCTCTTTGTAGAATATACAAGAAAAGGACTTACAAATGTAGCCTCAGATAACAAGGTGTAGAGTTGGATTAATACAGCAGGCCAAGCAACATCAGAGGAGTGGGAAGGATGACGTTTCGGTCCTAGACCCTTCTTTAGAAAAGGAGGAGGGGAAGGGAATTCTGAAATAAATAGGGAGGGAGGGGGAGGAAGACAGAAGATGGATAGAGGAGAAGATACGTGGAGAGGAGACAGACAGGTCAAAGAGGCAGGGATGGAGCCAGTAAAGGTGAGTGTAGGTGGGGAGATGGGGAGGAGACAGATCAGTCCAGGGAGGGTAGACAGGTCAAGGGGGCGGGATGAGGTTAGTAGGTAGGAGATGGGAGTGGGGCTTGAGGTGGGAGGAGTGGATAGGTAGGAGGAAGGGCAGGTTAGGGAGGCAGGGATGAGCTGGGCTGGTTTTGGGATGACGTAGGGGGAGGGGAGATTTTGAAGCTTGTGAAGTCCACATTGATACCATTGGGCTGCACGGTTCCCAAGCAGAATATGAGTTGCTGTTCCTGCAGCCATTGGGTGTGGTGGGGCTGGAGGGGAGTGTGGAGCAGACAAGGAGGCCCTGGAGAGAATGGTCCCTCCAGAAAGCAGATAAGGTTGGGGAGGGAAAAATGTTTTTGATGGTGGAGTCGGATTGCAGATGGCAGAAGTGTCGGAGGATGATGCGTTGGATCTGGAGGTTGATGGGGTGGTACGTGAGAATGAGGGGGATTCTGTTTTGGCTGTTATTGCAGGGAGAGCGTATGTGGAATGAGTTGTGGGAAATGCGGGAGACACGGTCGAGGATGTTCTCGACCACTGAGGGGGGGAAGTTGCGGTCCTTGAAAAACGAGGACATCTGGGATGTAAGGGAGTGGAATACCTCATCCTGGGAGCAGATGTGACAGATGCAAAGGAATTGGGGATAGGGGATGTCATTTTTGCAGGAAGGTGGGTGGGAGGAGGTGTAGTCTCGTTAGCTGTGGGAGTTGGTGGGCTTGAAATGATTTCCAGGTGGTTGCCAGAGATGGAAACAGAGAGGTCCAGGAACAGGAGAGAGAGATATCGGAGATGGTGCAGGTGAACTTAAGGGTGGGGTGAAAGGTGTTGGTGAAGTGGATGAACTGTTTGAGCTCCTTGTGAGAGCACGAGGCTTTAGTTCGGGTGGGCACTTGGCGAGCCAGGCAAAGCTCAGAGAACATCAGTTCCCTGAACTAAAGACCCACTCCCTGCCATAGACAGGATCAATGTCATCTACAAGATCCCCTGCAGAGACTGCGAGAAACACTACATCGGACAAACAGGAAGGAAATTAACAACAAGAATACATGAACACCAACTGGCTACAAAGAAGACACTACCAATACTCACTCATCCCAACCCACATGGACAAGGAGAACCATGACTTTGACTGGGACAACACCAAGATCCTTGGTCAGGTTAGGCAGAGACAAGCACAAGAATTCCTAGAAGCATGACACTCCACGAAGCAAGCTATTAATAAACACATTGAACTCAACCCCATATACATTCCACTACAGAGGAAACCCGGAAGTGAGGCAACCCATCGCAACGGACCCCAGAGTTTAAAAACCAGGTGGGAAAACACACTGACACTTCATCAGAGGATGCACTGAGGATGTTACCCAGCACGGTAACAAAATGTCTGCGGAACAACAAACCAGCTCGGCGAGCCAACCAACCTCAATATATTCTCCTCTATCCATCTTCTATCTGTCCCCCCTCTCGCCCTATTTATTTCAGAATCCCCTTCCCCTCCCCCATTTCTGATGAAGGGTCTAGGCTTGAAATGTCAGTCTTCCTGCTCCTATGATGCTACTTGGCCTGCTGTGTGCATCCAGCTCGACACCTTGATATCTCAGATTCTCCAGCATCTGCAGTTCCTACTTGCTCTGATACAATTCTAGTCTAAACTAGTTTGGGTTATTGACTCCAACACCACTTCGATAGATGTGGAACATCTTAGAAAGGCAAGTTGGTATATCTTGTGAAATATTTCAAAACATTGGAGAGATTGGTTATCATGAGTTGCACAGAGCAATATGCAATCTTCCCAGGCACCAGTTGGGAATAAATTGGTTCTACATGCCATACTGTTATAAAGTCAGCAGGCCACTTCATGAGATGTTGCCCTTCAGTGCTCTGAAGACTTTGTTTTGAGATTCACATATCAATCACATCCACATGTTTAATTTTTCAGATTTCCCTCTGCGTTGAAGTCAGTGAGGGGTGATATTGAGAAGGGTAATTAGATTATCGGTTGTTGGCGAAATACCTTGAGATGTTTGACTACATAGAACATAGAACATTACAGCACAGTACAGGCCCTTTGGCCCTCGATGTTGTGCCGACCTGTCATACCGATCTCAAGCCCATCTAACCTACACTATTCCATGTACGTCCATATGCTTGTCCAATGACGACTTAAATGTACCTAAAGTTGTCGAATCTACTACAGTTGCAGGCAAAGCGTTCCATTCCCTTACTACTCTCTGAGTAAAGAAACTACCTCTGACATCTGTCCTATATCTTTCACCCCTCACTTTAAAGCTATGCCACCTCGTGCTCGCCGTCACCATCCTAGGAAAAAGGCTCTCCCTATCCACCCTATATAATCCTCTGATTATTTTATATGTTTCAATTAAGTCACCTCTCAACCTTCTTCTCTCTAATGAAAACAGCCTCAAGTCCCTCAGCCTTTCCTCATAAGACCTTTCCTCCATACCAGGCAACATCCTAGTAAATTTCCTCTGCACCCTTTCCAAAGCTTCCACATCCTTCTTATAATGTGGTGACCAGAACTGTACACAATACTCCAAGTGCGGCCACACCAGAGTTTTGTACAGCTTCACCATAACCTCTTGGTTCCAGAACTTGATCCCTCTATTAATAAAAGCTAAAACACTGTACGCCTTCTTAACAGCCCTGTCAACCTGGGTGGCAACTTTCCAGGATCTGTGTACATGGACACCGAGATCTCTCTGCTCATCTACACTACTAAGAATCTTACCATTAGCCCTGTACTTTGCCTTCTGGTTACTCCCACCAAAGTGCATCACCTCACACTTGTCTGCATTAAACTTCATTTGCCACCTCTCAGCCCAGCTCTGCAGCTTATCTATGTCTCTCTGCAACCTACAGCATCTTTCGTCACTATCCACAACTCCACCAACCTTAGTGTCATCAGCAAATTTACTAACCCATCCTTCTACGCCCTCATCTAGGTCATTTATAAAAATGACAAACAGCAGTGGACCCAACACCGACCCTTGCGGTACACCACTAGTAACTGGTCTCCAGGATGAACATTTCCCATCAACTACCACCCTCTGTCTTCTTTCAGCAAGCCAATTTCCGATCCAAACTGCTATATCTCCCACAATTCCATTCCTCCGCATTTTATACAATAGCCTACTGTGGGGAACCTTATTGAACACCTTGCTGAAATCCATATACACCACATCAACCGGTTTACTCTCATCTACCTGTTTGGTCACCTTCTCAAAGAACTCAATAAGGTTTGTGAGGCATGACCTTCCCTTCACAAAACTGTGCTGACTATCCCTAATCAATTTATTCTTTTCTAGATTATTATAAATCCTATCCCTTGTAACCTTTTCCAACACTTTACCAACAACTGACCACTATGAGGGTCAATTACAAATACAAATTCTTCTTTCTGGGCATTAAGCAAATATTTTTATTTACTTCTCAAGTATTGTCAGCAGGACTTTTTTTTTAAATCCAGGTGTTTATTGCCTCAGGATCTCATTTGAAAGGGTGGAGCATTTCCTGACACTTTTACTGAAATATCAGCATTGAATATGAATAAACTTCAGGGATTGAAGCAAAATTTCTGGCTCACAGAGAAAGCTTTGACCAACTGAATCATACGGACACCAGAAAGTGGCATGGATTTTACTAGGGTGTGGATTTCACGAGGTAAAGGTGTGAAATACTTTAATAGTCTTGCATTTGTTGCAGCTCTCATATTCTTTTAGGATGCAGTGACATGATAAGTGAAAATCCAGCTGGTTACAAAATGAACTGAAATAGCTCCACAGAGGCCTGTATCCCTTCCCCAAATCTTCCTTTGTTTATACGTGCGTAATACGTGACACTGACCCAGCTAGCTCAGAGCCAGCTCCTAGCATGAACAAGATCCTTGACACTTCTGTTTATGTCATCCGGGGCTCCCTGTTGGATCAGGATAACAGCCCCCAATCAGGAAACTGATGTCCTCTGAACTTCGCCTGGCTCTCCAAGTTCCAAACGTGCATAATGCTCTAAAAACACCAACACATCCTTTTTTTGTGCATTGTAAAGCTTTAACGTTAGTTTTAACCAGTGAATTCTTTCCAGTCTGTATAAGAGTTGATGGATTTATTGATTCAGTTAAACCAGTGATGGTAAAATGTGGTGATGTGCAGTGTAAAGACTTATAGAGTCATTGAGTCATACAGCATAGAAACAGGCTGTTTGGTTCAACCAGTCCAAGCTGACAATAATCCCAAACTAAACTAGTTACACTAACTAAACTAAACAACCCAAGCTACAAATCTACTCTAAAACCTTAGTCCCATATCCCTGCAAACCTTTCTTATTCATGTACTTACCTAAATGTCTTTTAAACATGGTAACTGTACCCAAATCCACCATTTCCTCTGGAAGTTCATTCCACACATGAACGACACTCTGTCTAAAAACTTGCCCTTCATATCCTTTTTAAATCTTTCTCCTCTCACCTTAAAAATATGCCCCTAGCCTTGAAATCCCCCCGCCTTGGGAAAAGAATCCTGTCATTCACCTCATCTTTATCCCTCATGATTTTATAAACCTGTATAAGGTCACACCTCAACCTCCTAATCTCTAGTGAAAAGAATCCCAGCCTATCCAGCCTCTCCCAACAACTCCAAACCTCTGTTCCCAGCAATATACTGGCAAATCTTCTCTGAACCCTGTCCAGATTAAAAATATCTTTCTTATAACAGGTGTGACAATATTGTGGATTTAAGAGGTGTATTTTGTGCAGGTTTCTTTGTTGGAGAGAGGTTTTGAGGCAATAGGATAAGCAGTCTATGCAGAGCTATTAGTTTCTGAGGTCTTGGTTCTTTTTAAAATTGGAACAATAGAAGCAGCCTGAATGGGTGGGACCAAGCTCCCACAGAACCAGGATTTATAGCTTTACAACATTTCAGTAGCAGCATTGTTGCTTGAGTGTCTCAGTCTCAGTCTCTGTCTGTCTCTCTCTCTCTCTCTCTTCCTGTTTATGTGAGACAATGTATTGCCAAGCATGTGTTTATGGCATGTTACTGTATTGGAATAGCTACTGTTTGGTAGTTCCATAATCTATTATTCTGTTAAGTTCTCCAATAGAGTTAAAGTTATTCTAATTTCTTCTTTCTTTTGTTGTATTTTAACCATAGTGTATGAATAAAGTGTGTTTTGCATCAAGCCTGGTAATTTGACCAATCAAATTGCAATTGGAACACAATACCTGCCACTTAACTTTAAAATAAGAAAAAGTTAGGGTCTGGACTATCTTCTTAATATACCTTGAGGGGTACAGTCCATAACATAGGGTGACCAGAACTGGACACAGTATTCAAGAAGAGGCCTCACTAACATTCTGTGCAATCTTAGCATGACTTCCCAACTGCTTTACTCAAAGGTGTGAGTAATGAAGGCAAGTGTGCTCAATGTCTTCTTAAGCAACCTCTCTACATGTGGTGCAACTTCAATGAATAATGTGCCTAAACCCCAAGTCTGTCTCTGTGCTACAACACTAGCCAAAGCTAGTAAGAGACCCACCCCTCTTCGTTTCACCAAAAGGCACCATGCATTTATCCAAATTAAACTCCATCCGCCATTCCTTAACCCATTGACCCAATTGATGAAGATCTCTTTGTAATCTTAGATTAACCCACTGGAAAATGACCCTCAACATTTGGTTTTTAATCAATCATCAATAAGCTGAAATGGAGCCCCGATGAGAAGCTGTTACATGCACTTATCTTCAAACATCACATCAGAGCTTGCCTTTACCACATTGTTCCTACCTGACACCAGTGGATATAAACATTGGCACTGCAGATTATGGGCCTTCATTAGGACATCTTCCTGCCCATTGATGTGATTTCTATTTACAAAGGGATAATAAAAAAGGACAGATTGTATATAGTTCACAATCCGTTTCACATGAATGCTGAGCAATTTGTCTTCAACAGATACAAAGAAAACAACTGCTACCCATGCTCTGAATGTGCAATTTTAAAATTTCACATTCAGTAAGATTAACCAATAAAATAATTGCACTTAATTACAAATGTTGCTTTCCTAATTAAGCAGTGACTACATGGTGCAATGTTTTGCTAGTATTCATTTCAATGTTGATTAAAATTCCAAGGAAACACCATTTTATAAAGGGTAGAGAATTTTTCAGCTCTCCTGAACAACACTCTCCCCTTGGAGTACCGTAAAATTCAATTAACTTTTTAACGACCTCAGCTGTTGCTTATTGGACTCAGCTGTGTAAAATGGTGGCTGCCAGATATTTGTCAAGATTACAGGAATTGTAATTTTAAAAATAATTGATTGGCTGTGAAAAGTTTTGAGATGTTTAAGCAAATAGGAGCAGGAGAAGGCCATTCAGCCCCTGAAACCACTCTCCCATTCAATAAGATCATGGCTGATTGCCTAATGGAATACCCTATCCCCATTTTCCCCCCACATCCTTTGATCCCTTTAGCCTGTATCTGTCTCCTTCTTGAAAACATTCACTGTTTTGACTTCAACCACTTTCTGCGGCTGCAAATTTTGCAGGCTCATCACTCACTGAATGAAGAAATTTGCCCTGATCTCAATCATAAATTGTTTACGCTATATCCTTAAACTGTGACCCCTGCTTCTAGATCAGGGGTCACAGTAACCATGAGCCCCACCTGTGTTCACTGACTAATCCTGTTAAATTTTATAGGTTCCTATGAGATCTCTCCTTATTCTTCTAAACTTCAGTAAATGTAGTTGTAAGCGATTCAGTCTCTCTCCATATATCAGTCCTGCCATCCCAGGAATCAGTCTGGTAAACTTTCATTGCAATCCCTCTTATGGCGAGAACGTGCTTCCTCAGGTAAAGAGACCAAAACAGCGCACAGTACTCTCAGTGTGGTCTCACCAAGGCCCCTATTTAATTGCAGCAAGACATCCCTGCTCCTTTACTCAAATCCTCTCACTGTGAAAGTCAACATACCATTTACCTGAGGTAACAAAGTGTGCAGCTGGATGAACACAGCAGGCCAAGCAGCATCTCAGGAGCACAAAAGCTGACGTTTCGGGCCTAGACCCTTCATCAGAGACGGGGATGGGGAGAGGGAACTGGAATAAATAGGGAGAGAGGGGGAGGCGGACCGAAGATGGAGACTAAAGAAGATAGGTGGAGAGAGTGTAGGTGGGGAGGTGGGGAGGGGATAGGTCAGTCCAGGGAAGACGGACAGGTCAAGGAGGTGGGATGAGGTTAGTAGGTAGCTGGGGGTGCGGCTTGGGGTGGGAGGAAGGGATGGGTGAGAGGAAGAACCGGTTAGGGAGGCAGAGACAGGTTGGACTGGTTTTGGGATGCAGTGGGTGGGGGGGAAGAGCTGGGCTGGTTGTGTGGTGCAGTGGGGGGAGGGGACGAACTGGACTGGTTTAGGGATGCAGTCGGGGAAGGGGAGATTTTGAAACTGGCGAAGTCTACATTGATACCGTATGGCTGCTTTCCGGAGAGACCACTCTCTCCGTGACTCCCTTGTTCGCTCCACACTGCCTGCTTTCCGGAGAGACCACTCTCTCCGTGACTCCCTTGTTCGCTCCACACTGCCCTCCAACCCCACCACACCCGGCACCTTCCCCTGCAACCGCAGGAAATGCTACACTTGTCCCCACACCTCCTCCCTCACCCCCATCCCAAGGTGACATTCCACATTAAGCAGAGGTTCACCTGCACATCTGCCAATGTGGTATACTGCATCCACTGTACCCGGTGCAGCTTCCTCTACATTGGGGAAACCAAGCGGAGGCTTGGGGACCGCTTTGCAGAACACCTCCGCTCAGTTCGCAACAAACAACTGCACCCCCCAGTCGCAAACCATTTCCACTCCCCCTCCCATTCTCTTGATGACATGTCCATCATGGGCCTCCTGCACTGCCACAATGATGCCACCCGAAGGTTGCAGGAACAGCAACTCATATTCCGCCTGGGAACCCTGCAGCCATATGGTATCAATGTGGACTTCACCAGTTTCAAAATCTCCCCTTCCCCTACTGCATCCCTAAACCAGCCCAGTTCGTCCCCTCCCCCCACTGCACCACACAACCAGCCCAGCTCTTCCCCCCCACCCACTGCATCCCAAAACCAGTCCAACCTGTCTCTGCCTCCCTAACCGGTTCTTCCTCTCACCCATCCCTTCCTCCCACCCCAAGCCGCACCCCCAGCTACCTACTACCCTCATCCCACCTCCTTGACCTGTCCGTCTTCCCTGGACTGACCTATCCCCTCCCTACCTCCCCACCTACACTCTCTCCACCTATCTTCTTTAGTCTCCATCTTCGGTCCGCCTCCCCCTCTCTCCCTATTTATTCCAGTTCCCTCTCCCCATCCCCCTCTCTGATGAAGGGTCTAGGCCCGAAACGTCAGCTTTTGTGCTCCTGAGATGCTGCTTGGCCTGCTGTGTTCATCCAGCCTCACATTTTATTATCAATGTTTTGAACTGGACAGCTATCTGTGGCAGGGAATTCCACAGGCTCCCCGCTATCTGGAGTTTTGGTCCCCTTATCCGAAGAAGTATGTTCTGGCTATGGCGGGAGTGTAGTGAAAGTTTACCAGACTGATTACTGGAATGGCAGGTGTGATAATGAAATCTGGCATTTTCCTCACTACCAACCTCAGGTTAACTGGTCTATAATACCTTGTTTTCTCTCTACCTCCTTTTTTAAATAGTGGGAGTTACACAAGCTAGTCTCCAAGCTGTAGGAATTGTTCCAGAGTCTATAGAATCATAGAAGATGACCATCAATGCACCCACTATGTTTAGGGCTACTTGCTTAAGTACTCTTGGATGTATATTATCAACCCTGGGGATATATTCACCAATAATCCCATCGATTTCCCCAACGCCATTTCCCTACAAATACTGATTTCCTTCAGTTCCTTCTTCTCTCTAGACCTGCATTCCCCAATATTTTTGCCAAATGCAATGTCTTCCTTTTGCTCTGGTTATTGCAGTCATTAACTGTTCAGTGAAGACATTGTTCAGATATTGATACCAGCTTGTAGCAATCAAAACCGATGTTGCTGTCAATCTTTCAATGTGTATTTTAAGATCATTGACAGCCCAAGCAATCAGTGGGTGGCAACGTGGTTCAAGTTCTCCCTGAAAGAGTAAGAGTAAAGACAAAGAAAATGACATTCGCACGGATGGAGGGAAGGGGGAGAGGTAAGCAAAAGAGAATGGGAAGACGAGAATGTTTCTCAGGCGTTGGAATGTAGCTGGACTGTGCTGCAGTAATCTGTGCTGTTCATCAGGGACCTTCTCCAAATCTGCCAATGGTTTGGAAATGGGTAAAAAAGGAATCATGAGGGTACTGCTTCCCTTGCCCCATTTGTGACACTGGATGCCCAAGAGAACATTATCTCTTTCAGCAAACATTCATTGAGAACTCCTCATTGCTGTTAGTTGGATCTTGCTGAATGGTGAATTGTTGCAGGTGGCTGGATAATAGCTCACTGAGTTAATATTAGTGACTGAGCTTTGATATAATGGAATAATGTGAAGTGCTTTGTGATATTTCTGAAATATTTGATGATATTTTAGATAAATATGTCTCCTTTAAAACATAATAAAATATTGAAACAAAGATACAGATCAGACTCTCAATGCAGATAATATTGCTGCAGCCTGACCTCTCCAGGTGACAGCAGTGGAAACATTTCCTGCTTATTTCATACAGTGGCTCATCTTTGAACAGGAGCAAGATTCAAACTTCGAATCATCAATCATTTTTATTCAACATGTCAAACCTATTAAAGCGTTACATGAAGAGGATTACAGACTAAGGTTATTGTCAAAGCAATTAACATCAGAGAGAGGGATCAGTTGGGACTGTAAGAATGACTCCATTGTGAATTGTGTCTGGTCAGCATTATTGCTTTGCATTGGCCTGATGGTAAAAACAAACCTATGACCACACTGTCAAGGGTCATAATGCTTCCCTGATAGTCTCATCATTGGCAATGCACATTGCTGGATTCTGGTGCATCCTATAAGAAACTGTTACTCTTGCCTAAATAACAGTTGTAAGTAAAGCAATCAGAAGTCAGAAGTAGCTTTCACGTAAACCTATGGGCTGAATTGCCACTTCTGTGCTGTAACTAATCTGTATTCTATTGCTACACATTACATTTTCTTACACATAATCTTTACAAACTGATACTAAGGGCTGAACCTTATCCTTTTTTTAGGCAAAGATTCAGTTTTGTCCAGTTTCATGGAAGGTTTCTTTCACATAAAGCCAAGTAAACTTTCATGCTGCGTCTTTCTAAACCCTTTAACAACCAAAGCCCATCTATTGTGGCCCTCTCACTCATTTCTAGTCCCATTCCAGTGCAGCTACTAACTGCAACAACTCACCACTGCTCGGATATCCCAGAACTGACCAGCATCTGTTGCGGCTGCACCATCTTCAAAACTCTGTTATGCATCGAACAAGCTCTGTCAGTTCCATGCTGCCCAACACAGTCCCTGACATTTGTCCCAAACATGCCCAGTCTGGCCTGAGGTTGTCCCCTAGGTCAGTGCAGTCCCAGCCTCCAGAGGAATCCCTGTGGTGCTGGAATGACCTTCTACACTCTGCCACGTCTACATGCCAGGGCCAGGTTAGCTCAGTTGGCTGGATAGCTGGTTTGCAAAGCAGTGTGATACCAACTGCATGGGTTCAGTCCTCACATTGGCAGAGGTTACCATGTAGGACTCTCCTTCCCAACCTGTCCCCGTCCCTAAGGTGCGGTAGTCTTCAGGTTAATTCATCACCAGGCCATCTCTCTGTCTCTAATGAGAGAGCAGCCTATGGCCTAATAAGTCGATGATGACTTGACACTCCACCCATGTAGGTCTTCTCTTTGAGACCTCACACAGTCTGCCTCTCATGCTCACACTCTCCCACTCCACTATTACCTACAACACCTTCCCTCTGTCTCCCTCATCCACCCTAAACCCAAACACAGCTAACCCTACATGCCCTCTGTGCTGCCCACTCCACATGGGCTGTGGGAAGCCCAATATTCATCCCCTCACCCTTTATGTGGAGAGGATCCTGACTCTGCCCAAGGCGCTGACTGGCAGTGCCCAAGCCTCTGGGCTGGTCTTGGAGGCTGCCCTTGCCTTACTGTGCTGGCAGCCCCTGGGTGAAGGCTACGCCCCTCACCCTGACTGAGTCCTGCTGATAACTGAGACAAGCTTCCTGTCTTTGTGTTTGTGCTGAATGGCAAGGCAGAGCAGCAGGTTGGATGATATTAATTAGACGACATTGACGTAATCCTATATAGTCTGCACAGAATACATCAGACACCCAGACACAAGCCATTTGACCCATCCAGTGTGAGGTGGTATTTATGCCCTCCTTGAACCTCCTTCAATCTTTAATCATCTAAACATAACCCTCTGTTTTCATTTCTCTCTCATTTGCTTTGACATTCCCTGGAATTTTCCCAGTTCCTGGCTGGATTGGCAAGTGTGACAGTGACCCCTGGAGGTGGAAGCCTGTGTGCCTGCATGCTGAATGGTTCGAGCCTGGTGCACTGACCCTCCGAGTCACTTTCCAGCCCCTCAGCTCCAGTGAAAATTTTCACCAACCATTCATCTCAAACACTTGCTTTAGCAACATTGAGCTTCCTGCGCAATATAAGGAAATTGCTATAACAAGGTATAGAGGGTCTACGCCTTGTTTCGGGACTAGACCCTTCTTCAGAAATGGGGGAGGGGAAGGGGATTCTGAAATAAATAGGGAGAGGGGCACGGCTAGAAGATGGATAAAGCAGAAGATAGGTGGAGAGGAGACAGACAGGTCAAAGAGCCGGGGATGGAGCCAGTAAAGGATGGATGATGAAGAATTGCTATACAGTTTTGGATCTAACTTGGGAAAGGTTTGGTTTCAGATTCCGAGTTGAGCATTTTAAACAAAGTTTGTCTGTTTGAATGGAAAATCATTCAGGTTCACCATCATGGCAATTGTGGTGAGTTCACAATTATCCCAAAACTTCCAGGAATGAAAGATGTTTGTCACTGCTTCAAGTAATCCAAGTGGAAAAAAAATACTAGGCCATTAAAAACAACAGTTTTTATTTCTTCTGAGCAATTGGTTTGGTGAGAGATAAAGCTGCTTCCCTGGACGGGAAGATTGTAGCTGAGAAATTATGAACTAAAACCTCCAGCAGTACATCCATCCAGAGGTGGTAATCCTAAACAAATCAACAAACAGGAAATAATTGAAGTAATTAAATTCTCTGCCCACTCATTTTCAAACGTCTCTGGCTTTAGCCTCCTACACTTCTCTGATAAAGTTCAAGGCATGTTGAAGGAACGGTGCCCAGCTTTCAATCAGATAGTTTACAGATTCTCTGACTCAACACTGAGTGTAACCATTCCAGTCCATATCTGCTGTTCTGCATTTTTTGGACATGCAGCTTTTGGTGAAGCTTCTACTTTTTCCATTTACAACCCAACATCTGAAACCAGTGCAGATAATCACAAAACAGTCTCCTATTTACCTACTATCACTCTCAATGCCCTTGCAAGCTAATCCCTTTCATACCAAGCTGTCAACTATAACCACTAGAAACTTGCAAACAAGAAAAATTTTGTAATGAGATAGACCCTTTGATGAGCTTTTTCCACTCCCTTCTCTGGAAATGTCCCGTTTATCAGACACTGTTCTCTTCAGTTCGGTCTGAAATGAATGTCTATAAGATAAATGCTCAATACATTCATAATACTCTTTCCATTCAATTACACTTATAGTTGAACTCATTATACATTGAATACAATTCTCGATTGGATGGTTTGACCAGTCTCTAGTATTCCACTTTGGCTTTGAAGGGTTGCAAGTGAGAGTGGAGTTGGGAGAAAAGAGAACCCTTTGCATCTTAGTCTGTGACAGTCAAACTGTGGTGACTTCAAGCAGTGTTGCAGGGTGCTGCAGTGAGGTGCAACACCTGAACACCTTTTTGAAGAAGAATCATCCTGGATTTGACATGTTAACTCTCTCTCTCTCTCTCTCTGTCTCTCTCTCTCTCTCTCTCTCTCTCTCTCCCCCTCTCCAAAGGCATTGCTGGCTAACTGAATTTCTGCAGCATGTTTTTGACTTTGTTTCAGATTCCCAGCATTTACAGGATATCAGACAATACGTCTTTGAGTCTTTTTTCCTGTCTGGTTGATGCTCCACGGCTACAAAACTGAGACAAGAAATCCTTTCGTTAAAAACTTTCATCTCATTGAAGAAGCTTCAGGCTGATCCACATCCAAAATCCTTCTCTCCAAACTTGGCTCAAATTTTGACAGCTCTGACAATCCGCACACAACATTCAAAGTAAAGCAATCGACAATATTTTAGAAAAATAATCAATTTATCCTATCTCTTAATTTAATGGATCCTTTGAAAATAAAACAGGATCTGCATGTGGTTCCACACCTATGCCATACTATTCACTTCTTCCTTTGACCAAAATGTGTACGGTGTTTTATTAAAATTCATCCTTTAGTTTCTTAAACATATCATTTATAATAAACACATTAACAGAAGGTGAAAATGTTACATCCTCCTATCTTCAGTGGCAAATGTAATGAAGCAAAGGTTTCTTCTGAAATCAAGCCTAGAATACATTTAATCAGAAAAAAGTTTTGTTTTCCTTTGTTGCATTAGTTTTGTATTCTCACTTCCCTTACATTTTGTTATGCTTTCAGACAGCAGTGATCATGATCCTGCCATTCCCACGTCTTCAAGAGTTATCTTTTGACCTTGTCCAATTATTATTTCTTTGGCTCCAACACCATCAACCTTTCTGTCAATTAATCTTTCCTGTCCTCCACCCTGTGACAGACCTTTCCCTTAGCTCTTCTTTCCACCATCCACCTTTCGCCCGTTCAAAATCTCATTGCTCACATCTGATGGAAGGTCTTTGACCTGATGGTTAATTGCCTAATCTGTTGAGAATATCAATCATTGCCAGCTTACAGTGAAGACAAAAACTTCCGGAGACTGAATTCCACTTGAGACTTCTGAATTTTTTGCTGCTGTTTATTCATTTTGCTGAATTTTTTGGCGGGTTTGGTCTTTTACAGCCACCTTCATTTAATATTCTGCAACACTCTCGCTCTGTTAGAGTGTTACTTTCCAGTGAATCCTTTGATAGTTATCAGCTGTCTTCCTTGTCAATCACTCCTTGATTTCCTCTTTTACCTTTTTTATTGCTCTGTGCTCAGTCTCTTTCAGACCCACGTCTTTTCCCGTCAATGAAATCACATCTTTTTCTGTATGATTCCAATATTCTGGTGTCTATTGTAAAAGGTGTGGGCATGTGTCCAAAGTTTGTAAAAGTCAATGACTCTGGCCTGTAAGCCAGGCTCTGAGAACTGAAAATAAGTGACTGACTTGAAAATAAATTCACCACGCCTTCAGCAGAGAGACAATTTCAGGCGCGATTGAGATCAGAGAGACTGGCAGAATAGTGGTCATTTCGCTAGTCTAACAATCTGGATGCCCCAAATAATGTTTTGGGAACAAGCACAGAGGATTCTGGAGAAGGTCTGGCAGCCTGTGTGAAGAGAAAAGTAGAATTAATGTTTGGAGTCTTCTCCAGAACTCAACACTCATGTTTGAGAAATGTGGGCTGGAATTAATTAGATCTGGAATTAAAATCGAGCTTAATCGTGACTGTGTAACCATTATCATAATCAACAGTCTGGGTCACTAATGTCCTTTTGAGGTGAAACCCACACTCTATGTGGGAATATTACAGGAGACCACGACATGATGCCTTGCTGCCATGTCAGTGTTTGAGTTGTTCAGTCTGATGCTTATAAAAATTAATTTTAGAAGTGGCTTTGCTGAAAGAACAACAGCTTAAACTTGCAGTATATCTTGGACATAGTAAATCGCCCATAGGCACTTTGTAAAATCATTAGAGATATAATTAACCCAAGAAGGAGAAAGTACCAGAGGGCGACAAAGAGGGTGAGTTTGGGAAGGAAACACATGAAAACTCATTAGGGCTCATGGAGAGAAATCCCAAACTTGACATTTAGCCAAATTCTGAAAAAATTCAGCCTGACCTCCGTTCTTTTGACTTTGTCTGTTTGCATCACTCGTATTTGCTCATGGTTCTGTTTTTCATCACATGATTTCTCCTCCTGAAGATATCACCCCTTCAAATAGGAACAGAGAAGCAGGAGTAGACCACTCTGCTCACTGAAACTACTTCACCATTCTAGGTCATCGATGATCATTTCCCTGAATGTCAGTGACCCATACTGAAATTCCATATTCCCAGTTGTACACTGCTACCCTGCTGTAGAGTACATTGTTCAAGTGTAAACTTTGTCCTTTAATGTTGGAATGGTTATGTCACAAAATTAATCCCACTCAAGCTCAAAGCCCCCATTCCATTATGCTCTATTACGTGAGTCGTTGTGAAGCAGTTCCATTATATGTGACAAAACTAAAACTGAGTGTGGAGTGGGAGAGATCAGCGAATAAAGCACACAGTGTCCTTCGTTTTATTAATAGGGGCATATCGTACAAAAACAAAGAGGTGATGGTAAACTTGCACAATGCAGTTGTTCAGCCTCAACTGGAGCACTGAGTACAGTTGTGGGCACCACATCATAGCAAAGATTCAAATGCACTGGAGAGTGTACAGAGGTGATTAACTACAATGGTTCCAGGGATGAGAAACTTCAATGATGAAGATAGATTAGAAATGTTGTGACCACCCTTGCTGGAGAGAAGAAAGCTGAGAGGAGATTTGATCAGAGATAATGGGAACTGCAGATGCTGGAGAATCTGAGATAACAAAGTGTGGAGCTGGATGAACACAGCAGGCCAAGCAGCATCTTAGGAGCACAAAAGCTGATGTTTCGGCCCTAGACCCTTATACAAGTTTTCAAACTCATGAGTGGCCCAGGCAAAGTAAATAGGGAGTAAAAACAGAAGTTGCTGGAAAAGTTCAGCAGGTCTGGCATCATCTGTGACCAGAGTTAACGTTTCGGGTCTTCTGAGGAAGGGTCGCTGAACCTGAAACGTTAGCTCTGATTTTTCTTCAAACGTGCTGCCAGACCTGCCGAGTTTTTCCAGCAACTTCTGTTTTTGTTCCTGATTTACAGCATTTGCAGTTCTTTCGGATTTTATGTAGATAGAAAATAGCTGTGTCCACTTGTAAGATAAATAAGGATGAGAGGGCATGGATTTAAATTGTTGTGTAAGTGATGCAAGGGTGATGTGAGAAAATACTTTTTACGCAGTGAGCAGTTAGGGTCTGGAACGCACTACCTGGAAATGTGGTGGAGGCGGGTTCAATTGAGACATTCAAAAGGGCGTTGGATGGTTTTTGGATAGTGATGGTGTGCGGGCATAATGGGGATAAAAACAGGATATCGACACTGGGTTATAGAGCAGGTGAAGGCACAATGGACCGAATGGTCTCCTTCTGTACCATAACAATTCTGTGATTCTGAGTGGATTCATAAATAATGCCATATTAGAATCAGCTGATAACCCACTATCTATGAATCGTATCAGCCCTGCTAACAACTTTCAGAACTATGAGAGTTGAGCCATTAATTATCCAATAACTCAAACACCACAGGAGTAGGCAGGGGGTAAAGGCTAAAGAAAAAGATAACTTTCTTTGTTTGCTATTTATTAAGTCTTATAGAGTTGGCCTTGTTACATAAATGTTCTTTCCCTGAGCTGATTAGCAACAGTGGGAAAGCAGACAGCTTTACAGCTTTTGGACAAAAGGTGCAGAACAATAACCTTCATTATCTGGCTGCGTCAATGCTGGATAGCATCTACTTTTCCAACTCTTGTCCATTTTCACAAATTGAACAGCAACGTGCTTTCAAACTAAAGGATTATTATAGCGATCATAATTGGAGTGTGTGGGTGGAATACTGCAGAACTAAACCAGGCATTATATTGTGATTTCAGCTGATGAGGCTACGCTTGTCTATCATTGCGAAAGAGAGTGACCAATGTCACATTTTCTCAAGAAACCTTTCACTGTTTTCCATTTTATATCTTTACTTCCTTCACAAAATGAATCATCACATGGTCTTCTTAAAATTCTTGTTTCTTTTTTTGTGACATAGGTTCTTGAAGTGAGAAGGCCTGTTAAATATGATTAGTTTTTTAATCTGAAGGAATGTTTGAATCCATAAGAAAACACAATATTGATAGAATGGATAGAGATTTTTTACGTGTATTTTTGTTCAATGCTGGCAGAACTGATCCGAATTACATAATGTGTATAATCATCCAGTACCTAGTTTCTGCTTCCCAGTTTAACACACACACCTACAGAATTAAAAAATTATGTTTTTTCTAGAAGTAGTACCATGACAATATAAAATACGAGTATTAATTTTTAAATATCATTGTCTAACTTCCAAGAAAATTTAGGCCTCAGCTTGAGAGTCAATGAAAATGCCTGGCTTAGCCACCTGATCTGAAAACAGTTGAACATGCTGGAATTAACAAAGGAATCTCTAAATGATATGGCTCAGAGCACCTACCACACCCTGAAAAGGTGACCCAAGGGGTAATCAGTGCTGGGGCAAAGATTAAATCCAAAACACATGGTGCAGAGAGGAGGTTTGAAGTTCCCTTTATATTCGATTTATAATGAAGGATAACATGAGAACTCTTTCTGTGGACATTGGTTGAATATTCTGCTATAAGACTTCTCAATCTCTTAAAGCTTAAGCCATGCTTAAAGATAATTTTGTTCAGTGAAAATCAATGTTCCACACAAATATTTAAGTAAATGCTGACCAAAAAAAGGCTGAAGTGAAGGGTTTTGGTGGCCCTCTCATTTCAGTTGCTGTTGCTAACTGAAGCAGTCCATGTTCAAATGCACCAAGACCTGGATAATATCCAGGCTTGGGCTAATAAGTAGCAAGTAACATTCACACCATACAAATGCCAGGCAATAATCATCTCCAAAAGAAGTGAATCTAACAATCTCTCCTTGACATTCAATGATATTATCATCACTGAATTCTCCATTGTCAACATCCTGGGATTTACTATTGACCAGAAACTAAACAAAAACATAGTGGCTAAAACAGCAGGCCAGAGGTTATGAATTCTGCAGCAAGTAACTCACCTCCTGATTCCCCAAAGCCTGACCACCATCTACAAGGAACAAGTCAGGAGTGTGATGGAATACTCCCCACCTGCCTGGATGGGTGCAGCCCCAACAACCCTCAAGAAGCTTGCCACTGTCCAGGACAAAGCAGCCGTTTGATTGGCGTCATAGCCACAAGCGCCCACTCTCTCTACTGATGCTGAGTGCAGCAGTGTGTACTATCTACAAGATGCACTGCAGAAATTCAACGAAGTTCTTTAGGCAACACCTTACAAACCCAAAAGCACTACCATATGGAAGCATAAGAGGAGGAGAAGATATATGTGAACACCACCATCTACAACGTCTCCTCCACTCAACATCCTGACTTGGAAATATGTCACTGTGCCTTCAGTGTCGCTTGGTCAAAATCCTGGAATTCCCTCCTTAAGGGCATTGTGGTCTATCTACACGATATGGACCACAGCGGTTCAAGAAGGCAGCTCACCACCACTTCCTCAAGGCAGGGGGAGGGGGGCACTAGGAATGGGCAATGAATGCTGACACAGTTAGTGAATCTTTCTTTCTTTCTTTTTATTTATGGCAGCAGCAATAGAGAGAAGACAGAGTTAATACTTTGAGTCCAGCGACCCTCCTTCTCATCCTCTTCCCTTGTGTGAGGTGTGGTGTCCGTTGGGATAAACCACCATGTTATCTCTCTCTAATGAGAGAGCAGCTCCATGCTCTGGTAGGACTATGGTACCTCTACATGAATAATGGTGCCTATCATTACCCTGTGTCACTTTGGCGGCAAAATCTAGTCAGTTTGTTAAGTTAAGACCACTATCATTAGACCTTCATAATATACCTTACACAACCACATCCCAACACATCCTGTTATCAGGATGGGGGTTTCTCCCTGCTGTCCAAGGTTGTCTTTCCACAGGATTTCAATTAAGTCTCCTGATGTTAGTTTGTCGGTTACAATTATAATTCCAACATACCCATATAGGTTTATTTAAAATGTCTTGATTATTGTGGGATCTTATTCTTTCCTTTGAACTATCCAGTGAAATGGCTTTTCTAAAGGATTTTCAAGATTGTTTCTTTTTAGAACAAGCCTCTGTGTCATGTTTTTACCTGGTTACCATGCGCATGAAGGTCATGATTCTGACTTTGGAAACTGCTGTGTTCAACTAACAATTCTTTACAGCGATGTTAAATTGGCTAAAACCCACAGCGCGCCATTTTATGGAGCTTCAGCTATGGACAGCTCCAATAGTTATTGTGGAACATAAAAGTTCATGGTGCAAGGAGACACATATTGGTGCAGATAAAAGGTTGATTGGCTAACAGGAAGCAGAGAGTTGGAATAAGTATGTGTCACAGGAATGGGTACTGGGGTCTCAACGTCTAACTATTCACATAAATGGCTTGGATGAAGAGTCTAAGGTATTGTGGATAAATTTACTGATCATATAAAGATAATAGGCAAGTATGTTTTGGACAGGATACAATATTGTTGCACTGACTTATAGATAGAATAAGCAAAGGGGCAAAAATCTAGCAACTGAAATATTTTCTTAGAAAATATGAAATTGTCCATTTTGTCAAGGGGAATTGTTTAAAAGAAAAACAGACTATCCAAAAGGTGACATGTTGCAGAGCTCTAAGATGCAGAGGAATCTGGGTATCCTTGAACATGAATGTTATATGCAGGTACAGCAAGTAATTAGGAAAGATAATAGAATGATATTGCTTATTGCAAGAGGAATTGAATTCAGAAGTAGGAACGTTATGCTTCAGTGACACATGACCCTCTGAGACCGTGTCTAGAGTCTAACTTTGTAACTGTATATGTTAATGGATCTGAATGCCTCTAACAAGCTCTGTACTTTTGTAATAAACTATACATTTCTTTGTGATCCAATAATACTGAGACGGAGTAGACACTCAAAATGTCTCATGGAAAACATTTACTAAAAGTTCTGGTGCAGAATCAACATGATGTGTTTAATGTTGTGTCTAGTTGCATTAGCAACATGCTCAGTGTTGCCCAAGCTGAATCTAATTGAGGAATATAAAACACTAAAGGGCGTTGACGAGGTAGACATAGAGCAGATGTTCCCTCCAGTGGGGCACTCTGGAACAAGTGGTCATTGCTTTAGGATAAGGGGTGACAGATTTAAAAAAGAGATGAGGAGAAATTATTTCTCTCAAAGGGTTGTGAATCTGTGGAATTCACTTCCCCAGAGCATGGTCAATGCTGGGACACTGAGTAAATTCAAGGAGGAGATAGACAGATTTTAAATTAATAATGGGTTGAAAGATTATGGAGAGCGGGCAGAAAAGTTGGTTGGGGGCCAAGATCAGATTAGCCATGATCCTATCAAATGTTGGAGCAGGCTCAAGGGGTAGAATGACCTACTCCTGCTCTTAGTTCTTATGTTTTCATGTTTAAGTGGTTTAGGAACTGCGGATAAAATGTGAATACATTTCTATGGCAGGTATACTGTAATTAATTAGATTGTTGTCATACAGGAAAGCCAATTTACAAACTACGTCACCTCAAACAATGGCAACACGCTCAGCATTCTGATGATAGGTCATTATTTTATCATTGAAAATTTAAGATGTTAATATTTGACATAGATGTAGAAAACCTTCCTGTCCTTCTGTGAGTACAACTGGTCTTTTACAGGTCCCAGTCACACAGAGCCATAAGTTGGTACCTGGTTACCATTTGAGCGTAAACGGAGTGAGTGATGGCTTATGGGAGGGTATATTCCAGTCAGGCTGTCTAACATGAGAATTAAACACCCACATATTCAAGTAGGAATCACTGGTTAATGCTCGGAAGAAGTCACCCTGAGCGATTTTCTTTGCAGGGCCAGAAGTGCTGTGGCAAACTGCAACATTTGCTGTCTTTTCGCTAAGATCGGAGAGGATTATATATCAGCACCACACAGGATTGCGATTTGGCTGGTGAGTAATACAAATTAGAGATCAAAGTTGATCTGGTTTGCAAATGCTCAGTAGTCTATGTACATAAATAGTTTTAGCTCCAATGAACGGTATTAATTGTAAAATCTGTTTGAGCACAGCAGCCAGTGCAGCATTGTTAAGCAAAATGTTTAATTAAGCAGTCGTACCAAAACAGAATCATGCAAGATAAGTGCATCAGGCAGCACCAAAACAACTCAGGACAGATTCTCATCTGTGTACAGTTTTGGAGTCCTCACTATAGGATGGATGTGATAGCACTGGAGAGGGTGCAGAGGAGATTACACCACAATGTTGCCTGGGCTGGAGAGTTTCAGTTATAGACAGATTGGACCAGTGGTGTGGTTTTTCTCACAGCTGAGGAAAATTGGGTTGTTGTGGGGGGGGTGGTGAACATGATTGAAATGTATAAAATTATGAGGGTATAGATAGGATAGGCAGGAAGAAGTTTGATAGAGGGATCAAAACTGGGGACATAGATTTAAGGTACAGGGCAGAAAGTTTAGAGGGGATGTGAAGAAAAATATTTTCACCCAGAGGGAGGTTGAAATCTGGAACTCACTGCCAACTAAGGTTGGGAGAGGCAGAAACCCTCGTCATATTTAAGAATTATTTAGACATTTATTTACAACGCCAAGGCATACTAGGCTATGGGCCAAGTGCTGGACAATGGGATTACAATAGTTAGGTGGTTGTTTTTGACTGGTTTGCGTGCAATGCTCTGAAACTCTTTTTCTGTGCATAGAATTCTATGACTCATAACTGAGAGGAAATTGGCAAAGGTAGTAGTGAGGACATTGAGGTATTTTGAACATGGTGCCAGGTTTTTTTGGTGACCTTTGAGGCATAATTGAAGACTAAACATCAGGAACATTGCTGTTTAGGATGAAAAGAAGGATTTATTTCTTTGTTCCTCCAGATCATCTCCTGGTTTTGGCAACAGATAAGTTTTCCATGTGATCTGAAGTTGACATGATGAACTGGAAGTGCTTTGGGCACTTTGGAGAAATTAAAATTTAAGTTTTCAAGAAAGATAATAGTTGGAGTGGGATAAAACCCTCTGTTATACCAGGAACTGGGGGGAGACATATTTAAGATGTGTTTAAGCGGAACTGTATTTAAGAACTGCAGGTTTTTTTAATTTAAGAATTGCAGTCACAGAGAGATGCTGTAATATCTAACACTCTCGAGCAATTATCAGAAAAAGGAGGTTTGCAGTTTCAACATCCTCTCTCATTGCGGTAATTGATGGTCTTTGCTTTGGTCAAACACTGTACATTGAACTAACTATATCACAATGTTCACTACTGCCTGGTCAGCCTGTATTTAATGCTCACTGCCTGTTGTTAGAATGGGAGATGGGATTTAGGTACAAACTGATAAGATACTGAAGTTAATGAAATTGAATATTGGTCATCTCAACATTCTGATAACTGGCGTTGGTCAAGAGTGGTGAAGAATGAATGTTGAGCAACCAGGCTTTTCTTCTTTGGCTTTTTTCAGACAAAACACTTTTACTTCAGAAATTAAAGTAGATGATAAATGTGCCCTTTGAACAATCCTACCACAATGCCCAAAAGCAGCTTAGAAAGAAGTGGAATGCACATGTCTGATGGTTTGAAGTCATTTCCAGTTCACCTACTGAATATTCCACTGAATGTCACACAAATTCAGACCTGTAAACATTCACACCTGTGGTTTCAGCTGTGAGCCTTCCTTTATGGTGATGGAAAGTGCAATAGGCTGACAGACACACACTGACACACACCCCAAAGCCTGCTTAGATCTTACCAAAACAAGAGGAACATTTTTTCATGTTAGCTATATATCATAGAATTAGCTGATGACATAAAGCTACCTCTGAAGGTTACAAATACAAAGCAGATTGATTGCATTAAAGGGATTTAGACCAATTAAACAGATGGGTTGATAAAAACAGATGGATTTTAATGTGCATAAG
Organism: Stegostoma tigrinum; assembly: GCF_030684315.1. Taxonomy (NCBI): domain Eukaryota; kingdom Metazoa; phylum Chordata; class Chondrichthyes; order Orectolobiformes; family Stegostomatidae; genus Stegostoma; species Stegostoma tigrinum. The sequence goes on along the minus strand of NC_081381.1, from coordinate 9,906,991 downwards.
TATGAGGTAGTTCACCTCAGAACAGTAAACAACATGGAAACCTGAACAGTTGTTCCTTAGCAAGGGCTGTAGATGGAAAGAATTTGAGCATGAAATTGTTTAGCCAGCATAAAGATTTCAGCAAATACAGAGGATTGTTTCAGGAGAGCATCAGAAGCAATGTTTCCTCTAGGCTGCGTGCACATGCACGGCCACTCTGGTATTCCAAACACAGTGAGTTGAATGAGGAAAGTGAATGAACTAAATGCATGTAAATGAATGACATGGCTCGCGGCAGTCTCTTCTGGTTCCAGACGTTTCTGCCATGCATAGATTGGAGAAACTGAAATTAAAGGGAATCCTAATCAATAGGTCATTGGATTATATGCAGGAGTGACTTCAACTGATGCTATAGAACCGTGGTTAGACTGTAAGATAGGGACAGAAGTAGGCCATTCAACCCATTGAGTTGTTCTACTGGTCAACGAGATTATGGCTGACCTGTTAGCCTCGCCTCCATTCTCCTGCCTTTCCCCCATAACCCTTCATTCCCATGCTGATTAAAAACCTGTCTGCCTCACCCTTGAATGTACTCAAAGGCCCAGTCTCAACAGCTCCCCGCATTATGGAATTCCACAGGTTCACAGCTTGGAGGGAAGACGTTCCTCCTTATCTTTAATTTAATTGCCAAATCCCTCATTCTGAGATGATGCCCTCTCTCCCACAAGGGGAAGCAACCTCTCAGCATCTACCCTGTGAACTCCCTCAAGAATCTCATCAGTTCCACTAAGGCCGCCTAAACCCCAATGAGAATAGGCCCAATCTATACAACCTCTCCTCATAATACAGTCCCTCCATGCCTTCTATCAGCCGAGTAAACCTTCTCTAGACTGCTTATAATGCCAGTAAATCTTTGACAACAAAACCAAAGCTGCCCACAGAATTGCAGCTGTGCTCTGACTAGTGTGTGGACTAGTTTTTAGAAAAACATTCACTTTGAACTCAAGGTCAACATGGCATTTGCCTTCCCTATATTACCCTCTGAACCTGAATGCTACCTTTCCGTAATTTATGCACAAGGACCTCCAAATCCCTTCTCTGTAGATTTCTGTACTTTCCCCCCATTTAAATAAAATTAAGCTCTTCTGTTCTTCCCGCCAAAGTGCACAATCTTGTGGTTTCCTGCAATGTACTCCATCCGCCAAGTTTTTTTCCCCACTCACTGAACGTGTCTATATCCTTCAGCAGAATCTTTGTGTCATCCTCACCACTTGCCTTCCAGCTTATTTTTGTGTCACCCACATGCATGGATTTAGTTCATTCACTTTCCTTATTCAATCATAAGTACGCATTATAAATCTTTATAGCCTCAGCACTGATCCCTGTGGCCCTCCACTAGTTACAGTTTGCTAACCTGAAAATATCTCCATTTCGCCACTCTCGGTCCCCTATTAGTTAGCCAGTTCTCTATCCATGTCAATATATTACCCCCAGCACCACAGACTCTCAACTTATTAAATAGCTCAAAGTGTGGTATCTTAAACACCTTCTGAAACTATAAATATATTACATCTCCTGCTTTTCCTTTATCTATCCTGATTGTCATCTCCTCAAGGAATTCTAATAAGTTTGCCAGACACTATTTATCTTTCTGAAGTTGCGTTTACCCAACTTGATCATAATATGTACTTTTAAAGGCTGAGCTGTTATATCTGTAGAATTGACTAACATTTTCCCAATAACAAACTTTAAACTAACTGCCCTCAAGTTACAAGTGTTTTTTTTCTCTGCTTTCCTTTTTCAACAATGGTGTATTATTGGCAGTTTTCCATCTCCCTGGGTCTTCTCCAGAATGGAAAGACTCCTGGAAGATTACTATTAGTTCATTCACAATCTCTGTAGCTATTTCCTTTAACTTTAGCTACTTTCCTATTCTGAGGAAGCATCCCACGTGGTCCAGGAGTTTCATTGATCTTTGGCTGAATTAGTTTCCCTAGCACATTTTTTCCTAATGATAGTTATTGGATTTATATCTTATCCTCCTATTTATTTCACCTTGAATATCTAGTCATTTTAGAATTTTAAGTGCCTTCTGCCATGAAGATTGGTGTAAAATATTCAGCCATTTCCTGATTTCCCCATAATTATTTTCCCAGGTCATTCTCTAAGCAGCCCCTCTTGCTTTTTTTTATATTTGAAGAAGCTCTTGGTGTTTGTTTTCACCTTACTTGCAAGTTTACATTCAAAGTTTATCTTCTCCCTTTTGTTAGCTCAGCTAAGAATCATGGTGTTCAGATTTTATGACTGTGCCCTTGTGGAAAGAGTTCATTGACCCCACCTAAGACACCAAAAACACTGAGGAGCAATGAACATAGGGATCCAATTACTAAATCTGTGCAATTAGTATTTTTCACATCACAGCCTTGATATCTGAGATCCAGCAACACTGGTAATTGTAACAGCAAGATCATTTTTAATCCAAACATTTATGGCTGGGTCAGTGGATTTCCTCAGTTTTGGGTGACTTTTCCTTTGAAAGGCATTGGCAGATTCATGTCCCCTATAATGAGAAAGTCCGAAGGTTGGACAGGCCCAGGTAGTCAGGTCCTTTCTACCAAGAAGGAGCGAGCAGATGCTGCGTGGAAAGGATTACTTTCAAAAAAAAATCTTGTGACTTAATTTTTTAGGCTGAGTTTCTCAGGGCAGACATACAAAAATGTCAAGAAATAACAATCCTGTTAGTTAAGCCTATTGTACCCCAGTGATGATTGAATCTGCTCACATCATTATGCTCATTCCATCCCTTGCAGTTCACTCACATTCAGCTTGAGATTTGCTCCATTCCTTGTTTTAGAGCCCCCTTTTAAAACTGAGAAACACTCAACATACAAGCGAGAAACTTGTTTCAGAGGCTGATGATTTCCTTTGAATGAGTCCCTGTTATTGAACCAAATTGTCTGTTTATAGAATGTTTACAGATAACTTTTTTTCTGTCTCTCACTTGCCTCACCTCCACAATACAGAGACAAGGACAGAATCTATTCTGTTCAGAATTTTAAAGGCATCAATTGGATTGAATCAAAATCAGTGCTTTTCTAAGATTAAAAATCTCAGTTATTCTAAGCCTATACTGACTATTAATGGGGTTACAACAGTAATATAGATAACTTAGCAATGTCTTCAGTTGGGAATAGTGACATAAATCAGCCTGATTAAAACTCAGCTCTGTCATGGAATTCTACTCCACCTTGCTTAACTGCCATCCTTTGTTCCATCACTCTTATCCTCTCTGATAACACATGTAGATGCCATTAAACTGTGGCTGGTACCAACACCAATTCAGTATATCTGTTTAACTGAATTATATACTCACTCATCATCATTGACATGAGCAATTAGCTAGTTTGGTTTCAGTTTATGAATATCATTTTTTTAACTCAAGTGAGGTACTTTTTATTTGTATTTCACTGTAAATTCCTAAACTTTTCATCCATCAATATGAAGCGTTAACAGCCCCGGATGTAAATCAGAGATTCACACATTTGACCTGATTGCCAGTCTTTGAAATGAATTTCCATCATGGCTTGGTACGGCAATTGCTGTGCCCAGAAACAGAAGAAACTACAGAGAGTTGTGAACACAGCCCATTTCGACCATCTACTTCATTGGCACTTTCTGCTGCCTTGGAAAGATAGTAAACATCACCAAAGACCCCTCCCACCCCAGTTATAATATCTTCCAACCTCTTCCATGGGCAGAAGATACAAACGCTTCAACACATAAACCAACAGATTCAAAAACAGCTTCTTCCTCTCTATTATGAGACTTATGAATGGACCACCCAAATTTCAAATTTAATGTTGACCTCACTCTTTGTGCACCTTCTCTGCAGCCGTAACATGGTATTCCTTGCGCTGTTCTATTGCCCTTATGCAATTTGTTTGGTATGCTTTGCCTGTACTGCATGCAGAATAAAACTTTTCACTGTACATAGGTACATGTGACGATCAAAACAATTTTCAGAGTGGTTCAGAGAATGTATGATTGTAAGTGTAGGGGCTTAATATTTATTCATTCATGGGTTATAGGCCCATTTTCAGTTATCCTTGAGTAGCTGGTGGGGAACCATCATTTAAATACAACTGAATGGTTATCCAGAGTGTAAAGAATCAGTCACATCATGGTTCACATATAAAAGAGACAGGATATAGAGGGTGGATTCCCCTTCCAAAGGACATTGGCAAATTTCCTGGATTTTCATGAAAATTTGGAAACTTAATTTTTTTTTGTGGAGGGTTGATGAGGGTAGTGCAGTGAATGTTGTCGGTATGGATTTTAGTAACGCATTTGACCATGCCCCAAATGTTCCACAGGAGAATGTGGAGAGTTTGATCCAAAACTGACTCAGTGACAGGAAACAAATTCTTGTGAATGGAAGATATAATTTATGAGGTATTCCACAGGGCTGCATTATGCTTCTTACAGATTGTGGTACATATTAATGATCTACATTTAAATGTGGCAGGCACAATTGGGAAATTTGGAGATGGCCGAAAAATTGACCAATAGTTGATAGTGAGGAGGATGGCTATTGAGTGTAGGATGGTATCAATTGTTTAGTTGAATGGGTGCATAAGTGGCAAATGGAGAAGTGTAAGATTATGCATTTGGGGAAGGCAAGCAAAGAAAGGAAATGTACAATAAACCAAGGGCATTGAGAGATCTTAAATCATACAGGTCCCTGAACGTGAACAGCCAGGTAGATAAGGTGGTTAAAAAGGAAGGATATAGGACACTATCCTTATTTAATGTGGTATTAAAAACAGGAATGTCATGCTGGAACTATGTGAAACATGTTTTAAACTATTGATGGAGTTAGCTAGCTAGGATTGTTTTCATTAGAACAGAGTGAGCTGAAGTATAACTGAATCAAGGTGCACAAAATAATGAGGAGCTTGGATACAGTGGGCAGGGAAGGCTCGTTTCTCCTAGTGAAGTTTTCAATGACCAATTACACAAGTGTAAGGTGGTTGGGAGAAGGATTAGAGGGGACATAAGGAAAGTTCTAACACCTAGAAGGTGTTGGATGTCTGGAATTCACTACCTAGTTTGTTTGGGATGGCCTGGTGATATTATCACTAGACTATTAAACCAGTGACTCAGCTAATCCTCTGAGGACCCAGGTTCAAATCCTGTCACTGGCAGATGGTGGAACTTGAATTCAATAAAAATCTGGAATTAAGAGCCTAATGATGACCATGAATCCATTGTTTGGAAAAAAACCTATCAGGTTCACTAATTTCCTTTAGGGACGGAAATTACCATCCTTACCAGGAGTGGCCTACATGTGACTCCAGAGCCACAGCAATGTGGTAGACTCTTAACAGCTCTTTGGGCAATTAGGGATGGGCAATGAATGCTGCCTTGCCAGTGAGATCTTCAACCTAAGAATGAATAACCACTTCATTGAAAAGGAATCTGGGTCTCCATCGGAAGTGTTCAAAGCTTCAGGGGTACAGACCAGGTGCTGGTAATGGGGATTAGAATGGGTAGCTAGATTTTTGTAGCCAGCGTATGCTTGATGGGCTGAATGGCTTCTTTCTGTGCTGTAACCTTTCTAATACTGATTGGAAGTTTCATGGTCACTATGACTGATACTGGCATTTTAATTCTGATGTTTATATTTAATTAATAAAACTTAAGTTTTTAACTTCCTTATAGAATTTACACTCATGCACCAAGATTACTGACCCTGTGCCAGATATTCAAATTCTATACTCGAAGTGGATCAAATCCTGGAACTTCTCTTCAGTCACATTGTGGGTGTACAGACACGAGACAGCAGTGGTTTAAGAAGGCAGCTCATTAGGGATGGGAGAGAAATGGTGACTCTGCTGGTGATGTTAACCCCCTGTGAAAGAATAATAAATAACCATATCTTATTCAAACTCCTTGAAATTTTGTTTCATGCAGTTTGTGGTTGGTGTGGTCAGCAGCTTGGCAATGCTGTGCATATCTCTGCGCACTGTTTATAAACTAGGTAAAGTATCTTTGAAAGCAGAGACAGTAGGAACTGCTGATGCTGGAGAATCTGAGATAACATGGTGTGAAGCTGGATGAACACAGCAGGCCAAGCAGCATCAGAGGAGCAGGAAAGCTTGACGTTTCGGGTCAAGACCCTTCTTCAGATTAGTGTATAGGTGCAGCAAGTAATTAGGAAGGCAAATAAATGTTGGGGTTTAAATCAATGGGAATGGAATATAAAAATAAACAAGTAGACCAGGAGCAGCACCAGGCATACCTGAAGATGAGGTATCAACCTGGTGAAGCCACCAAACAGGACTACTTGCACACCAAACAGCGAAAGCAGCAAGTGATAGAGCTAAGCAATTCCACAACGAAAGGATCAGATCTAAGCTCTGCAGGACTGCCACATCCAGTTGCGAATGGTGGTGGACAATTAAACAACTCACTGGAGGAGGAGGTTCCACAAATATCCCCTCAATGATGGAAGAGCCCAGCATATCAGTGCAAAAGATAAGGCTGAAGCATTCACAGCAATCTTCAGCCGAAGTGCTGAGTGGATGATCCATCTCAACCTCCTCCAGTGTTCCCCACCATCACAGATACCAGTTTTCAGCCAATTTGATTCACTCCACATGATATCAAGAAATGGTTGGAGTCACTGGATACTGCAAAGGCTATGGGCCCTGACAACATCCCAGCAATAGTACTGAAGATTTGTGCTCCACAGCTTGCCACTCTTCTAGCCAAGCTGTTCCAGTGTAGTTACAACACTGGCATCTATCTGGCAATGTGGAAAAATACCTAACTATTTTCTGTATGTAAAAGGCAGGTCAAATCCAACCCGGCCAATTACCGTCCCATCAGTCTCCTCTCGATCATCAGTAAAATGATGGAAGGTGTCAGTAACAGTGCTATCAAGCAGCACCTGCTCAGCAATAACCGGCTCAGTGACACCCAGTTTGGGTTCTGCCAGGGCCACCCAGCTCCTGACCTCATTACAGCCTTGGGTCAAACATGGACAAAAGAGCTGAATTCCAGAGGTGAGGTGAGAGTGACAACCCTTGATATCAAGGCCACATTCAACCGAGTGTGGCATCAAGGAGCCCGAGCAAAACTGGAATCAGTGGGTATCAGGAATCATACCTGGCACATGGGACGATGGTCATGGTTGTTGGAGGTCAATCATCACAGCTCCAGGACATCTCTGCAGGAGTTCCTCAGGGTCGTGTCCTCGGCCAAATATCTTCAGCTGCTTCATCAATGACCTTCCCCCCATTATAAGGCCTGAAGTGGGGATGATTGCACAATGTTCAGCATCATTCATGACTCTTTGAAGCAGCCATTCATAGAGCAGTCCATGTCAAATACAACAAGATCTGGTCAATATCTCGGCTTGAACTGACAAGTGGCAAGTTACATTCATGCCACACAAATGCCAGGCCATGACCATCACCGGTTAAAGACAATCTCACCACCAGCTCATCACATTCAATGGTGTTACCATCACTGAATCCCCCACTCTCAACATCCTGGGGGTTATCATTGACCAGAAACTCAACTGGACTCATCACACAAACACTATGGCTTCAAGAGTAGGTCAGAGGCAGGGAACACTGTAGTGAATAAACTCCTGACTCCATTGCTGAATGGATCTTTTGATAAAGTATCAGAGAATTATAATTGTACTGTTTTTAAGCCCTTCATTTTACAATTTGCCCATTTTTGTTGCGTCACATTAAGACTGGGCATTTCTACAGGTGCATCTGTATTCACAGCCTCTGGCAATTTCCGGATCCAGAGCTAGATTATCAGATGTTTTATTCTCTAATTTACAGAGTGCGGTTTACTAGCCTACTGTGACCCTGCAAATGTTCTCAGTATAACACTAATACCTTCTCCGTTATACAGCAGGGGGTGTAACTGACAATGGCCAATGATTTACAGCCACTGGACAGTCTTTCTTGCAACAAAGCCTATTCATTATCAAGCAGAGACAATTTCAGAATAGTCCCTACAGCAATGAACTACAGCAAATAGAATTCATGGCCAAGCCTGAGGCAACTTCTTATGAAACAAACAGGCTGATTCCTCCAGAGAAACGTGGGGGTAGGACCACACAGATTTTCTGTTTGTAACATCAATGCAATCTTCTACATCAGTGTGTTTTCTGTGGAGAAATAAACCAATCATTTCCATTCTATCTCAGATTTATAATGTGACTATTTGCAGTTATATTGCTGTGGTTCCAGAATGTTCCAGCTTTCACCAGCTTTCTAATGTGCCCTGTTTATTTTGACAGACCTGACAGGGACAGATAAACTCTGGAAGGTATTCCTAATTTTATGTGATTATAAGCTTTTTAATGCCTTTGCCATTTGGGCCACTGAACATCAGCCATTGGCTGGGAACAGTCTATATGTGACATGAACACAGTACTTTAGTTACAATGCACTCAGCGGAACTGAGGGCAGTGCGCGAGATGTAGACAGAAGCACAGAGACTGGGGTGGACCTCATTCACATTCATTCTCGGCAGCAATGCTACTTTTAGAAATGCCTTAGAAAATTTGGGGCAGCAGGATGGCTCAGTGGTTAACACTGCTATCTCACAGCACCATGGACCCAGGCTCAATTCCACCCCCGGGCAACTCTCTGTGTGGAGTTTGCACATTCTCCCTGTGTCTATGAGGGTTTCCTCCCACAGTCTGAAGATGTACTGTCTAGGTGGACTGGCCATGCTAAATTGTCCATAGTGTTCAGGGATGTGTAGATTAGGGGGATGGGTTTGGGTGGGTGCTCTGAGGGTCAGTGTGGACTTGTTGGGCTGAAGGGCCTGTTTCTACACTGTAGAGATTTGATTCTATTCTATTCTAAATTCATCACTGAGGTGTCTCTCAACACCTCCTCTCTGGCTTTTTCATTTCAATTTTGAAATCAGGGCCATCAACAATAATAGTGCCGACATGTTAATGGAACAGAAGTTTTGAGTCATTGTTTCATTTACTAGGGACTGAGAGAAAACTGAATTAGTGTGATTCATCCACAAGGCACAAGTCAGGAGTGTGATGGAATACTCCCCACTTGCCTGGATGCGTGCAGCTCCAACAACACCATCCAGGACAAAGCAGCCCAATTCACTGGCACCATATCCACAAGCATCCCCTCCCTCCACTACCGACACTCATTAACAGCAGTGTGTACTAGCTACACGATGCACTGCAGAAGGTCACCAAAGATCCTCAGACAGCACCTTCCAAACCCACAACCACTTCCATCTAGAAGGACAAGAGCAGCAGATACATGGGAGCACCACCCTCTGCAATTTCCCTTCCAAGCCACACACCATCCTGACTTGGAATTATATCACTATTCTTTCAGTGTTGATGGGTCAAAATCCTGGAATTCCCTCCTTGATGGCATTGTGGGTCAACCCACTGCACACAGCCTACGGAGGCAACTCACCACCACTTTATTAAGGGCAACTAGGGGCGGCAATAAATGCTGGGGCAGCCAGAAACAATCAGAAGCTGTGAGTAAAATAAATAAATGGATTCCATGGATATTTGGTGAATAATTACAGGTTTACGTGGATATGAAACCGTCAGATTTCAGCCTCTAGGCTTTAAATTTGCTAAAAATTCAATCTTTAATACGAGTTTCTACAACTGAAAAATACTTTGAAAAGAATTGTCCTGCACCCATAGTGACAGTGAAAGTAAAGAGATTGAAAACAAAAGCAAACAAACTATTTAGCACAGATTAAAAAAATAAGAAGGTGGCAACATTGCATGTTTTACTGGTTCTCACTGCTGGCGACTGGTTATCAGCGTGTCCTGTCAAATACCAGCACCAGTTATTACTATTTCTTTCCTAAAGCAAGGACACATTCCCTGATCATGCATTCCGTGCCAAGGTTGGTGAATCAGTCTCCCGATGTCAGAAACCGAACCCCAACCAGCTGCTGGGAGCACTAAATCATTGTGATTAGCCCCAGAATTAAACTTCCTTTCTCTCTATTTCTCCCTTCCTTTCTCTCTCTCCCTCTAAAAGAAAGAGAGCAGAAAAAGCACATAATAAGGAAAACAAATGGAATTTAGACATTAATTCTGAAAGGACTATAGTAAAAAAGTGGGGAAATGTTGCTGTAACTGTACAAGGCATCAGTGAGACCATACCTGGAGTATGCTGTATAATTTTGGTCCCCTTACTTGAGGGGAGATGTAATTGTTTTGGAGCAATTCAGAGGAGGTTCACTAGATTGATTACAGAGATAAGGAGTTTGGTTTCCAACAAGAGATTAAGCCATTTAGGACTATTTAGGTGGAGTTTAGAAGAGTGAGAGGAGATCTAATTGAGGTACGTGAGATGCTAAAGGGGATTGACAAAGAAGACATAGGGACCATGTCCCCCTTGTGGGGCAATCTAGAATGAGAGGCAATAGTTTTAGGATGAGGTGTGAGCAGATTTAAAACTGAGATGAGGAGAAATTATTTCTCTCAAAGCGTCGTGACCCTGTGGAATTCACTCCCCAGAGTGTGGTGTATGCTGGGACACAGTAAATTTAATGAGGAGATAGACAGAGTTTCAATTAGAATTGAGTTGAAGTGTTGTGGATAGCAGGCAGTAAGGTGGAGTTGTGACCAAGATGAGATCAGCAATGATCGTATCAAATGTTGAAGGAGGCTCAAGGGGCTGAATGGCCTACTCCTGCTTCTAGATTCGATGTTCTGATATTATAAAGCAGTATTGAAAAATAAGAGAAACATGACGGGCGAGCGAGAGAAAATAGTAAACATGGGTTAAATTTTCATTCAAAATTGTTTGAAAGCTACTTAACATTTTAAGTTTGATATGACAATAATGGCACTCTTCCCGGAATTTGAGTAGGTTTCTCAATGTTAATGCTTGTTTCAACAACAGAGAGCATGTGCTGGAAACAAACCACATCTTCCTGGTTCACAGTGATAACCATATACTTCATTATTATCTCACTCCACCAGCTTGCCAATATCCATTACTTCAAGTCTTGTGTCTTTTATCCTGCTTTGTACTATTCTCAACAATTTGTCTTCAACCACGTCACAGAATCATAGAATTCCTACCGTCTGCCATTCAGCCCATCGAGTCCACACCGACCCTCTAAAGAGCATTCCACCCATATCCGCTACCCTCTGTAAGCCTGCATTTCCCATGGCTTAACCCATCCAGCCTGCACGTTCCTTGTCACTATGGGCAATTTAGCATGGCCGATCCCTAATCTGCGCATCTTTGGATTGTCGGGGGGGATACCAGAGCACCCAGAGGAAGCTCTTGCAGACAGGAATGAGAACATGCAAACTCCACAGAGACAGTCACCCAAGAGTGGAATCAAACCCATGCCCCTGGCACTGTGGGGCAGCAGTGCTAACCACTGACTCACCCTGCATGAGTGGGAGCTGGCAGACTTTTGGAGAGTTGAACTGAAACAGGTGATGCAGTCAGTCCTGTCAGAAATGGTTCTACATTAAACAATGCAGGTTGATTTAACACAGTCACCGCAACCTTGCTCCTGTACTGACCTTTAAGCAATATTTAAAGCTCAGCAGTGCATTTGCTGATTATAAATGGGGCTCAGATTTAGGTGGAACACCTTTGCTAGCCAATGTAAACCAGTTGTGCCTACATCTGCTTCTTTTTTGTTCACAGTGTAGAACTCCAAATAGTTTTGATCAGGTTTAAACTGTTCTATGTTTTGTATTGGCATTGAGCCCACATGTTACAGTTCATATACATTTACCTGGAAAACAGGCGATTTCATAGCAAAGTCTATTTACTCAGCAAACAAAGTGTGTTTAAAAATCCCCACGAACTAAAGCAAACAGAACTCACTGCCAAAACTGCAACAACATTGTCCAAGTTCAAAATCATGAGGGCACTGGACAAGGTAAGTACAGACGAACTGTTCTCGTTGGTGGAAGGGTCAAAAACCAGAAGACCCTCATTTAAGTTTGATTTGCAGAGAAAGTTGTAACAAACTGAGCAACATTCCTTTTGAGCAGCATAACATCAGACAATCAGGAACAGGAGTAGGCTACGGAACACAGAACGTAGAACAGTGATGCACAGCAACAGGCCCTTTGGCCCACCGTGTCTGTGCCAATCACAATGTTATTCTAAACTAATCCCATCTGCCTGCACACGGTCTGTATCCTTCTACTCCCTGCCTGTTCATGTGTCTGTCTGAATGGCTCTTAAACATTACTATTGTATCTGCCTCTACTGCCTTTCCTGGCAGCACATTCCATGCAGCCACTGCTCGCTGTGTAAAACAATGCCTCACACATCCGCTTTAAACTTATACCCCCTCACTTTAAACCCATGCCTCCTAGTATTTGGCACTCCCACCCTGGGAAGAACACCCCGCTATCTACCCTATCCCTGCCTTTCATAATTTTATCTACTTCCATCAGGTCACCCTGCAGCTTCTTTCACTCTGGGAAAAACAACCCAAGTTTATCCAAACCCTCCTTATAGCTTATGGGCTCCCGTCCAGGCACCATCCTGCTAAATCTCTTTTGTATCTTCTCCAAAGCCTCCACATTCTTCCTAACGTGGCTTAACTAACTAATTCAGCGAGATAACAAAGTGTGGAGCTGGATGAACACAGCAGGCCAAGCAGCATCTCAGGAGCACAAAAGCTGACGTTTCAGGCCTAGACCCTTCTTCAGACGAGTTTCCCTTTGTCTGTCTGAAAGCATGACCTCTAATTTTAAAGCAGTGCTTCCTTGATCGGGACTGGCTGACAAAAGGAAATATCCTTTTCATGTCCACCTTGTCAAGACCATCCAATATCTTATACACTTCAAACAAATCATCCCTAAACTTCAGTAGAAACAAGCCCAGATTGAAAACCTCTCCTCCTAGGACTATCTGTTCACTCCAGGTGTTAATCTACTAAACCTTCACTGAAGTCTACCTTCAACACATTTACATGCATCCTTAAACATTGAGATCAAAAATATACATAGTATTGAAGACGTGATCTCACCAATACCATGTATAACTGAAGTATAGCATTCTTACGTTTATGTTCAACTCCTCTGATAGTAAAGGAAAGCAATCCATTAACATCCTTAATCAGTTGCTGGATTTTCATAACAACAATGGGCCAGAACACTTTGCTCCTCTACACCTTGGAATTTTGCAGTTATTCTCCTTGTAAGTAGCACTCTGCTTGTCTTATACTTCCTACCAAAGTGAGCAACTTTACATCTTCCCACATTACACTCCATTTTCAGGATTTGTACTCATTCAGTTAACCTATACATTTTGGTCAGCATTTGTCATATGTCATTTCACAACAGACTTCCCTACTTACCTTTGTGTTATCTCACAAATTTAGTCATCATACCTTTGATCCTCTTATCTACGTTACCGATACAAATTGTAAAGCATTGAGGGCCCAGCTCAAATCCTGTGGAATCCCAGTCATTACAATGTGTTAATCTGAAAAAGACCCAATCAATGTATGCATTCTGTTTTCTATCAGCCAGCCAATCTTCTACCCAAACAATTATGTTACTCCCTACACCATGAGCACTTTGCATAATGGACTGTTATATAAAAGCTTATAAAATCTCTCTGAAAATCCAATTACAATACTTTGTGATGAGAGGCATTAGGTTCATATATCTTAAAATTGTTTTTCAAGTTTGGATTTTAAATTAGTGACACGTGGGCATGGCTAACTTTGTGAAGTTTTTTAAAAGAAAAACCTGGACCTGGTAGTCCTTTTGGAATAGTGGCCTAATTCGGCATATGTCAGATACAGAGAGCATTAGTTAAAATTGTTTATACTGAGGTGGTTTATGCCAGATGGAGTAATATTGAAAGCCAGCAGCTTGTTTTGGTTCAGAATAGAATAGAATAGAATCCCTACAGTGTGGAAACAGGCCCTTCAGCCCAACAAGTCCACATCGACCTCAACAGAATAATCAAGGATGGATTTTACCAGCAAAAAACACGAGATAATTTTTTTTATTTAGGAGAGCTCTGACCAGGGTTAAAAACAAGAACAGAATCTTTGATAGTAAAGGATATTTTTCGGAATGGTTTAGGGAATAAATTATCTTGGTAAAAAGTTTATTTTGTGCAAATTTCAGACAAGGAGCCATTGGTTTGACATTTGCAGGTCATTAGAAGTCAAAAAAGTTGATCTCTCATTTTTGCGGGTGTTCATGGAAGATAACTAACCAAGTAATCTTTTTATAATTTAATTCATGATCAATTCTGACACCTCACACATGACAGATGTCAAGCTAACTGTCCAATAGTTTTCCTTCTCACCTTTCCTTCCTTCTTGATTTGAGGGGTTATAGTTACCACTTTCCAATCAAAATAAAACTTTCCAGAATCTAATGAATCTTAGAAAATTAACATCAATGCATCTACTATCTCACTAGTTACCTTGTTTCAGACCATAGGATGAAGCCTAGCTGGACCTGTAGATATACAGATCCACCAGTTTGCTTAATACTATTTTCATGGTAATTGCAATTTTGTGGATTCCCACTCTTCATTTTACCTTCTTATTTACACCCGTTATTCATATGTTTTTATATCCATTTATAGCAAAGATAGAAGCAAAATATTTATTCATTACATCCACCATTTCTTAATAGTCTTTTATTAACTCCTCTTTCTCACTGTGTGAAAGACCAACACTCACTTTTTCCCTTTTTTAGAAAAGCTGTAGAAACTCTTGCTATGTGTTCTTGTATTTCTAGCTAGCTCCCTCTCATACTCACATTTATTTGTCTTGATTAACTTTTTGGTCATCTTATGTCATTCTGTGTATTCTGAGCATTTATGTGACCAGCGTCTCAGTTTTTCTGGAGTTATATGCTTTTGTTAAGTTTTATGCTATGCTTATCTTCTTCAGCAGCCCTCAGATGATGGGTCTTTCTCTTTGAAGTCTTCTTTGTGGTAGGAATAAACCTATTCTGAAATATCCCTTTTAATGTTTGCCACTCCCTCTTGACTGATCTATTTCCAAGCCATGTATTCCAGTTCATTTCAGCTTTTGTGCCCACATAGTTGTCCATATTTAAGCTAAAAATATTAGGCTTGGACCAATTCCTCTTACTTTCAAACTGGATGTAAAATTCAGTCCTACTGTAGGCATTACTACCTACATGTTCCTTTACTTTGAGGTCATTAGTTGATTCTGTCACATTATATTATACAAAATCTAGTATAGCCTTATAGATTATATAGATTATAGATTTATAGATTGTATATGTTGTTTCTGAAATGTGTTTCTGTAAGAAAAGCTCTCAAAACATTCTATGAACACCTCACTGGAGCTATTATTATCAATCACAACCATGAGATCCCTATATATATTCTTGCATTTTTTATACATAATTATACAAGAAGGAAACAGATACTTTTTAAAAGGACAAACATTGAATGGGATGTTGAGAAGAAGCAATAACAGCAGAGAATTGAAGACATAGAGAAAGTAGTATATGTGAGATTTTCAGTTGAAATGCAGTCTACCTTGGAATTTGTTAGCTCAGTCGGCTGGGCAGCTAGTTTTTGAGGCAGGATAATGCTACAGTATGGGTTCAATCCCCACAGTGGATAAGGTCACCATGAAAATCCCGTATCTTCCCTGTGGTGTAGTGACCCTTAGATTAAATACTCCACCAGTTGTCTCTCTCTGAGACTGTGCAAAATATTTTCTTTAATTGTTTGTACCGAGCCAGTGCTTTTGCCCATTTCTATCTAACCTGGAGGGGTGATGGTGAGATGTCTTCTTGAACCACTGCACTCCAAAGATGCAGACACATCTGCAGCACTGTTAGAAAGGATGTCCCAGCACTCTGAACCAGTGATAATGAGAGAACAATAATTCCATGGCAATGAACTTATATCTGAAAAATTTTATTAGTGTTTGGGAACATTTACTTCCATAGAGATAACAATTTCTTTGAACTTGCTATGGTGCTCCAGATTCACAGTTTGAACATTTGCTATATAAAATTTTATGTGTTTATCCTGTCAGTGTGTATTAAGAGGTCAATTGACTGTCTAGCTGTTTTTTGGGCACCGTTTCAAACAGCCTGTCTATTTACCATCTGTACTGACATCACATTTCCCTCTGTGGAAATTAAGCTCTGTCCATGAGATTCTCATATTTTAAAAGAAAGTTTTGCAAAGTTATTCCTGAAATAATTGAGTAACTGTTACATATCCCTTTGTAATTGTGTTTTATTTCAAGTCTCTAAGTGAATTTATCTGTAAGAACAAACAACTCAATCAAAATTCCTCTTAACTCTGCATAAAGAGTTTTCAATGAACATGATGTGATTGGTGAACCACTTGCCTTCTATTGTCTTTATTTCACATAATGAAGAATGTACATCCAAGACTAAACCGACCTCTAGGATGCATTGTCCATCTATGGAAGTTCCTGTTATATACCCAACAAGAAGGATCTGAACCAGGTCATACTTGACTGAGTACAATTGCACTGCCCACTGTCATGATGTCATGAGGACTTGATGGGACAGAAAAGTAAGATCCCATGGGAGGCAGACTTTAAGGTGAGCCCCACCCCCCACAGTCTTTAGAGTCACATGTAGCCTATTCTTCTAATCTGTAAACACAAAGATAATCAGAACTAACAGGGCCAAAGTGAACCTGTTATAATCGTGGAGTGGAGGACAGCAGAAATTGCAAACCCAGTTTTTAAAGCACATAAGCAGTGAACAAAGAAATAATCAATTCTGGTCAAATATAGATATTTCTTTAGGAGACTTCATTGCAGGCCCAAAAGCACAAGACTCCGCCAGGAAAATTGCAAAGAACTGGGAACCATCTCGTATAGTGGCAAAGTGCAGAAATACCAACACTGTAAAGCCTTTGAAAAGAGAAAATACTTCGTAATATTCAGATATAAGAGTGAAATAACACCAGAGAGGCTGATATCCCATCACCAAGTCATGCTTTATTTACACATGGTGACTCCTTGACACTGATCTATCTCCCTCAGAGCCAGTTCTCAGAGTGAACAGAACCCCTGACACTCCTGTTTATATCTGTCAGCCAGGGCTCCCTGATTAGAGCTGATAAACAGCCCCAGCCAGGGAGCTCATATTCAATGGGGTCCACATGGCTGAGCTCGTTACAGTCAGTATACATAGCATCAGAATGATATTACCAGGAATACTTCAGAGGTGGTGAAATTAGAAGAACAGAATGGACATCCTGGAGTAAACTAACCTTCAGGTAATATTATCAGATAGTGAACTTTTGCTTCCAGCCAACAGTGGTTAAACTGGATGGTCCAAGTGGCATCACAATGAATGTTAAAGACTTTGCAATAGGAACCCTCACTGCTGAGTAGAAAGGTACTCCTCTATCCACTAACAGAGTGGTATTTTGGCATGATTACTATACCCAAGCCTAGTGTTACTGTTTGAGCTTATATAAATGTCACATAGTTCAACATGTCAGTGATATAAGAAATTCACCCTATGTCCACAGTGGATATGATTCTAGCTAAACCATCCAAAGCAGAATTTCAAAAAAAAACTCAAAGAAATTGTGGATTCTGACAAATGCTGTTGGGTAAGTAATCAAAATTGCTTATCACATTTAGAACAAGCTTTAGATTTTTTTAAAAAACAAGGAGCTGCTTGGAATTTTATCTTACACAGAGATTTTCCAAAGAACTGTGTCAAACACTTTCAAAGTCTTCAAAGGATGTGCTCTATGAATAATGTATTGATGCAGGATTAGATAGTGCACACAGAATTCAGAAGTTGAAAGGAAGAAGGTTCAATGACATTAGGAATTTTCCCAAGAACCTATTTGCTTTTTGAGACACATTGTCAACAAGTAATTGCACAGGCTGATCTTCAGAAAACTAAAGCCATCACAGATTTCCCTGGGTCAAGGGATCTCCAGGATCTTCAAATATCCTAGGGTATGGTGAATTAGTTGGCAACAGTTTTAGCTAATCTGCCAAACACTAAAGGATGCTCCAGGAGGAATCTCCTCAAGAAAACTCAGTGATGATATTTTTAATCCAGCCACCTTGAGGCATTATATCCTACCATTTCTAACAATAATAGCAATCTATCCTACAGTTTTAAGAGCAGTACTATTCCAGGAACAGCTGGAGGGTGGTGCAAACTGGTCTCTGATGCATCATGGTTAATATCTGGTGTAGAAATATGTTATGCATTGGTTGAGAAAGAGGATTTTTTAGTTATATGGCCTTGTGAGAAATTCTCAGATTATATCCTTGCTGTGAAAGCAGTCATTGAAACAGGCTCTAACATTCAGTTCCTCTACTGGATGAGATAGATCTTGCAAGAATTCCTCCTTGAATCTAAAGTGTGTGACTTTGTCGCATTGGGTTTCATTATGATGCCACATGGATTATGTAGATGAATTTCTGCCAGCATTGAAAGCTGCAGATGATGTCAGATGTCAATTTCACCCAACACTCTGCGTCATACACCTGGCCCACAGAAGCACAATGACCAGCAAGTTATAATCAGCCTAGTCAGATCTGACAAGGACAGATGAGACACCAAGACTCTCTCAAGACACATTAGTACTGCACCGAGGATTGGCTGTATCAATAGCTTAGCAATCTGGTCATCAAAATGTATTTCCATCACAGGAATCATTTGGCCATTGTTGATGATATTACAGCGTAAGGTGACAAACCGGATACCTGACTGGATCTCCAGGGACAGTGAGAAACTTGTTTATAAGAATACTGCAGTTTGGGACAAAAGGGGCTGTTTGCCTATTCATCAGCTTTTATTGTCACATGTACTTGAATACAGGAGTGCAGGAGGACAGTCAACAGTGTACAAGGTCGCCATTCTGCAGCACGATCTTAGAACACAAAAGGCTGGATTTAAAACAGAAGCAGAAATGAAAGAAATAGCCAGAACAAAAATGAATGTCCAGATCGTTTCGCTGCCTCCACCATGAGTCCTTGCGAGGCTGCATCCGCCACGGAATCTGCTGGGTCCCCAACTGGGCTCAAGCTCAACTCTGGGCCGACCATTGTCAAACGAGCCAGTGCCTCCGTCAGGATCAGGTTGTTGCTGCTGCTGGCTCCTGGAAATGAACCACAACTATTACTGGGAGGGGGAACACTCCCTCTACTGCCCACTCTGTGGGAGGGGGAACACTCCCTCTACTGCCCACTCTGTGGGAGGGGGAACACTCCCTCTACTGCCCACTCTGTGGGAGGGGGAACACTCCCTCTACTGCCCACTCTGTGGGAGGGGGAACACTCCCTCTACTGCCCACTCTGTGGGAGGGGGAACACTCCCTCTACTGCCCACTCTGTGGGTGGGGGAACACTCCCTCTACTGCCCACTCTGTGGGAGGGGGAACACTCCCTCTACTGCCCACTCTGTGGGAGGGGGAACACTCCCTCTACTGCCCACTCTGTGGGAGGGGGAACACTCCCTCTACTGCCCACTCTGTGGGAGGGGGAACACTCCCTCTACTGCCCACTCTGTGGGAGGGGGAACACTCCCTCTACTGCCCACTCTGTGGGAGGGGGATCACTCCCTCTACTGCCCACTCTGTGGGAGGGGGATCACTCCCTCTACTGCCCACTCTGTGGGAGGGGGATCACTCCCTCTACTGCCCACTCTGTGGGGAGGGGGATCACTCCCTCTACTGTCAACTCTCTTGGAGGGGGTTAGTCCCTTGACTGCCCACTCTCTAGGAGGGGGATCACACCCTCTGCTGTCAACCCTGTGGGAACGGGATCACTCCCTCTACCGTCAACTCACTGAGTGGGAGATTACGCCCTCTACTGTCAACTCTCTGGGAGGGGGATCACTCCCTCTACTGCCTACTCTGTGGGAGGGGAGTCACTCCCCCTACTGCCCACTCTGTGGGAGGGGAGTCACTCCCCCTACTGCCCACTCTGTGGGAGGGGGATCACTCCCTCTACTACCCACTCTGTGGGAGGGGGAACACTCCCTCTACTGCCCACTCTGTGGGAGGGGGAACACTCCCTCTACTGCCCACTCTGTGGGAGGGGGAACACTCCCTCTACTGCCCACTCTGTGGGAGGGGGAACACTCCCCCTACTGCCCACTCTGTGGGAGGGGGATCACTCCCTCTACTGCCCACTCTCTGGGAGAGGGATCACTCCCTCTACTGCCCACTCTGTGGGAGGGGTAACACTCCCTCTACTGCCCACTCTGTGGGAGGGGTAACACTCCCTCTACTGCCCACTCTGTGGGAGGGGTAACACTCCCTCTACTGCCCACTCTTTGGGAAGGGGGATTACTCCCTCTACTGCCCACTCTGTGGGAGGGGGAACACTCCCTCTACTGTCAACTCACTGGGAGGGGGATCACTCCCTCTCCTGTCAACTCTCTTGGAGGGGGTTAGTCCCTTGACTGCCCACTCTCTAGGAGGGGGATCACACCCTCTGCTGTCAACCCTGTGGGAACGGGATCACTCCCTCTACTGTCAACTCACTGAGTAGGAGATTACGCCCTCTACTGTCAACTCTCTGGGAGGGGGATCACTCCCTCTACTGCCTACTCTGTGGGAGGGGGATCACTCCCTCTACTGCCTACTCTGTGGGAGGGGGATCACTCCCTCTACTGCCCACTCTGTGGGGAGGGGGATCACTCCCTCTACTGTCAACTCTCTTGGAGGGGGTTAGTCCCTTGACTGCCCACTCTCTAGGAGGGGGATTACACCCTCTGCTGTCAACCCTGTGAGAACGGGATCACTCCCTCTACCGTCAACTCACTGAGTGGGAGATTACGCCCTCTACTGTCAACTCTCTGGGAGGGGGATCACTCTCTCTACTGCCTACTCTGTGGGAGGGGGATCATTCCCACTACTGCCCACTCTGTGGGAGGGGAGTCACTCCCCCTACTGCCCACTGTCTTGGAGGGGGATCACTCCCACTTCTGCCCACTCTGTGGGAGGGGGATCACTCCCTCTACTGCCCACCCTCTGGGAGGGGGATCACTCCCTCTACTGCCCACTCTTTGGGAAGGGGATTACTCCCACTACTGCCCCAATCTGTGGGAGGGATTTCACTCCCACTACTGCCTACTCTCGGGGAGGGGATCACTCCCACTTCTGCCCACTCTGTGGGAGGGGGATGACTCTCTCTACTGCCCACTGTCTTGGAGGGGGATCACTCCCTCTACTGCCCACTCTCTGGTAGAGGGATCACTCCCTCTACTGCCCACTGTGTGGGAGGGGGATCACTCCCTCTACTGTCATCTCTCTTGGAGGGGCATCACTCCCTCTATTGCACACTCTCTGGGAGGGGGATCACTCCCTCTACTGCCCTCTCTCTGGGAGGGGGATCACTGCCTCTACTGCCCTCTCTCTGGGAGGGGGATCACTGCCTCTACTGTCAACTCACTGGGAGGGGGATCACTCCTACTATTGCCCACTCTCTAGGAGGGGAATCACTCCCTCTGCTGTCAACCCTCTCGGAGGGGGATCACTCCCTCTACTGCCCACCCTCTCGGAGGGGGATCACTCCCTCTACTGTCCTCACTCTGGGAGGACGATCACTCCCACTACTGCCCACTCTGTGGGAGCGGGATAACCCCCACTACTGCCCACTCTCTGGGAGGGGAGTCACTCCCTCTACTGCCCACTCTCTGGGAGGGGGAGTCACTCCCTCTACTGCCCACTCTCTGGGAGGGGGAGTCACTCCCTCTACTGCCCACTCTCTGGGAGGGGCATCACTCCCTCTACTGCCCACTCTCTGGGTGGGGGAGTCACTCCCCCTACTGCCCACTCTCTGGGAGGGGGAGTCACTCCCCCTACTGCCCACTCTCTGGGAGGGGCATCACTCCCTCTACTGCCCACTCTCTGGGTGGGGGAGTCACTCCCCCTACTGCCCACTCTCTGGGAGGGGGAGTCACTCCCCCTACTGCCCACTCTCTGGGAGGGGAGTCACTCCCCCTACTGCCCACTCTCTGGGTGGGGGAGTCACTCCCCCTACTGCCCACTCTCTGGGAGGGGCATCACTCCCTCTACTGCCCACTCTCTGGGAGGGGAGTCACTCCCCCTACTGCCCACTCTCTGGGAGGGGGAGTCACTCCCCCTACTGCCCACTCTCTGGGTGGGGGAGTCACTCCCCCTACTGCCCACTCTCTGGGAGGGGAGTCACTCCCCCTACTGCCCACTCTCTGGGAGGGGAGTCACTCCCCCTACTGCCCACTCTGTGGGAGGGGGAGTCACTCCCCCTACTGCCCACTCTGTGGGAGGGGGATCACTCCCTCTACTGCCCACTCTCTGGGAGGGGAGTCACTCCCCCTACTGCCCACTCTCTGGGAGGGGAGTCACTCCCCCTACTGCCCACTCTGTGGGAGGGGGATCACTCCCTCTACTGCCCACTCTGTGGGAGGGGGATCACTCCCTCTACTGCCCATTCTCTTTCAGGGGATCACTCCTCGTGGTTTAACCCAGAGGGCAGATGGAGATGAGTAGTAGTATGATATCTTACATCAGGCTTTCTTCGTTACAATGCCAGCTTCTTCAGCACACAATGTACTGAACACTGGCTTTGTCCTTTCCTTCAAAAGTGTACATTCTACTCAGAAATGAAACATTTGACGAGAGTCTTTGAGAAAAGCTCAGCTTTATTACTCCTATCGCAGTACAGACAAGGCACTGAGTTCCTTTTCACTTCGAGAGAAAGGTCATCTCAAAATCTCCAAATTGCAGTTTCCTTGAAATCCATTAAAATTGTCTTCTGCACTTAACAACTAAAAGCTTTTCAGCTGCTTATGTCCTTCCCCTGCCTCCTTCTAGCCTTCTGCATGGAATGGTGATAAATTCAGATATGCTGTCATTTCAGTTTAGGTTGAACTTTATTCAGCTTCCTGTCTATTTAATATTTTTTCAGGTTATATTGCAATGTGAACTCTCATATTGTGTGGCTATAAAGAGAATCACATGGAAAGCAAGAATGTAGTCTTACGGGAAAGGAATATCTCAGTTATTGAAAAAATTCATAGACATGTCCATCGATGAACATCATTGTGAATGTTTTGCTCACCAGTTATTTTCCCTACTTCACTAGTGAGCCCACTCTTGTTGGAGTGCAGGCTTTCAGAGTTCAGATATCTTGTCTGTTACTCACAGAACTTCAGCCAGTGAAGATTTGCAGGGCCCCAGCACAACACGGGTAGAGGCTTGATTTCAGTTGCGTGGCAAACTGGCTCTATCACACCTGCTGCCTGTGAAACTCACAAATGGAATTAAATATTGTACCATATCCAATGGTAGTCTGAGCTATATTCTATGTCTTAGATTAATGTCCTTCTGGGCAGTTGCTTGCCTCTTCATATTTATTACACTGTTTTAGGGAAATTTGATATCACAGTAGAATCTTTGTCTGAATTCCAGACAGCTGAAATGTGGGTATCAATAAGTATTCGGGCCTTTGTTTCATCAAACTGAATTTATTTAAGATGTAAACGCTTAGCATCACCGGTATTTGACCAGTTCTACAGGGTTCATGAACCTGATGGGATAGCTGTACCGGGGAATATATTCATGTTATGTTCAGCACAACGAACAAACTGATCCTGTTCTGTCAAACTCTCTTGAGCTGCTCCTGCAAGAAATTGTTTTGGAAATTGTGAACAGGCAGTAAATGGATTTTTGTGCATTTGAAAAGATGCAACACCTGACATTTTCAGAAAAAAGGTCAAAACAGTTTTCTCTAGCAGGCGATCTGCTTAGCTCATCAATTAAATCAGGATTGTTGATGCATGTTAAGATTAATTACTATGGAAGTGTAATTCCTATGATCAGTCAAGTGCTGATTCCAATTTTTAATGGCTGGTTCTCTTGAGTGAATTCTGTATGTGAGTTGGTGAGTGTGGTAGGAATCGTGGAGGTGATGCTGGGCTGTGGGACCTGAATCTAACATCTGATACATCACGAAAGAATCATTACACAACACGTGCACACAGCAGAGAAAGGTATCACACAGACAGCATGATAAGTAGGCTGTCACTGTGAGATACTGTCACTATGCACACAGAAAAAGTGTTCATGTGTAATTGAAATGAAAACAGGAAGATGGTTAATGAACAGGAATGCATGCCAGTTAATCAGACTGTCCTGAACACCTGCAAGTACTGTTGAATACCAGTGGAAGTACTTAATGACATCAAATTTTGGAAATATTATTGCTATTCGTGTCCAAATGAAGTTTCAGAACATTTTTAATTCTTTCTGCACTCTTGGGCATTGCTGGCTGGCCAGCATTTATTGCCTGTCCCTAGTTGCCCTTGAGAAGGTGGTGGTGAGCTGCCTTCCTCTCTGATGAAGGGCCTAGGCCCGAAACATCAGCTTTCCTGCTCCTAAGATGCTGCTTGGCCTGCTGTGTTCATCCAGCCTCACATTTCATTATCTTGGATTCTCCAGCATCTGCAGTTCCCATTATCACTGATACAATTCTAGAGTTGCTATAGTCCACATGTTGTAGGTTGACCCACAATGTCCATAGGGTGGGAATTCAAGGATTCTGACCCAGCAACAGTGAAGGAATGAATGGCATTAAATTTCCAAGTCACAATGATGTATGGTTTGGAAGGGATCTTGCTGGGGGTGGTGTTCCCATGTATCTGCTGCCCTCTTGTAGTTGGAAGTGGTCATGGGCTTGGAAAGAGCTGTCTGAGGATCTTTGGTGAATTTGTGCAGAGCACCTTGTATACAGCACACACTGCTGCTACTGAGGGCCGGTGGCGGGGGGAGTGAATGTTTGTGGATGTAGTGTCAATCAAGTGGGCTGCTTTGTCTTGGATGATGTCAAGCTTCATGAGTGTTGTTGGAGCTGCACTCATCCAGGCAAATGAGGAGTATTCCATCACACTCTTCACGTAGGACATGTAGGTGGTGGACAGAAGCTGGATTACTCCTTACATGAACCACAGCTTTTGACCTGCTCTTGTAGCCACAGTACTTATGTGGTTAATCCAGTTCAGTTTCTTGCCAATGGTTAGCGCCAGAATGTTGATAGGGAGTTGGTGAGTACAAATATAAATTTGTGCTAGGATGTAGAATCTGATTTTTTGGGAAAGTTGATACTGCACATACACATGTGTATTTGGTGCAAAAGACCCAGGTTATTACTGAGCAAATGTAAATCTTCAGATCCTCCTCATTTGCTGAGTTTAACTGAATTGGTCTGGCCCGATGCCTGTAGATGGGACACCTGGCAATGTGCAGCATTGTTTGGGTCACTCTGTAAGTGCTTAAGGAGTTGATATTGAGGCCCTAGCTGTGAAGATTTGTTGCACAAGGGTCCTTCTTGAGCTGAACCTGTTTGTATGGACTGCACTCACTGTGATCATTCACAACTTGCCATTTAACAAATGAGTTTAGCACAAGAAACATGGTAATATTGAGCCATAGAATATAAGTGTAGAATAATGCCCTTCAGCCCATCATGTCCATGCCAGTTATCAAGTAGCTTTCTACTCTCATCTAATTTCCCAGCACTTGGTTCATAACTCTGTATACCATGGGGTTTCAAGTGTTCAATCTAAATTGAACTTAAATGTTGTGAGGATTCTCACCTCTCACCATTTTAGCCAGTCAGCTCCAGATATTGACCACCTTCTGGATGACAAATGTATTAATTAAATCCTGACTAAACCTCCTACCACTTACCTTAAACCTAGGTCCCTAGGTTATCAACTACTCAACTAGAGCAAGTAATTTATCCTGTTCCTATCTACAGCTCAATGTGTTACTGACTTCTCAACTTTCCCACTTCTTTATGCATCCTCAAGGAATTTTCTGGCATTTTGGCAACAGGGCCAGCTCACTAAATCATAAACATTAATGTAAACATCTTCTGCTCACCAAGGGAAACATCATTGAAGGAACCCCGGATTAGTAGCTATCTGAGCATGTCCACTTAAATGAACCCTAAATTCAAAATCATTTTACTACAAATTTGGTGAAATGCTAATCAATTTACTTGTGCAAATCAACAGACACACCTAACAAATCAAATGGAGATCAGCAGATCAATACGTTAGGTAGTGAACAGCATTAGCTTTCCGAGATAATGAAATGTGAGGCTGGATGAACACAGCAGGCCCAGCAGCATCTCAGGAGCACAAAAGCTGACATTTCGGGCCTAGACCCTTCATCAGAGAGCCCTGAGATGCTGCTGGGCCAGCCTCACATTTCATTATCTTGGATTCTCCAGCATCTGCAGTTCCCATTATCACTGATGTATTAGCTTTCCAGTTGGCTGGATTGTTTTTCAAGCAACAAGAATGTGTGCTTTCTGACTGTGAGTGACTCCTACATTGTACAGCTACAGAAGAATGAAACTACCCAGGGCCAGGAATTGCTTTGTGATCTCAACCCAACCATTGTCCTGTGATTGGCACCTTGACACAAAGCAGGCAGAATCACAGCCTGTGGAGGAAGAGGATACGAAACAAGGCTCAGCACATCCACCTGTTCAAAAAACAAACCCAGCAGATTTCACAAAATCCCTACAGAGTGGAAACTGGCCATTCAGCCGATTGAGTCTACACTGACCCTCCGAAGAACTCCCCACCCAGACCATACCCTTTACCCTAAGATAACAAAGTGTGGAGCTGGATGAACACAGCAGGCCAAGCAGCATCTCAGGAGCACAAAAGCTGACGTTTCGGGCCTAGACCCTTCATCAGAGACCCTGCATTTCCCATGGTTAGCCTACCTAACCTGCACATCCTTGGTCACTATGGGTAATTTAGCATGGCCAATCCACCTAGCCTGCACATCTTTATGACTGTGGGAGGAAACCGAAGCACCCAGAGAAAGCCCATGCAGACACAGGGAGAATGTGCAAACTCCACACAGACAGTTACCCGAGGCTGGAATCGAACCTGGGTCCTTGGTGTTGTGACGCAGCAGTGCTAACCCACTGAGCCACTGTACCATCCCCTGCGTTCCTCCAATTTATAATCTGAGATTGCAGCTTTTGTCCAGGTTTTTGGTGAAATTTCCACAACATATTTGGTGAACGTTTGGCTCATTTCCAGCCAGTATTCTACCCCATTGTCTGCACATTTAGGATAGAATCTCATTGTTTCGCTTAGAGGTGAGGTACTCACTAACTGAGCCAATCAAACACATGGGGGCAATCACTTTCAAGGCAACACATCAGAAACTGTGAGAGAGCACAAACTTTACAAAGCAGCAATCTCAAACACTGACGTTCTCTAGAACTGTAAAGAATTGGAGTTAATTCCAATTTTTTTTATCATGGACATTAATACACAGTTTGGCACAATCTCAGATACTGTCTTGCTCAGAAAACACTCCCCAGAAAACATTGTACCACAACCTATAGGCTTGCACGACCTAATTTCATCCAGTCCCCTATCTTCCCGGTCAAATACAAGCCTGTCAGTATTGATGCATTAAAGGAGACACTGGATAATTACATTGAGGGACAAAGGAACAGACAGATATGTCAATAGGGTGAGAGGAAGGTGGATGATGAAGGCTCATGTGCAGCAAGAACTGTGAGAAAGGAATGGTTTTATTGCTGTAAATTCTCTGTATGCAACATTCTCTAGTCCATTTCATTGATATACTGTAAAAAGGGATCAGAGCCCTGTGTGTGTGATTTTTTTAACACCTATTACATTAGTCATATTTTAATTCAAAAGAACTTTTGTTCTTTTCAGATTGACAAAATAATTTCCAAATTGAGGTCAAGCAATAAATGTCACAATGCTGACGAATTTAGGTTGACACACAGTTCTTGGATGCTGTGGTCCTTGAATTTAATGACTGTGTGGGAACCATTTATTACAGGGAACACTGGGAGTGGACATAATCACCAATATCAGAACAATAAGTAGATCTTAATCACATCACGAGTATACTCTGAGCGCTGCCAGAGCGCATGTGTGCCATACTTAAGGAACTGCCTTTTAAGGAAACAAAATTCAAGTGTAACTTAGTAACATATTAACAGAACATCAACTTTAACACCCTACCCCCAAGACTGTATACTCTATCCCCCAATCTGTTACCCCGGTCCAGCTTTTCTTGTGCCTAAGTGACCTCCATTTCCCCAATATTATAAAGACCTTGGGCTACATCAATTCGGGGTAGAACTGTTTGCTGCAATTTCCCCTCTCCCAAAATGCCCTCATGCTCAATAAGCACTGCACCCACACTTCAACTTCACCACATTACATTAACTTGAGATACTCATCCATCCCAGTTTCTTAGAGATACTCTTGTTGTGGATTGACTCATTGTGTTGGGGGATTGAGCTTGCGAGAGGGTCGGTTCTTTGCTGCTGTCCTCGTTTGTAGCCAGACAAACGCATTAATGGTCAAATGGTCTACATTGGCAGTGGAGGGGGACTCCTGTGCTGGAGCTTGTCTGCTCCAACTTGCTTTTCTTTTCTTTTTCCTCCTTCTTTCCATCTCTTTTCTTTTTTTGTTACTTCCTTACCTTGACCTGAGATTGGACAGCATTGGCAACAGTGAGAGCCTAGAGCCTGGGCCTCAAGCAGGTTCAGGCCGGAGAGGGAGTGAGCCCTTCTTACTTTTCCAGAGCAAACACAGGACCTGGAATCGGTGGCTGCTACATTGGCCGAGGTGATGTCAGTGAGGTAGGCGCAGCAGCAAAAGATGGTGCCTGAGGTTCGGTGACTTCATTGTTGGGTTGGGTCTGATGTAGACAGCAGCAAAGCAATGGTGGAGGGATGGCTGTGCAGGCATCATTGACGGTGAAGAGTTGGCTCAGGACCGGTGGACTCTCTTCAAACTCCATCATATTCTTATTCTTAAATTATTCAAAATGCTACCAATTTGTGACAACAAGTGAAAGTTTTTCATTGATAACACAATGTGGAGCTGGAGGTACACAGCAAGCCAGGCAGCACCAGAGGAGCAGGAAAGTTGATGTTTTGTGTCGAGACCCTTCTTCAGCAATGGGGTTACTCAACCCAAAACCTCAGCTTTCCTGCTCCTCTGATGCTGCCTGGCCTGCTGTGTTCCTCCAGCCGCGCACTGGGTTATCTGTGACTCCAGCATCAGCAGTTCTTGCTGTCTCAAAGTTTTTCATTGTATTTTGTTTTATTCTTACTGTAAAATACACATGACAATAAAATCAAAATCACAATCGAATGGATTAATGTACTCTTGTTACTTGCCCCAGCTACATCCACACGATCACTAATGACACAAACTGGGAGAAGAACGAAGTCTTAAGGAATTCTTTTAAAGTAGAGAATCAAAAAAGTTGGTTATTTGAATTGCTCTGATTAAAATGAGAGGTTATTACAGTGAATGACAAAGGACAAAAGTGGCAGACACCATAATTACAGGGAGGGACCAATAGACAATTGGAGGTGAGTTTAAACTGAAAGCCACCTCACCTCAGGTAAAGTTAAAGCCTTCACAACATCCTCAACTTTTATAAGAATTGAACCCACACAATTGGTATCACTCTGCATTACAAAGCAGCTATTCAAGCTAACCAACCATTTAACAGAGTAACAACACTCAGTTGTTAAAACAGGTGAACCTGAATTTACTGTTCACACTGAGACAGAGACATAACGTAAAAGATGCTGGGAATGTGGAAAAGATCACTGAGTATTTCCAACATTTTCTGTTTTGATTCTTATCCTTACAGCTGAGCAGGACATCATGGAGCGAGCATCTGTTCCACAAACTGTCCCCATTCCAAGATTTTAACAGACTGGGCATTTACTGATTGAATGCCACAGCTGAGGATTTGCACATGAAATATTCACCCTTTGCTTTAATTATTGGTAATTAAATATAGTGACCAATAGTTTGGAATGAGTCACTCAGTCGTGGGTGAGTGCACAGTTTGTTGCCATTTCCAACCTAATCAGAGAAGTTTTAATTCTGTATCATTGGATCCGCCATCTAAGTTGATCCCTGGTGTAACTGGACCCCTGGTCTGTGGATTCATGGCCTCCAAACAAATGACTAAATAGCTTTTGGAGAAGGAGTAAAGTGATCAATGAGGGTTACAACCTCAGTTATTAACGCAGTTGGACTCAGAACATGGTCCTGTTATTTATACAGCAGGCTATAGTCACTAATGTTGGCTGAAAGGCTTCAATCATTCAGCAAACCTCTTGGCATGCTGAATCAGTGTGCAAACAGGAAAAAAAAGGGAACAGTGGGGCTCTAATCTGATTTCAACCCTCACTTATTCAAATATACATTTTATCAGCAAATCCATCAATTTAATATACAGCTCAGAACAAACTAATCCCTCCAGCCCCCCTTGGGTACAGCTGGTTAGGTAGCAGCAAGTAAAGCATGCTAAATATTTATGAGTATTTATAGCATCCCTTTCTGAAATTGTAACAATCACCTTCCTTAGACACTTTATAAGGAAGTGATTCAGGAACTTCTGCTCTGTGTCATTCCTGGGACAGTTACTGGGCTGATTCAACAATCCAATCTCCGAGTGAGTGAACAGCTGGTCTCTGCAGCAGTGGAAATTGAAGCTATGTTGAAATGTGAAGCAAGCTGGAGAGTTGGAATATAACCACCCAGAGCAGGTCCCAGTAAATTCTACATCCAGAGGCTACGTTGGCTCAGCTGTCTGAGCTGAATTCAGTTGTGGGCAAAACCATTAACCTCAACACTTCAGCAGGATGGGGGGGAAGAGCTGATCCAAGTCTGCATTAACAGTAAGAGTGAGAGTGAGTAGTCTGTGTTTGTGTGAGCTTTACATGTAAGTGGTTTTGACGTGTCTACATTTGAGAATGAATGTAATAACATGAGCATTTATGTGTAATTGCACGTGTGAGAGAACGTGAGTGTCTGTGTATGAATTGGTGAATGTGAGCACGAGTGTGTAAGGAGCATAAGTATGTGAGTGTGAGTGTATGACTGAATGTGTGTGTGAGCTTGAGTGTGTAAGTGTGTGAATGTGAATGTAAATGTGAGTATGAGTCTGAGGATGGGTGTATGAGTGTGGGTGTGACAGTTTCAGTGTGAGCCTGAGTGTGATCATGAGAATGTGAGAGTGGGTGTATGAGTGTGAGCCCATGTGAATGTCAGTGTTTGTGTGAGCATAAGCATGGGAATATGAGTGAGAGTCTGAGTTTTTTAATATTCAGTTGTGACATGTGTGTGTGCTGGCTGGGCCGGCATTTATTGACTGTCCCACATTGACCCTGAGAAGGTGGTGGTGAGCTGTCTTCTTGAACCACATGATGTGGTTTGACCCACAATGACCTCAGGGAGGGAACTCCAGGATTCTGACCCAATGACAGTGAAGCAACGGCAGTATATTTCCAAGTCAAATGGTGGGTGGCTTGGAGAAGAACTTGCAGAACGTGGTGTTCCCATGTATCTGCTGCCCATGTCCTTCTAGATGGTGGTGGTTGTGGGTTTGGAAGGTGCTGCCTGAGAGCCTTTGGTGAATTTCTGTAGTGCATCTTGTAGACAGTACACACTGCTACTACTGAGCGTCGGTGGTGGAGGGAGTGGATGCTTGTGGATGTGGTGCCAATGAAGTGGGCTGTTTTGACCTGGATGGTGGTCCAAGCTTCTTGAGCGTTGTTGGGGCAGCACCCATCCAGGCAATTGGGGAGTATTTCATCACACTCCTGACCTGTGCCTTGTAGATGGTGGGCAGGCTTTGAAGAGTTAGGGATAATGGGAACTGCAGATGCTGGAGAATCCAAGACAACAAAATGTGAGGCTGGATGAACACAGCAGGCCAAGCAGCATCTCAGGAGCACAAAAGCTGACGTTTCGGGCCTAGACCCTTCATCAGAGAGAGAGGGGCCCTCTCTCTCTGATGAAGGGTCTAGGCCCGAAACGTCAGCTTTTGTGCTCCTGAGATGCTGCTTGGCCTGCTGTGTTCATCCAGCCTCACATTTTGTTGTCTTTGAGGAGTTAGGAAGTGAGTTGCTTGCCACAGTATTCCTAGCTTCTGACCTGCTCTTGTAGCCACTGTGTTTATGTGGCAAGTCCAATTGAGTTTTTGGTAAATGATAATCCCCAGGATGTTGGTAATGGGGTTTCAATGATGATAACACCATTAAATGTTAAGGGGCTGTAGTTAGATTGTCTCTTTTTGCATATGGTCATTGCTTGCCATTTATGAGGTACAAACGTTACCTGCCACTTGTCAGCCCAACCCTGGATATTGTCCAGATCTTGCTGTGTGTGAACATGGACTGCGTCAGTATCTGAGGAGTCACGAATGGCACTGAACATTTTGCAATCATTGGCAAACATCCCCACTTCTGACGTTATGATGGAGGAAAGGTCAGTGATGAAGCAGCTAAAGATGGTTGGGCTAAGGACACTGCGCTGAGAAACTCCTGCAGAGATGTCCTGGAGCTGTGATGACTGACCTCTCACAGCCATGACCATCTTCCTATGTGTCAGGTATGACTCCAACCACTGGAGAGTTTGCCCCCTGATATCTATTGATTCCAGTTTTGCTCGGGCTCCTTGATGCTACACTCGGTTGATTGCAGCCTTGTTATCAAGGGCTGTAACTCTCACCTCACCCCAGGAATTCAGCTCTTTTGTCCATGTTTGACCCAAGGCTGTAATGAGGTCAGGAGCTGAGTGGCCCTGGCGGAACCCAAACTGGGTGTCACTGAGCAGGTTATTGCTGAGCAGGTGCTGCTTGATAGCACTGTTACTGACACCTTCCATCACTTTACTGATGGTTGAGAGGAGACTGATGGGGGGGGGGTGTAATTGGCCGGGTTAGATTTGTCCTGCTGTGTGTGCAGGACATACCTGGGCAATTTTCCACATTGACAGATAGATACCAGTGTGGTAACTGTACTGGAACAGCTTGGCTAAGGGAGCAGCAAGTTCTGGAGAACCAGCCTTCAGTGCTATTGCAGTGTTGTCAGGACCCGTAGCCTTTGCAGTTTCCAATGTCCCCAATCATTTCTTAATATCACGTGGAGTGAATCGAATCAGCTGAAGACTGGTATCTGTAATGTTGGGTATCACTCAGCACTTCTAGCTGAAGTTTGCTGAATGAAGATATGTGTGTGTGTGTCTGTCTGTCTGTGTGCCTGTAGGGAGTGGGTATGAGAGCAATGAGTGTGAGTGTTTCATTATGAGTGTATGTGAATGCAAGTATGTCTGAATGTGAGCAAGTGTAAGTGTGAGATTGCGTGTGAGTGTGAATGTGAGGCTATGAATGAGTCAATGTGAGGGTGTGAATGAGTATGTGAGACTGAGTGTGAGATTGAGCGTGTGAGAGTGTGAATACAAGGATGAGTGAGTCCAAGTTGCTTTTTGAACAAAAAGAACATATTTTTGACAGATTATTTGCAGAAATGTAAGCCTGCTTCCATTTAATCAATGTCAAATACCATAACATTCCTTTTGAAGTGTTTTAAATTTTTCAGCAAAATAACAATGCTGTATGAATATTTGCATTAATACGTTCAGACTGTGTTAGTCACTGATCACCTAGCTTCTGTCAGGATTGGTCTAAAGGCCAAGCAACAAGCATTTCACCTTCTGTGAATAACACATTGATTGAAAGATCTTTTGAAGGATATTAGAAATTGCATTTCCACAATAAATGGGAAGTTTAAAATCAAGAGCTGCCTCACGAATCAGATACACTTGCTGAGCCCATAGGAACAGCAGCAGGCCATTCAGCCCTTCAAGAATGCTCTGCTGTTCAGCAAGACCAAAGTTAATCCAGTTGTAGTTTCAACCTTACTTTCTTGTCTGTATCCTCAGAACCTCAACTCCTATCAAAAATCCATTGACTCAGCCTTTAAAAAATTTAAAGATCCAGCGTCCACCTTGACCTGGGGAAGGAATTAAGACCATAAGACTATCAAAAATAGGAACAGGTGTAGGCCATTCGACCCCTTGAGCTTGCTCCACCATTCAATAGTAGCACGGCTGATATGACCTTCCTCAAGTCCACTTTTCTGCTCCTCTCCCCTTAACCTGCAATTCTTTAACTGATCATGAATCTATTATCTCAGCTTTAAATATACACAAGGGCTCTGACCCATGGATATCTGTGGCAAGGAGCTCCAAAGACCACATTCATCTGAGAGAAGAAATTCCTTCTCATCTCAATCTAAAATTGGTACCCTTTATTTTGAGACTGTGCCCTCTGGTCCTAGATTCTTCCATGCGGGGAAACGTCCTCTCAGCATTGATCCTGTCAAACCCTTTAAAAATCCGTTATGTTTCAATGAGATTACCTTCTAAACGCCAGTGACTGAAGCCCACAATATAATCCCATACTTTAATGAGCTTCTAAAAGGAAATATTTCTCCTCTTCTGCTCTTCAAAGGGACACCTCCTATTCTTAAACTATGTTTCCTTGTTTTAATCTCACCTACAACACGAAACACCTATCATCTGCCCTACCCAGTCCCTTCAGGATCTTATGTGTTTCAATAAAAGATCTCATTTTTCTAAATTCTGATGGATACAGGACCAATCTGTTCTCATGTGAAATGGAATGAATTGAGTTAAACTTCTTTGAACTGATCCAAGTTCAAAGACACCCTTTTCAAAATGAGCAGACCGGATCTGTACACTGTAGTCTAGATGTGGTCTCACCAACACACTGTATAGCTGCAGTAAAGCTCCCCTAAATTTGTATCCCATACGCTTTGCAGTAAATTGGTTTGAAAATTGTAGCTGTAAAGGAAAGAATGGAACAGCTTCGGTCTTTTATCCTTCCAACCAAGAGGCTGAGGAATGACTTCAGCGATAACATAAAGAGAAGGTAGATGTAGTAATCAGGAAAAACATGTTTCTATCAGCAGAGAGGTCAGTTCCTAGAGTGATACAGATGTATTGTGATTGGGAGATGGTTTAGAGAAAGATGAGGAAAAG
The DNA here is from genome assembly GCF_030684315.1 of Stegostoma tigrinum. Classification (NCBI taxonomy): domain Eukaryota; kingdom Metazoa; phylum Chordata; class Chondrichthyes; order Orectolobiformes; family Stegostomatidae; genus Stegostoma; species Stegostoma tigrinum. The sequence goes on along the minus strand of NC_081381.1, from coordinate 9,872,079 downwards.
CTTTTTCACCCAGAGGATGTTGGGTGTCTGGCATCTGCTGCCCAGTTTGATGTTGGAAATAGGAACATTCAGCTCATTTAAGACCTGAAAAGGTGTAACCTGCATGGCTGCAGGCCAACTGTAGGAAGGGGAGATTAGAATTGGCAGCTAATTTATTCAGCTGGAGCAAACAGTTTCTGTGCTGTAACCTTTCTATGGTTTTATTCCAGTTACATCACTTGCTATAGGTACAAACAAACCGTTTTTGTAATTTACCTACCAGGCAGACTGATCCCTCTGGACCACTGAGCTTTGCAATCTGTCTCCGTTTAAATAGTATACCTCTATTCTATTCTTCCTCCTTAAATACTCCTAACTGGGCAGTAGCTCCAGATTTCCTTTCCTAAAGGATATTAGTGAATCAAATGGGAATTTATGACAGTGGTTCCATGGTCACTATTAGGCTCACTTTATACTGCAAAGTTTTATTGGATTTGAATTTTCCTATCTGCTGTGGTGGAATTTGAACTTACATCCCCAGAAGTGGGACTGGGTCACTAGTGACAATATAACTGAGCCCCATGATCACAGCCTCACCCAATCACTTCTGTGGAACTTTACCAAAAGCTTTCTGAAAATCTATATATGTCACACCCACCAATTCCCTTTTATCTATTCTTTGAGTTAAGTCCCTAAAAATACGTAGCAGTTTGTCAAATATGATTTTCTTTTCACAAATTCATGTTGACTTTGCCCAATTCTACCATTATTGTCCAATTGACCTATTATCACTTCATTTATTACATATGCTAGCATTTTCTTTCTGACTAACCCATTCTCCTGGTTCCAACCTTAACCTGCCTAAGCAATTTTAATCTTTCAATAGTGTTTAATACTTCAATTAATTTTAAATGTTAAAGATATTGAACTTCATTGTCTTTACTGCTGCCCTATTAATGGAAATAGTACAGGAAAATGGCAAAGAGTTAGAAGATAAGCCATGATTGAGAGGAACAGCAGATCAAACCTGACGGGCTGAATGGTCTGCTCCTGTTTCTATTTCCTGTGTTCTTCGTCCAGGGGTTTTCTGGTATTATTCATCCATTATTTTGATTTTAAACCCGAGAAAACAGCATTAATACAGAAAAAAACCACCTTATATTGAATTCCTAATGCTTTACATTTCTAATAAAACCTCTTGCTTTAAATTAATTAATATAATAATAAAATTATATCTGAATCCTGATTACTGGCAATGCTGTTACTAAATTGTGTTAATCTTAAGTATGAAGAAACGGCAATAAGTTACAATCCTGCATATTACTTTTCACATGGAAATCATCCCAACCAACAATTTACCAATTGTGTTTTCACTGATGGGCTTGAATGAGTTCATTCTGTGGGCCTCTGCTCTCTCAATTGGCATCTTCCACTGGTTCTACAGGGAACATTTTTTTCCTTTCACTGTCAGAAGTGCTTTGTTCCTATTCGTTAATACAAAGCTGACATCATCATGTTCAACTGGATTCCTCAGCTGTCTTTTAAGCCAGTGGTGGCATGGCATGAATTGGAAATGTAAGGTCAACACTTGTATTTTACCTTCCAACTAGTTTCTGCTGACCAGGCAAAGTTAAGATCCATCAGTATCTCTTTCCTGTGGCTTTGTGTCAATTTTTCTCTCATTTTCTCCATTGCTCCCTCCCACTCCCTTTGTCTCTCTGTCTTTCTTCTTTTCTCTTTCGCTTCTCTCTTTCTCACAGGAAGCCATCAGAAAACAAGACATTCAGTCTTCAAGAAAATCTCTAAGGAAATTAACATTCAATGGAATACAAGCTGGGACATCTGCTCTCTAACTCCCACCCGATTAGAATCTTGTGTTCACTATCTCGTTTAAGTCACCAACAATCTCCAATTGAGCTAAATCTCATATTCCACAAATGATGAGGCAAATCTCACATTAACCTTTGTAATTGCACCAAATTGAAGGTTTTCTCCTCATGTGACACCATCATAATGTTGCAAAACTGCAGAGCAGATCCTTTCTGCTACTCAAACCTGGGAGAAACTACAGTGATAGCAAGATCACAAGATCATCCAGCCCTGAGCAAATTAAATCCAATTCAATTCAATTGTTTGACTAAATGCCAGATATTTACCCACAATAGGTACAATTCTGGTGTTCTCCTGGTGAGTTGGTTAATGTTTATTACATTAGAATACAACCGGAAAAATCAGAAAATGGTCATTATCAAACAGAGGTCTATGACTGTTTGCTGAATGATAATCTTTACATTTAGTGATTTTGAGCCACTTGTATGTGCAAACAAACTCCTTTTCCTGCTTTCTTTGTCTCACGTGCAGTTAGCTGTGAATGATCATGGATGCTTTGGTGTTTATCAGAGTTATATTATTACACTGCTGGCATGGCTCAGAGCTTTAAACATTGACCAATCATCTTCTCAGGCTACGAGCTCTATTTCAGAAATGCAGTGAGATGCCTTGTTGAGTTGCTGAGGCATTTTATATTGTGACTCATTTTTCTAAAATTCGAAGCAATTTTGTGCATTCATTAACCTTTGCAATGACACTGGCTTGAAACTCTCTCCTGATTAATTATATTCCTGCGTTGGGGAGTGGATGCTTCAGTGATTATGCTGGGTACTGATGCATATATTTCTAAGAGCCTGAGTTCTGTGTTTCTTTTCTAGGCTATTATGTATAACCAGTACAATGAGTTGGTGTATTTATCTGATGAAAGTAGTTTGTTTTTCACTCATCTATGGGACAGCAGGTGGATTGGCCATGAGAAATTGCCCCGTAGTGTCCAAGGATGTGCAGGCTAAGTAGGTTAGTCATGGGAAATGCAGTGTTATGGGGATAGAGTTGGGGGTCTGGGTCTGGGTGGGATGCTGTTTGAAGGATCGGTGCAGACTCGATGGGCCAAATGCCTCTTTCCACTCTGTACAGATTCTATGATTCTACGGACATTTTCAAACATTTCACTTTATCTCTCATGAGGTGGTTTAACATCACTGGCCATAAATTCACAGTGGTTTTCTTACTGGGGCACAAACAATATTTAGAGAATGGGAAAGCATCTGCATTTATGTAGTGCCTCCCTCTCTCCACCACAGGAAGTCCCTTGCCACGAACAACATACTCAAACAAAGTGAATATTAATTTTTGGGATTTGAGACAGAAGATTCAACAAAAACAAAAGTAAAATAACAACATAGCCTGCTGTTAGGGACAATATTGCGATTGATATACCTGCAATGTATTTACACCCAACATTCCCATCCGATGTATTTACACCCAACATTCCCATCCGATGCATTTACACCCAACATTCCCATCCGATGCATTTACACCCAACATTCCCATCCGATGCATTTACACCCAACATTCCCATCCAATGTATTCACACCCAACATTCCCATCCAATGCATTTACACCCAACGTTCCCATCCAGTCTTTCAAAGGAAAAAGCAGAAAATATTGCAGAGACTCACTGCTCTGGCAGCATCTTGGAGGGAGAAACTGTCAATGTTTCAAGTTCAATTTGTCTCCTTTACAGAATTCTTTGACTTCAATCAGTCTCAAACTGTTAACTGTGTCTCTCTCCACAGACCCTGCTAGACCTGCTGAGTTTCTACAGCTGTTTGTGATTCTTTACAGATTCCCAGTATCTGGAGTATTTGGGATTTATTTCATTCTTTCAGAGACTGCCTACAAATCAGACTCTAGGACAGATGGGGTACACAGCACATTAATGTAGACAGCAAGCGGCTCATTTTCGCATTTGTGGCGACAACACACCTGCTTTAACCTTGAGTAAAGTGAGGGAGATCTTTGCGTGTACATTAAATATTCTAGTAAGTGAGTCTCTGCGATTTCACTGCAGGTTCGTTGAGGGTGTGCTTGCTGAGGAGTTTATGCTGGAAAGAATTAACAAAGTGTCACAAACTACAAAAATTTTGAGAAATTATCTCTCCTTCTGCTTCATTTGACAAAAGTATATATTTGAAATTGTCTGATTTCCCACAAGGCCCACAGCATCAAGAAAAGGTATCCACATACTGGGGTAGAGTGCCCTCTTGTGCAACAAACAGACATTTTGAGCAAAAATGTAAGTATTTTTTGAGGAGGTTCTTGAAGCAGCGCTTATCCACTAGGGTCCGTTACCCTTGGTATGTGGGAATTCTGTCTCATTTGGTTGTCAACAGTTGAAGTGTTGCTCTGCAGATAAATGACGCATTGTCCACTCAGCCAGGGCCTTCAGTGTTCCAGTGACAGAGAGGTCCATTGTTGTTGAAATGCCTTATTCTGTGACACTAACAGTGTACATACGAAGTAGCAGAAAAATTGTTACACAACATATCTGTTTTGATGATTTTATTTTAAAATGTAAAGATATATTGCATAAATCTGTGGTCCTTGCTTTGAAATTTGCCAGTGTGAGTGGGCACTGGGGATTCAGGAATGGATAGCAGTGTGGCCCACCGCATGGATGAGAAAATCCTACAAGATTGACTACTTTCCATTTGTAGATTCGCAAAATGAACTTCTGCTCAGAGGATCAATGGACTGGATTGTAGATTCATGAAACTGAACCCTTCATTGTGTAAACTATGACTCGCAGCAATGTGGCCTTTAATATGATTACCAATGTGGTATTCTTAATAAGCAAGGAAACCATCTGAAGCTTTCTTGTTTTACATTTTCAGAAGTTTGCAAACAAATACAATTTTTTTGGAACAATTGCACCCTCCACTTTCTCAGTACTTGTAGAAAAGTTAGATTTTTGGCATATTCTTCGTACACTGAGGAAATATGTACTTAAGAATGGAAGTTAATTTACTTCTGATCTACTGGGAATTTATTGGACTGAGGACAATCAAAGCATCTGACTGTAATAATCCTTATGAGGCTCTTGGGGAATCATTAATTAATCTCCCTATGGAGCTCATTCTAGTTCCCTGGTAACAGGCAATGTCCTGCCCAACTGGAACTCATCACCTGAGCTTATTGTAAACCAGACTCAGGGATGGATCTTTAAAACTGCCTGCCCTGGGCTTGGACTAGCCTATGCACACCACAAGCCATGGCTGTATTTGGGTGTTCAACAATAAATGATCTTCCTTTCCAGCCCTTTCCCATCCCTAGTTGCCCCTTGAGAAGGTGATGGTGAGTTGCCTGCTTGACCCGCTGCAGCCCACATGCTGTGGGTTGAAGCACAATACCTTTATGGAGGGAGCTCCAGGATTTAGACTCAGCGTCCATAAAGGAATAGTGATATATTTCCAGGTCAGGATGGTAAGCGGCTGAACTAAGCATATCCCTCAAAATACTAATCATTTTCTTGAAGATCACTGGAGCAGACTTTCCAGCCTGACTCCCTGAGTTACTACAATCACTAAAATAGACAGTGTTCTGGTGTTTAAATGTCCCTATATTTTTAAGGTTTCAGAGAGATGTCACTGTTGACTGCTCCAGTGATCTTCAAGAAAGTGATTAGTATTTTGATGGATGTACTTAGTTCAGTCACTTACCATCCTGACCTGGAAATATATCACTATTCCTTCATGGACTCTGAGTCAAAATCCTGGAGCTCCCTCCCGAAGGACATTGTGTGTCAACGTACAGCGAGTGGGCTACAGCGGGTCAAGAAGGCAGCTCACCATCGTCGCCTTGAGGGGGCAACTAGGGATGGGCAATAAGTGCTGTCTAGTCAACGAGGCGCATGTCCCATCAGTGAATAAAATAAGGGATCTTACACATCCCTGGTTTTATTCCAGGTTGAAGTTTGAAGAGCACTGGAATTGTTTGGTGGTACCTCATTACCTCCACATTGTGGGGAGGTGATGGGAGCACTCACTGTTGTATAACTCCAATGGAGAGACTCTGAGGAGCAGAAACCCTAAAGCGAATGGGCTCAATGCTTAAACCAAAAGTGTTGCATTACTAACCCTACCGTCTCTGAGTCACAGTTGAATGTGGAAGCAGAAGTAGTTTGTGTGGCCAGGACAGCTTTTCAAAGTGTATATGTTCTATCATTAATACTATATTACAAGAAAATTAGGCGATAAATTCTAATTAATGATCAATACGATGATGTTTGATAAAGATCATTGAGAGAATTTAATGAGTTCATGGTGAATCGGTTTTAAAAATTAAAATTGGATTTCTCTTTAATTGGATATTGGTTTACTTCCATGTATAGAATAAACTAACAGCATAAGAGTGGCATAAATTTCCCAAAGCTTTTTCATTAATGAGCCGAAATGATTGAAGATCTTTACAGGAACACACACTGGCTTTAGTACAATGTATGTTCTCATCTCTGAATGCCTCTTAGTTGTTGAATTGATAAGTGGAGCCATTGGAGGTTCCATTTTCAATCCACATAGTGTCTTTGCAATATGTAGTATTGACAATTACTTCTTTCCAAATTATTTCATGTTCGAACCCAATTATTTTTGTTGATAAAACAAAAACACTTCAGTGAATCTCACTGCTTCAGGGCTATTTTTAATATTCTGAACGTTATGCATGAATAAACATGACTGTTCCATCTTTTCAAGCTTTCTCAAATATATGAGGCAAGAGCATCAAAATATATTTACAAAATGCTCAATGAATTAGAATTGGATTTTATTGTCATATGTACTCAAGTATTGAAAAGTGTTAAAATGTCACCATTCCAGGTGCTGTCTGGGGTATAAACCTCGACACCTCGGTACAAAATCTTAGGGACAAAGTAGAAAAATAAAGAAATCAAATTAAAGTTTTAATGTAATAAAATGTGAGGCTGGATGAACACAGCAGGCCAAGCAGCATCTCAGGAGCAGGAGGTGCTCCTGAGATGCTGCTTGGCCTGCTGTGTTCATCCAGCCTCACATTTTATTATCTTGGAATCTCCAGCATCTGCAGTTCCCATTATCTCTAAAGTTTTAATGGTCTTTTTTAACCCCATGTTGGGCTCACGCTCCTTACTCTGGGCCCTTCTGCTTTGGCTCACTCTCTGGGAGACTTTGGGCTGCCTGCTCTCGCCGCGCAGACACCTCCCTCACTGCCATGTTAGGCTCATTCTTCTCACCTTGGGCTCAATCTCCAACCATCAAAATCCCAATCCAGGCCCCTAACTGCCGTCACACTCCAGACTGCAATGAGCTGGAACGCTGCTGACACCCAAATTCCAAATTCCCTAAACCAGGCTCCTATTGGCTATCACACTCAGGATCTGAAGAAGCCATCACCACTGCTTCATCCACAACCAAGCTCTCCCCAGGAGGTACATTCAATATCCCCCTTGCTCGCCACTACCACAGATGCCAGGAGAACCTTTCTTGCTGATATGTTGAGCTCACTCTTCCCGCATTGGCATAGTCTTCCTGCAGTAGCTCACTCCCCCTACGATGGCTCAATCTCCTCCCTACTGCATAAACCCACTTTCCACAAAAGGCTAGCAGATAAAAGTAAGAAAACAGTTAAAGAAGTAAAATAAATAAAAGTGAACAGAACAGATGAGTTCTGGACAGGAGCCCTCACTCTGCACTGCTGCTCCACATCATCTTGGGTTTTAGATTGCAGAAAAAATCTCTCAAGGTTGTCTTATTTTCTAATGTTGACACAACTGATGGTTCAATAAGTGATTCAGTTTATCTGCAACAGTATTCTAGAACACTAGCAAAACTATCTGTTTTATAAATAAATATTAAATTCACGACAAATTTGTTCTTTTGAATTTTGCATTATGAGACTAAGCGTTTATTTCTCTGAGTGTTTCATTGCATGTTAATTAAAATGTGAATTTGAGATAACTCCCATCCATTTCTCACAGGTATAGTCAATGTCACACTGACATTGCCTAATCTCATCCCATCAGGGAAAAACCACTCCATGTCATTCCATCCTCATCGTTCCACACCCACCACACGCTCCACTCTGCTCCATTCAGCATCACTCCACACAGTGCACTAGGAAGGGAATTGCCTAGTGGTATTATTACTGGGCTATTAATCCAGAGACTGCCCGGTAATGACCTGGAACTAGGTTCAAATCCCACCATGGGTGATGATGGAATTTGGGTTGAATAAAAATTCTGGAATTAAGAGTCTAATGATGACCATAAAGCCATTGTTGATTGACAAAGGGAAAAACCCAACTGGTTCAGTAATGTCCTTTAAGGACAGAAACTGCCATCCTTACCTGCTCTGGCCAATATGTGACTCCAGACCCACAGTAATGTGGTTGACTCTTAAATGCCCTCCAAGAAATTAGGACTGGGCAATGAATGCTGCTTTAGCCAGAGTTGACAACATCCTATGAATGAACGAAAAGAAACTCTACATTGCACCAATCGAATCAATCATTACTTTCACTTGTACTTAAATTATTTCCCACTTTACTTCTCAGAATCAGTGCAAGGGCGGCACCCTGTCCAACGACAGCATCATTTAGAAAGCATCTATAATATTAGTTAAACCTCTAAAATCATCCTCAGGTACTGCTTAAAAAAAAGACAGTAGAAAGAATACCAGAAAGTTTTATTAAAATGGTGGCATTTAGGAGGGTTTTGAAAAGGAATAGGCTGGGGCTTTTTCCCCTGAAACATTGGAGGCTGAGGGGAGATCGTATTGAGGTTTATACAATCACGATAGGCATGGATATGGTGAATGGTCAAGAGTCTTTTCCCTCGGGTAGTGAGTCCAAAACTAGAGGGCATAGGTTTAAAGTGAGAGGGAAAAGATTTAAGGGGGGCTTGAAGAGCAACTGTTTTCACACAGAGGGTAGTACATGTACGGAATGAGCTTCCAGAGGAAGTGGTGGAGGCTGGTACAGTTACAACATTTAAAAGACACCTGGATGGGTTTGTGAATAGGAAGAGTTTAGAGGGATATGGGCCAAATGTTGGCCAATGGGGCTAGATTAATGTAAAATAGGTGGGCAGGCTGGATGAATTGGGCTAAAGGGATTGTTGCTGTTCTATACTGCTCTATGACTTTATGACACTGTGAGGAGAGCGAAAAGGCAAATAGGAATTTGGGAGAGTCGGGCTGATGTAGCTGAGGATATTGTTGCCATGCTAGAACAAATTGGAGTAATAAAAAAAGCACACTGAGAGCACCCAGAACTAGGGGATCACTGTCTAAGGAAATGGGATAGGTCGTTGAGGACTGAAATGAGGAGAAATTTCTTCACCCAGAGGGTGGCTAGCCTGTGGAATTCTCTTACGGTGTGGTCAAGGCCAAAACATTGAACATTTTCAGGAAGGCGTTAGGTATAGTTTTTAGGGCTAAAGGGAGAAAATGGGATCAGGGACTGAGTTGGATGGTCAGCCATGATCGTATTGAATGGTGTTGCAGGCTCAAAGGGCTGAATGGCCTCCTCCTGCTCCTATTTCTTATGCTCTTAAGTTAGAAACATAGCCCATGCTTCAATTCCCCGTTCCGTGCCAACTCTTCATAGCCTTCACCTCCCTCAGATTTTAAAAATCTATCTATCTCCTCTCTAAATAGACTCAGTCTCTGGAGTAGAGAATCCCAGGTAATCCCTGACCTTTAGAAGATTCTGTTGCCATGTCTCGTAGTTTGAGAGTACCTCACTTGTGGAAACATCCACCTGTTACCCCCTCCTGAATCTTGCATGTTGCAATAAGATTATCTTGCATTCTTCTAGAATTTAATAAGTAAAGGTGTAACCATCCTAAGGCTTTATGAACTCCTGAAACCTGCCTGGTGTTCTTTGTAAAGGTGCTGAAACAATCAAACACCTTGCTGTCCATTACATAATAATCAGCCCCTAGATCAGAGACTGGATTCATACCTTGGCCAGAATGGGTAATGAAGGGAGATTTCCTTCCCTAAAGAACTCATACAAAATAGTTTTTATTTAACCACAGCTTTGTACAATCAGCATTTTTCTTATTTTTGTTCAAAAAAAATAACGTGGTGAGTCCTTTCATTGTCTCCTCTGTGGTTGTCACCTGAGAGATGGAACAGAATGTTTTCTCAATGCCCTGAATATTGGGACAAATTGAGAATTCAAATAATCTCCATTGGTATTTGATGGTTGAAACTTAATGGTGTCAGTTTTTCCAAAAAATCTCTCGCTGGATTCAAACTCCTTATAGTTGATTAAATAACTTCAGGCATCATTCAGATTTGCTGAAATCCCAAGGATACTATGATGCTTTGTAATTGAGCACCTACTTCTTCTGAACATACTGAATCAATTGATCTTGTTTCTGTTTTCTGTCAATCTATTCCAACTTTAGTTTCTCTTCTTGCCCTGGAATCTGACTGACCATTTGGTGGGCACCATAGGCTTGAGCTGCAAAGGACCTGACTGTTCGTTGCATGTTGGAAACCTCTCATCCTATTGCTCTCATTTTCTCAAGACAACCACTTCTTCTCAGGTTCAATCATTCATTCTCATGTGTCCTGGCATTATATTGACGCCAGTGATACTACCCAGAATCTAACTGCACTGTCAGGCTCAATTAACACGGAGCAATGTGCCTGAGAAAGAAGATCAAGGGAAAACTCATCTAATTTCTCCTGTCTGGACAGATTCACTGCATTTGAAGGTGCTCTGAGATTTTTCTTGTATATCTAATACTCCTGAGAAGAATATGTTGTATATAGCATTAAATATAAATATTTGTTTTATGCAGCAGTGTTCTTCAGATGAAAGTTCATTTTCTTTTATACCTTCCAGTATAATTCTTGCCACAGTTTATTCTTTTAAAATCAATTTACGTTTAAAAAAAGACTTCTTCACATTCATGTGAACAACATTATTGGCTGCATCAACATGAGATGTTGGAGTGTTGAGTTCAAAAGCTGTAGCTCCTTTGAACTTCAGCCAAAATGTTCAAATTGTCATCAGAAAGCGAGCATTCAGGCCAGGCACTCCAATTCTTCACTGTTTTGTTTATTGGTATTGTGGATAGCTTCAAAGGACTGATTTTACAAATTAAATCCTTTTGTTTGTATGTGTCAGAAGCAATGAAATATTAACCATTGAGGATGCATCATTGTGGAGTGGAGTTTATTGTGAGTATTAATGGAACAAAGACAATTACCCAGTGTTCCTATGTGAAATTCTTGGTTGAGCTTATATCGGACACCTTGTATAAAAGATGGAGACTTTGTGGATTGGTGAGGGTCTGGTTTGCCGAACAACATCTTGTATCTTACTTTATTTTGTATTTGGCCTTGAGCAGCTACATCAATTAGACACAGTCATAGAGTCATACAGCATAGAAACAGACCTTACGGTCCAACTGATCCATGCTGACTAGATATCCTAAAATAGTCAAGTCCCATTTGTTGCCATTTGGCCCATACCCCTCTAAACCCTTTTTATTCACATCCCCATCCAGATGTCTTTTAACTGTTGAGATCGTACCAGCCTCCACCACCTCCTCTGGCATCTCATTCCATAAATGCACTGCTGTCTGCGTGAAAAAGTTGCCTCTCAGGTCCCTTTAAAATCCATGCCCTCTCACCTTAAACCTGCCCTCTGGTTTTGGAATCCCATACTCTGGGAAAAAGACCTTAGCTATTCATCCTATCTATGCCCGTCCTGATTTTATAAACCTCTATAAGGTTACCTGACAGCCAAGAATTGAATGGACCAATCAGTCAATCACTGACAATTCTTGATTCTATTGGTCAACTCACTGGGAAAGCCACTTCGGGGTCGGCAACACAACCAATCTGATACAATAGATCCCTACTCCTCAAACCAATCACCCCTCACTCAGTTGCATAGATCTCAAACCCCAAACCAATCACCCTTAACTCTGCTACAACAGATCATGATTCCGCATCGCCAGGTTAAACTTCAGACATGTTGATGAGCAATGCTGCAGGACGGTCACACTCTGGTTTTACAATGACCTTACAATTAAATCCTGCTGCCGGGGAATGGAAAACCCACCCCAATCCTGTCATCATTCAAGTAAAATTCATTTGATACCTGATCTCTAAGGTCAAATATCACAGTATTTTATGAATTCTGACCAGAATTCTCTCCACTGTTTGAAATCCCACCTCAGCAAAGGTCAAGGTCTTGATTTTCTGCTCACTCCACCTACATTTCAGAATAGACTCTCTACTGTACCTCTCATTCCCTAACCCTAACCATGATCCTCTGACCTAGCCTGCTCCTAACACTCATTAACCCTAACCCTAACCCTAACCCTAACCCTAACCCTAACCCTAACCCTAACCCTAACCCTAACCTAACCCTAACCCTAACTCTCATTCCCTAACCCTAACCATGACCCTCTGACCTAGCCTGATCCTAACACTCATTAACCCTCACCCTCACCCTAACCCTAACCCTAACCCTATCGCAGAATAGACTCTCAACTGTACCTCTCATTCCCTAACCCTAACCATGACCCTCTGACCTAGCCTGATCCTAACACTCATTAACCCTCACCCTCACCCTCACCCTCACCCTCACCCTCACCCTCACCCTCACCCTCACCCTCACCCTAACCCTAACCCTAACCCTAACCCTAACCCTATCGCAGAATAGACTCTCAACTGTACCTCTCATTCCCTAAACCTAACCATAACCCTCTGACCTAGCCTGATCCTAACACTCATTAACCCTAACCCTATCCCTAACCCTATCCCTAACCCTAACCCTAACCCTAACCCTAACCCTATCGCAGAATAGACTCTCAACTGTACCTCTCATTCCCTAAACCTAACCATAACCCTCTGACCTAGCCTGATCCTAACACTCATTAACCCTAACTCCATAACCCTGACCCTAATCCTCAACAGCTCTAACCCAAGTTCCAAACTTCCATATTTTTATTTATTTTTTACTATTTTATACTCACAGGAACTGTGATGTTGAATTTTTAACTTATTTCTTAGGTTTTCTACTTTTTACCTTAGATTTTGTACTGAGGTGCCTTGTACCATGAATGGTGACATTGTAATTTTTCACTTTCCTCCTGTACCCTGTACTTGAGTACTCATCATGATAAACCGTAATTCTGATTCCATATCTGGGTCACCACATTAAAGGCTGGAGATGTTGATTTTGTTCTGAGTGGAGGCAGGTGCCAGAAAGTAGCTCCATATCCTGTGGCCATCTGTCATTTCAGTGAACAGCTATTGGACTTGGCTGATCATTTCAGAGCAATGAATGCAGCCACCAATCAGAGGTGGGCAGGCAGTGTGGACGTCAGTGCCACTTTGAAGGTCAAGGATCTTGGACCCAGGTTGGGTGAGAGGCTTGGGGAACATGGGGTTTGGTTGGAGTGTCTTTGTGGGAGTGTTAAGGATTGCAGTGTGGGAGTAGTGAGGACGGTGGGTTCTGAAGGTTGGAGGCAAGAGCGGAGGAGGGGTATCTTTAAGGAATCAACCACCTTGTTCCTGAACTGTGCTGTCAATCACCACAGGACAGAGGCTGGTTGGGACCACTACTAACTACACCCTCTTCCCCACCCCCACATCCCCACCGCCCTCCACCCTGAGCCCCTCTCCCATGACCAGGCAGACAGGCTATTCAATTCTTATGTGACGTGAAAGCGTAATTAATCATGGAAGTGCCATGTCAAGGCCCTTGACAATAATGTTTGTTGACCCACTTAAGGCCTTCAGTTGGCAATAGGTTGGAAAAGTGATGCTTGGGGCCTCTTGGTCAGAACCTAATTCCCATGGTGCCTGGAAGGCAGCGGGTATCCCTCCGATGCCAATTTATCCATTATCACCTGTTTCCCCATCCCCTTCCTCATAACCACCCTCCCCCCACCCAATCTCTTCACACCAATTTAGTGAGAGGAATAGATTCCAACCAATTGGATTTGATCCATAGTATTTGCAATTCTCATTTCCATGTAAAGGGTTCAGGGGAGGGGCATGAGGAAGCGGGTGATGAGTTTGTATATTGACAGATGAAACAAGGAGAGAAAAATTAAGGAAAAGGGAATGTTGAGTTGGGTTGTTTGTTGGAGACAGTCGGTCTTTGACATTGGAATGTACCTGCTTCATAACATGACCGTTCTCCTGGGTGAGCAGAGGAGGAATATGATTTCATTGCCTTGGGTTGGATGCCTCTCCAAATGTTCGCGGCTGAAGATTTCTTTCTCCTAATCAGATTAGGCAGCTTCTGGTTGTTTTTCCCAAGGCAAATTTAATGACCCTTAGAAAAACTGCCAGTAAAATAAATGGTAATGCATTGATTCTCATCCAGATCATTGAGCCCATCAAAATTGTTATCTGCTTGATCAAAAATATTTCATCTCCAAACATTTGGCACAGGCTGATCATAATGAGCTCCTTCATCACAATGTTCCGCAACTTTAGAATGAGCCAGAAAGGTATGGTAACAAATCCAATTCCAGACAGTCCCAAAGTCCCCCTGCCTACTCAGATTATTAGACATGAAACAGAGCAACCCTGGCATTGAGAAGCAGTTGATCCCAGTAGTGTGAAAATGAATTCTCAATCTCCCGTTGGGAGAAGCAGTTACCAATCAGGAGCAGCATCTAATCATCACCAGCCACCGTCCAGCAGGTAAGTTTAATGAAGTTTGGGTATTGGCAGTAAAATCTGGCAAATTCATTCTGGTATACAATACTTCACTGTGTGACGGAGGGAACTGAACTGCAGGAAGCTTCTGTTCTGAAGTGGACTGACAGCAAAACATTGTGATCACTTGAAAGACACTTTGAGTGTAGCAGTTGGCTATTAACTGTTTCTCCAAACAATGTTAGAAGGGTATCGAGAGCAGCCTACTTATTCTTAAAATAGTTTCTTGCTTTCACGCTTCATTCGAAATAGTTAAGTGCACTCTGGATAAATCTTTTTATTCAATTCATCCTGCACTGAGTATAACTCGGAGCCAAGTCACAATATAATTATTAACAATGTCAAGCATGCAAAAAGAGTATAGGAGATCATATGTTCAAATGTCGTCCTTATATTCAGCTGTCTCTGTCTCACAGATGACCTGAAGTGTCTTATATTGGAAATCTCAAATTAGTTATAAGTTTGATAGCATCAGCTGTGGCTCAGGTGTTAGCACCCCTGCCTCAAAGGCACAAAGGTTCGGGCCCAGGTCCTGTGCCAGGATTTGAGCGTGGTGCTCTGTGCTCCTTTCTGTAGAGTACCAAGGGAGCATGGTGTCGTCATTCAGAATGTGTGCCCCCACAAGTTCATGGGAATGATCCGTACCGCTATTGTTGAAGAGAAATCGAGCAGTTACCAACCATATGCTGACTGATCCCTCAGAAAAATGGATTATTTAGTCATTACCACATTGCTGTTTGTGGGGGCTTGCTGTGCACAACTTGCTGCCCTGCTTGCTACAGGAAGACAGCAATTATTTTATTTTTTGTGTAGGTGGAAGGTACTATATAAGTACAAGTTTATCTTTAGGTTGTAGCACTATTCTTTCACATAAACAATGAGTAAGTATAATCATTGTACTGTTCAGGGAGTTAACCATTAAGTGGACTAATTGAAACTGATATTTTTCTGCGATTAGATTTCTGATTCCCAATAGTCGGAATAGTTTTGCTGCTCATTAATGTGTTTCCTCATACATGCCCCCCTGTTGTTTTTGAATTGCAGCTGAAGCAGTAAGTTTCACTGATCGCTGGGTAACAGGTCCAAAGTTGGCTGATCGCCAAATGAACTGCACTGTCGAGTGTCATTAATAATGATGTTTGGAGAGAGGCTTCACCTCAGGAAACCTCAGTGGGAATGTGAGCAAGCTCTCTCAAAAACAAATCATTTTTTCCCTGTGACTGACAAGTCCAGAAATATCACATGGCCACAAATGAACTAGGACAAGGCCTTAAGAAACCCAGTGACATCTGCCATCTTTAGTGAAATATGTTGTTTGAAAATTATGTTTTTCTGATTAGATTCATTGTTTACATATGACATGTTGCCTTCATTTAGGGAATAATAGAGCTGTGAGTGATCACAGGCAATCATGTCATTAAGGGATTTGAAATAATTGCAATATTTCTGTTGTATTATTCATAAAGAGTTTGTAATGAATTGTAATATATGTACATATTGAAAGGTATCACATTTTACTCCTACAATGTACTCATTTCTCAAGCAATAATGTACCAGTCCATCAGCCTCATGGACAGCTGGAAGATACTCACTCAAAACTCCACCATTCTGAGCCTAAGGCGTGATTATTTCAAACCCATGGGAGACATAACATGGTGGCTTAAAGGGCTTAAAAATGTGTTAAATTACAAAAAAACCCGACTCTCGTTATTTTGAGAGAGAAGCAGAAAACTGAATGAATTCTGAGAAAATGAAAGGGCCACTGGAGCATTGAAGACCTAACCACAGCCCACAATGAATTGGGAGGCTGGCAATAGCATCAAGGCATTTGAGACGTTTGAATGAAAAATGAACTGCCAATCAGTAGCTTTCTAAAAGCCACTAGTGTTGGAGAAAAGGGTCAGCCCCATCCTTATGTGAGCAGGAGAGAAAACGTTACTGTTGTTTGTGACTGGGAGCTGAGTGGAGACAACAGCAGAAAGCGAGTTTTGAGAAGATTTGTAGCTCAGGTTGAGGTTCTGGAAGTGAGTTTGCTCGCTGAGCTGGAAGGTTAGTTTTCAGACGTTTCGTCACCATTCTAGGTAACATCATCAGTGAGCCTCTGACGAAGCGCTGGTGTTATGTCCCGCTTTCTATTTATCTGGTTAGGTTTCCTTGGGTTGGTGATGTCATTTCCTGCGTTGGTGATGTTCATCAACATCACCAAAGCAGGAAATGACATCACCAACCCAAGGAAACCTAACCAGATAAATAAAAAGCGGGACATAACACCAGCGCTTCGTCAGAGGCTCACTGATGATGTTACCTAGAATGGTGACGAAACGTCTGAAAACGAACCTTCCAGCTCAGCGAGCAAACTCACATCCACAACAGCAGAAACTCAGCTTTAATTTTGAAAACTTCAGTGAACATCTCTTGGCAAATCCGGGGGAAATCCTAGGGGAAAGGAACATTGTGATACTTGGAAATGAATGAACTGGCTGTGCTGGGACATCACTTTGAACAAGACAAAGTAAAAGTCTGAAAAAGACTTATATCAGCCTCAACACATTAGTTGCTGGGTTTGTCCAGCACTCTCTGCTTTTATTGTCACTTGCAAGTTTCACCGGTTTCCCGAAAATCCTGGGAGCTGCTGACATGAACTGTGAAGTCTGAGACAGGAATCTGATGACTCTGTCATCAATGTCATAACAGTGCAATCAGAAAATGAACACTTCAGGGCACAAACGAAAGGCTGCTAGATGTGTTTGCTTGGGGCTCTGCACACCTATCAAGTACAAAAATCATTAATTGTAAAGGACAAGTGCAAAGTATTGGAGATGTTGCCAGAGCGTATGAAGCTACAAATAGATGGTGATTTACCCAAACTGTCAGCTTTCAGCTAGGTCAAGGGAAAGGCAGCAGGGTGGATGCAACAAAACAGCACATTAGACAGAAAGGAAGATGGACAGGAAGGGAGGACAGCCTTGTGGGGTCACAGAAATAAATACATATGGAGCAAACTGTGGAGCATGGCGAAAACCTTGTCACTGGGAAAGGATGTGCAAGACAAAGAAAGGAGATAGTGGGGGAGTTATCAGAGAGTAAATTATGAGGTGAATAAGAAGTAAAGTAAGCCAAAATATCCATACCCTGGAAAGTGCTGAGCCTGGGGGTGCCATCAGGGACAGAAATCATAGGTTCCATGCTGCTCCTGGTCCCAGCCCCTGTCCCTAAGTTGAGCTCAGCAGCCCCTGCCCTTGACAAAACCATAAAGGCCCTTTCTGCACCCCCAACAACACCCCTCACCCCACCCCACCTGATTATTGAACACTGATGACCCCCTCTGTCCTAGACCTTGGATACAATACATGTAGGAGCTTTGTAACAGCACACACTGTCTCAATGTGACAATTACCAGACAAAACAGGTTGTCAAAATTATTCAGATCAGGAAGAGGTGGGAAATACAACCTCAGCAATAAATCTGGAGCAGAGAATAACTGCTCTGACTGTGCCAGAGACCCTTCCTGAAACTCAGAATGGTAATAGATTTCTGAGTGACGGTAATGTGAAACTAGGCTCCATTATACCAATGGAACATGTGGTGGGAAGAGGGGGCACCAGGGATTCAACAGTTACAATCAATCCATCTGAAACAGATAAGCAAAGAGAACAGTGCTAACTGCATGATGTACGGGACTGAAGCAGATAATCCTGGCATTGGACAGTTGCGAGGAGCTGCAGCTGATCTCAGTAAACCACTGGATGAAAATTCTCGATAGAATGATCCAACAGCCAGTGAATATCATACCACACAAGCTGAAACATTAGAAACATGACCAAAATTGATGAATAACTCTTAAGCAAGTGATCCAAGTGTCTGTGAGGATACAGGAAACACAGCCAACAGTACAGTCATACTGAGCTATTAGAGATGACATTTCATAAGAAGATATTCCTAGCTGCATTCAAAATAATTATATCTAAAACTCCAATAGATTTGTGAAGGCAGCGGGGGATTTGGGAAGTGTGAGTTGAGAGCAGACCAGCAACACAGTACCAAGGCATTGACAAAAACATTGAAAGAATGGTGTTACTCTGTAACAAATATCAAAAGTACAACACTACAGAGAGGGGAGATGTTACTTACTGAAGTACCACTCAGACTATGGGAGTGGACTATTCACACACCATCTGGAATATTATCTTTAGGTCTACTTAAAGATTCCTTTTATCTGAAAGGTGAGAGGTGGGGGTGGCACGGTGGTTCACAGTACCAGGAACCAAGGTTCAATTCCAGCCTTAGGCGACTGTCTATGTGGAGTTTACATGTTCCCACCCTGAGAAAGACCCTTTTATCCCCACTCTCTACCTTCTGCCAGACAGCCAATCTTCTATCTTTGCTAGCACCTTGCCCCTAACACCATGGACCCTTATCTTACTCAGCAGCTTCCTTGAAGCACCTGGTCAAAGGCCTTCTGGAAGCCCAGTAGATAACACCCATGGGCTCTCCTTGGTCTACCCTGCTCATTACCTCCTCAAAGAATTCTAACAGATTTGTCAGGCATGACCTCCCCTTAATGAAACCTTGCTGACTTTGCCCTACTTTATTATACATTTCCAAATATTCAAAAATCTCATTCTTTACAATGACCTCAACATGTTACCCATGACCGAGGTTAGGCTAATCGGCCTGTAATTTCCTTTGTCTCTTTTTAAACAGGGGTATCACGCTAGTGATTTTCCAGTCCTGTAGGACCCTCGCTGACTCTCCTGCTTCAAGAAACATCACCAATAACACCTCCACTATCTTTTCAGCTATCTCCTTTATAACTCTGGGATGTAGTCCATCTGGTCCAGGTGATTTATCCACTTTCAGGCCAATCTGTTTATCTAGCACCTTTTCCTTGGTGATGGCCACCATTCTCAGCTCTGCCCCCCCCGAAGGTCTTGATTTTTTGGGATACTGCTTGTGTCTTCCACTGTGAAGACTGATGCAAAGTAATTATTCTGTTCCTCAGCCATTTCCTTGGTCCCCACCACTGTCTCTCCAGCATCATTTTTCAGCAGTCTAATGTCCACTTTTGCCTCTGTTTTGCCCTTTATATATCTAGAGAAATTCTTACAGTCCTCTTTATATTAGTGTCTAGCTTACCCTCATATTTCATCTTCTCCCTCATTATTTCTTCTTTTATTGCTCTCTGTTGATCTTTGTAAGCTTCCCAATCCTCTGGTTTCCCACTGCCCTTCGCCACATTGTATGCTTTCTCTTTTGCTTTTATGCTTTACCTGACTTCCCTACTCATCTATGAATGCATCATTGTCCCTGTACCATGCTTCTTTTCCCTTGGGATGAATTTTTGCTGTGTATCCTAAATTATTCCTAGAAATTCCTGCCATTGCTTTTCCACTGTCTTTCCTGCTAGGCTTCTCTTCCAGTCAAGTCTGCCCACCTCCTCCCTCATACATCTGTAGTTGCCTTTATTCAGCTGTAACACCATTACCTCTGATTCTACCTTCTTCCTCTCAAATTGCAGAGTAAATTCTATCATCTTATGATCACAGCCTCCTAAGTGTTCCTTCACCTTAAGCTCCCTTCTCAAGCTTTCTGCCTCATTGTACCACACTAAATCCAGAATTGCCTGTTCCCTTGTGGGCTCCACCACAAGCTGCTCCAAAAAGCCACCTCATAGACATTCCACAAACTCCTTTTCTTGCAATCCACTACAAACCTGATTTTTCCAGTCTGCTTTTGTATTGAAATCCCCATGATCACTGTAACTTTGTGTTTCTTACAAACCTTTTCTATCTCCTGCTATACCCTGTGCCCCAGCTCCTGACCACTGCTTGGAGGCCTGTATATAATTCTAACTATAGTTTTTTTTTAAACCTCTGTGGTTCCCCAGCTCTACCCACAGATTCTACGCCATCTGACCTTACTTCATTTCTTACTATTGGCTTAATTTAATTTCTTATTAATAAGGCAGCTCCACACCCTCTGCGTACCTGCCTATCTTTTCAATAGGATGTACATCCTTAGATATTCGGCTCCCAATCCTGATCCCCTTGCAGCCATGTCTCTGTGATACCCATCACGTTATATCTGCTAATTTCCATCTGCACTACAAGTTCATTTACCTTCTTTCTTATACTGCATGCATTCAGATATAGCACCTTCAGTCCTGTATTAACTCTCCCTCTTCTCATTGTCACTTGCCTTTCCAGTGTATTTGAAGTTTGATTCCTAACCTTTTCCAAACACTCTGTCCTATTTGTGTCTGTACTGGAGACTTTAATAACCTCTTCTGAGCTCTCCTTTATTGTCATTTTTTTTCCATATTTTTCCACACAGTGGAATCTACGCCTACAGATGTTAGCTTGCTGCTTTGTTCTGCACTGGGGGAGTTTTTACCTCACCATCCCCCCACCCAGAGTCCTGTTGACCGGCCTATTTACCCCTTTTGCTCAAACATTGGTCCCAGTTCGATTCAGGTGGAGACTGTCCCAGTGGCACAGATCCCTCCTGTTCCAATACTGATGCCAGTGCCCCATGAAAAGAAACCCCACTTTCCCGCAGCCACATGTTTACTTCCTTTATTCTCATGTCCCTACGCCAATTAGCATACAGCCCAGGCAGTCATCCGGAGATTATAACCCTTGAGGACCTGTTCTTTAATTTGGTTTCTAGCTCCCGATAATCCCTGAACAGGTCCTCTTTCCTAGTCTTGTCTACATTGTTTGTTCCGATATGGACCACAACAACTTGATCCTCCCCCTCCCGCTCCAATAGCCTTTCCGGCCGGTCAGAGACATCCCTTACCCTGGCACGGGGCAGGCAACACACCATGCGAAACTCTCGATCCAGCTTACAAAGGATACTATCTATCCTCTGATTATAGAATCCCCTACAACTACCACCTGCTTTTTGCTCCCCCCTCTTGAACGGCCTCTCGTACCATGGTGCAGTGGTCAGTTGGCTCATCCTCCCTGCAGCCATTTCCTCTTCCAAACAGGGAACAAGTACCTTGCACCTGTTAGTCAAGGTCAAGAGCTGAGGCTTCTCTTCCTGACTGCAGCATGCTTCTACCTGCCTCGCTTACAGTCACTCCCTGCTGTTCCTGGCCACTGACCAGATATGAAGTGCTTAATCTACCGGGTCTGACTGTCTCCTGAAACACAGCTGTGCTAAATTACCCATAGTGTCTAACATGGGAATTGCAGGGACAGGATAAGGGGTGGGTCTGGGTGGGATGCTTGAGAGCGACAGCAATTGTCTGAATTGTATGAGTTCTGTACATTGAACATGAGATTCCACAAAGAATAATCTGTGACAATAGCACCGAATTCACTGTCAAAGGGTTGAAAGATTTGGTAAAAGGTTTTGGTTCTATATTATTGCCTTGGCAACATGGAGTATTAGAGAACAATCCAGATAGGCAAGAGAATGTTCTGGAAATGCCAAGGGATAGAGGAAGACCAAACTGTGCTTGGACAAAGGTCAGAGCCAATGAATTTGGGCCAGAACCAGATCAGGGCTAGGATCCTGAGGTTGAGACCAGGAGCAGCAGCAGGGCCTATGATTCCTGTCCCAGGCCCTGGCCAGAAGACACCAGCCGCTGGGTTAGTCCCAGTGGCGACAGAATGAGGCCTTCTGCTGCCCGTCAGGTAGTTTACGGTGGTTGACCTTTTCATGCTGGCAATTCCAGGACAGAGTTGGGAAGGGGCAGGGTTCGGATACATATCCAGGATATTAAATCCCCTTCTAGCTCCAAGTTCACCACCAGCAAGAGGAGAGGATTCTACCCAGCACCTTATTGATGTCCAGGTCATTGCTTCAACAGTCAAAGTCCCTGCCTGAACTGTTCCAGGGACAAACAACACTCGTCTGGGATGGAGTCATGAAAACATGGAACGCAGAAAAACTTGTTGGTGACTCCAAGGTCAGAGGCTTTGAAACTGAGACCGAGCAACATAAAACAGAAACCCTTTTAACCTGAGCCAAACCTGAAAAGCAGAGAAGGCCATTAACAAGATGAGCGAGGTCACTGACCAGTGAGGCAACGTTAAGGTTACTAACAAGCAGTGCAACATCAAGTGACCCAGCGTCAACAACACAGAATCACTAAAGTATTTCAGCACAGAAGGATACCATTTGGCCCACTGTGCCTGCACCAGCCCTATTTCCTGGTGCCTACCTCCTGCCTTTCCTCTTTCTCCCTGCATGCTGTATCTAACTAACCATCCAATTTCTTCTTGAATGCCTCAAATGAGCCTGCCTCCACCACATTTCCAGGTGATGCATTTCGTATACTAAGTATTCACTGAGTGAAAAGGTTTCATTTTCACCTGGGCCTTGCTTTATTTGCACATCACCTTAAATCTGTGCTGTCTGATTCTTTTACAAGCAGAAGCAGGTTCTCCCTGTCTAGTCTATCCCACCTGCTGATGATTTTTGAAACCTCTATCAGATCGCTTCTCAGCCTTCTTCGCTTCAGAGAAAACAGTCCCAATTTTTCCAATCTATCCTCATTATTGAAGTATCATCCACACCGACCCTTGCAGCATCCCACCCAGATCTATCCCTGTATAAACCACCTAATCTACACATCCCTGAACACTACGGGCAATTTAGCATGGCCAATCCACCCTAGCCTGCACATCTCTGGACTGTGGGAGGAAACCGGAGCACCCGGAGGAAACCCACACCGACATGGGGAGAATGTGCAAACTCCACACAGTTGCCTGAGAGTGGAATCGAACCTCGGTCCCTGGCGCCATGAGGCAGCAGTGCTAACCACTGAGCCACTGTGCTGCCCTTTGTCGTACTTTGAAGCCCTTTGAAGTACCTCATCCCTGCAACCATTCTAGTAAATCACTCCTGCACACTGTCCATTGCACTCACATCCTTCCTGTAATGTGGCACCCACACAGTACACGATATTACATACATCAAACTGAAGGGCACACAACCATGAGTAACAGGCAAATCTTCATTGATGCAACACACTAACTTACCGCTGAGAGAGATGATGCCAACAGCACAACATTCCACCAGTGAGCACATAATGATTAATATTTTTAAGAAAACAAGCTACAAAATGACTCTTAAGATGTTCAGTTTATATATTTAAAAATGAATTGTTAATTTTCTTTATTTTAGAAAATGTCAATCATAGGAACAGTTATATTGATGTTGAAGTATTTTTAAAGAAAGAGGAGTCCAATATTATGATAGTATTTGTAAAATAATTGTTAGAGGAAACTGTAACCCAGGGTGCCATATATTACTGTTGCATTGGAGTCACGCATCAACTAACAACTTCTCAAAATCATCAGTTCGCAGCCTCACAGACAGCAGAGAGAAAAATGTACTTGCTGATGTTCCAGCCGGTCTTCAGTGTGATTATTTCAAACCGATAGGAACCGCAGGGTGTCATTATTTCCTCTCTCCCTGCTTCTGCCTTCTGTACTCTTCCTGTCTCTTCCATCCCTTCAATATCTTGTCTTGGCTCTTTCCTAATGGCCTGGAAGCCATTCCCAACTAAGAATCCTTATTTTCCTTGAAATAATTAACTTGCCATGTTAAGTAGTAATGTGAATGGAAACTGACATTATTCTGTCAGATAATTGCAGCCTGAAGTTTTTGTAACAATTTACCAGATTCAGTTTAGAGCATCTCCAGTTAATTATTAACCTTTATAGAAAGAATCTTGCGGTGCCTCTCATTAAAATAATTAATCATCAAATAATTGAAGACATTTGTTCCATGCAGTTAATTTGGTGTAAGAAAGTGAGAGTTGAATTTGCACTGTGATTAACCATGGGATGCAGTGTTTACACTTTTCATTACCTCTTCTGAAATATATCTCTTCCCTGTTTTACAAATGGATCAGCACCTTTGCCGACACAGTAGGAGAGGAATTTCTGGCCAACACATTAATTCGCCCATTAGTGTTCCACAGTGCCATTTTGGAACTACTACTGATGCTGACTATGATCTAATGTCTGAAGCTTTCAGAACAGTTCAGGGGTTGAGGAGCGTCCCAATGTTTATAATTGCCCCATAATTGCTCTCAATTACCGTTTAAGTTTTTGTGGATTACTCGCTGAGGAGCAATAAGAAATCTGAATTAAAAACAAAAATCACTGAAGACACCCAACAGATCAGGCAACAGCTGTGCAGCAAGAAACAGAGGCAACATATTAGACATCTGTACTTGTATCATTTCTGAAAGGTTAACCTTGTTTCTCGCTTCACAGATGCTGCCTGGCCTGCTGCATATTTCCAGTACTTTCTATTCTTACTTCAGACTTTCCACTCTTCTGTCTATTTTGGTTTTGTGAGGAATCTGAATGTTCAGGCTGTGGTCAGATCAGTTGTCTGTCAAGTGTCGTTAATAGCAATGCAGCAGAGACGTTTCCTCAAGAAACCTCAGGGTGAATCTGAACAAACTCTCTCTCAAAAAAGTTACTGCTTGTGACTGACATATCCAGAAATGTCAGCTGATCAACATTAGATTAGGACAATGCCTTAAGAAGCACCAACAGTGAATTCTGTCATCTTTGGTGAAATGCTTCAATAGAAAACATGTTTATTTCATTCAATTTTGGATTTAAAAATGCTTTCAAGTTGTTATTTTAGAAAGGAAGTGATGAAAGGCAGTAGTAACACTGAGCAGTTTAAAATGTTTGAAAATGTTTTCTCCTTATTCGGCCCTTTGTCTCTTCCCCTAACTTAAATAGTCAATGCTGAAGTATTTCAAACAATCTACTAGTTAAGTGGTATTTTCTCCCTTTTTTTAACCATGTCCTCAATTTTATCATCAATTGAAGTTTATAAAGAAATAAGTTACTGCTGGCATCTGGGATCTAAATGCTAATGAATTTAAGCCAACAACAGAATCATCTGAACTGGTCAAGTGTCATGAAAAGAAAAAGCCACTGAAGTTAAATAAAACAGGTTCAGCACTAATGCCCCCTCATGCCACTCACACTGCTGCAGAGATACACTGGGCAAGAATTAGTGGCCTCTCCTCGGTCGAATGCAGCCTTGATATCAAGGGCTGTCACTCTCGCCTCACCTCTGGAATTCAGCCCTTTTGTCCATGTTTGAACCAAGGCTGTAATGAGGTCAGGAGCTGAGTGGCCCTGGCAGAACCCAAACTGGGCGTCACTGAGCAGGTTATTGCTGAGCAGGTGCTGCTTGATAACTCTTACTGACATCTTCCATCACTTTACTGATGAGTGAGAGGAGACTGATGGGGCAGTAACTGGCCGGGTTGGATTTGTCCTGCTTTTTGTGTATGAGACATACCTGGGCAATTTGCCACATTTTTGGGTAGATACCAATGTGGTAACTGTACTGGAACAGCGTGGTTCAGGGAGCGACAAGTCCTGGAGCACAAGTCTTCAGTACTATTGCCGGAATGTTGTCAGGGCCCATAGCCTTTGCAGTATCCAGTGTCTCCAACCATTTCTCGATATCACTTGGAGTGAATCAAATTGGCTGAAGACTGGATCTGTGACCACTGGAGGAGGCCAAGATGGATCATCCATCAGCCCTTCTGGCTGAAGGTTGTTGCAAATGCTTCAGCCTTACCTGTTGCAGTGATGTGCTGGGCTCTTCCATCATTGAGGACGGGGATATTTGTGGAGCCTCCTCCTCCAGTGATTTGTTTAATTGTCCACCACCATTCATGACTGGATGTGGCAGGACTGCAGAGCTTAGATCTGATCCATTGGTTGTGGGATCACTTAGCGCTGTCTATTACTTGCTGCTTTCACTGTTTCAAATGCAAATAGTCTGGTTTGGTGGCTTCACCAGGTTAATACCTCGTCATCAGCTATTCCTGGTGCTGCTCCTGGCATGCCCTCCTGCACTCTCCATTGAACCAGAGTGGATCCCCTGGCTTGATGGTAATGGTTGAGTGGGGGATATGCGGGACCATGAGGTTACAGATTGTGCTGGAGTACAATTCTGTTGCTGTTGATGGCCCACAGCGCCTCATGGGTACCGAGCCTTGAGTCGCTAGATCTGTGCGAAGTCTGTCCCATTGAGCACGGGGATAGTGACACACAACATAATGGAGGATGTTCTCAATGTGAAGACGGGACATCATCTCCACAAGGACTGTGCATTGGTCACTCTTATCGATACTGTCATGGACAGATGCAACTGCAGCTGGCAGACTGGTAAGGATGAGGTCAAGTATGTTTTTCCCTTTTGTTGCCATTGGGAAGGCGCTTCCAACTGAGAGCCAACCCCCCCGCCCTTACTGCTGAAGGCCTTGCCCCGAGACACCTCTCCTCCCCACTATCAACCCTGGGACCTGGGATCAAGTCATGACCCTGGGTCTCAGTTGGTGTGTGTTATCTTGTCAAGAACAAGAGTTTTCAATCTACAGTTTGATGCCATTCTATTAGTGCAATGTGCCTCAGATTCCAGACTAGGGAGAGAAAATTCTGCTGCTGGCATTGCAGAATTCAGGACAGTGCTGCTGGAAAATCCACACTCGTAAATCTTGAAGGAAGTAGGGACAGATCTGTTCCCTGTGTTTGAAACATTGCAGTCATTGTTAAGGTTTTTGTGCCATTTGACAAGGTCCTGTACTCTGGGTTGGAAACTGTAGATTAAGGCTTCGCATATTTTGGCTAACTGTCAATTCCAGGTGAGTTTCACAGAGGGTTTTCTGCTATGGGAGATGAGTAATTTCCTCATGTAAAGCCCTACCTATTCTCCCTATTACTGATATAGCCAGCCTCCATGCCGCTATTAGTGTTGAATCTTGTGGTTACAGAGGTGGAAATGTACATCACTGATAGGACCTGTCGGTCTAAATACCACGGGTGGTATATTTAAACTTTAGCTACATTCCAACGTTGGAATGACCAACCTAACTATTATCTGACACGGTCAGAGGGCATTGGCTGAGATGGGGGAAGTTGACATCTCGCTTTGGTGACCTGGGGCTCCTGGGATGGAATGCTGCAGAGTGGAGCTTGTCCTTTCTCCTCAGAACCACCATTATAGACTGTGGCATTAACCCAAGGGTCAGTGTGGCACCCACAGTCAGAGCAGTTGTGCAACAGTGCTGTTAAAAGGTTAATGACTTCCTTGCTCTATCAGGAGATGTGCTGCCATTTTTCTTACCTCAAACTCATCGTGAATCTGCTATAGCACATATCTCCTACCAAGGTTACTGCTCTGCCAATTTCACTATTGTGGACAGCATCTCTCCTCAGTGGCTCTCACCCACCTTGTCTTCCTAAGTTACTCATCCTTCCTGCACTCTGCACAGTATACTCTCTCAGCCAGGACACCCCATTGCCTCTCTTTCTTATGCGCCACCACCAAAAGCTCTCCCAGCCACTTCATCCCACTCATTATCTCCCTCTCTCCCACATTGCAGGACAAAATCTCTCAAAATGGATCCGAAAGAGCAAAGGTGGGTGGTGGGATGGGCAGTATTCATCTCTCTTGTCATCTCCAAGGAGAAAATCTTTGAACGAGAGAGGAAGGATTGAGAGTAGTCATATGGGGATGCTTCATTGATCTACACTTTCCCATTAGCACCACTGTGAACATGGTGGAACTGACCCTCGTAATCATCTCAGTCCCTGCGTTACCTTGTGCAGGGAGCAGCCTGCAAGAGAGAACAGACCCTCAGGCCATCAGCCCTGAGGGAGAAGCCTCAGATTTTCAGCCCAAACCCCAAAGTGCCACTGAGAGCTAAGAACAAAATAGCACTCCTCCAGGATAGAGATGCTGTTGGATGGAGCACTTCAAGAATCTCCTCAAACAAGACAGTCCTTGACCTGGGTGTGTGATCCACATCCCACAGGATGCTAGCTGCCAGCTCCTCAGCATGACAATCTGACACACAAGAATCTGTACTGCAAAGCCCCGAGCACAAAGACAGGACCTCACCTCCCTTATCTAGAGGGATGAGAGCATGCCAGAGGAACTCAAAGTCACAGTAATTGTGACTATCTTCAGGAAAGGAGATGACAGTTAATGCAGTAACAACAGTGAGGCTTCCCTGCTCTCCACTCCAAGGAAGATCATTGGAAAAATTCTCACAATTATTAGCCCACAGACATTACACCATAGCACTCTCAATATGTTGCATTCGCCCTTTCATCAGTGCATTCACCAATTGAACAGTCACATTACAAAATATGTAATAAAGAGGTAACATTATTCTTTTTAACAGTTACTAATTAACACACATCAAAGTTACCTACTTTAAGCCATTTCTGCCATTCTTATATTCAACAATCTTACCTTAAGAGGCACACCTCAGTAACATTCTCTTTTATATCACTATACATCACAAATCCCAGGTGTAGGGTTAAACTGAGAGTTCAACCAATCGCCAACAAGCGAGATAGTACTTGATGAGTTGGGGCTTAAATGGTCATGGATGAAAGGAAAGAGTAAAGATTGAAGAAAAAAAAAGTTGAAAGATTATGAGGTTCTGACAAAGAATAAATGATTATATGAGACACTGTGCTGAGGTTAGGGTCTGACAGAGAAAGATATAGGAGGAAGACATGATCCATCAGGGTTGACATTGCCTGACAAGAATGATAGGGTGCTCTGGGTTTGCATTGTCATTCTCTTACATTCAAAACAATTTGTTAAAACACAGTTATTGCCTTCGTTAGTAATGTTCAGTTGAGAGAGAACTCTGGGGATCAGGAAATGTGCTTTCCCCAGTCAGTGAGTTCCTGTGATCTGTAACAGCAGGTGGAGGAAACAGTGTCAGGAGTTACTTCCAGAATGGCATTTCATAAATACTGTAATGTTTACAGGGAGAAACTCAGCTGGTCTAGCTGCATTGGCGTGAGATGATGTTTTGAATCCAGTAAGACTGTTCTTTAGAACTGAAAGGTGTCACAAAACAGGTTTGTTTTGTGTGAAAGGGGTGTTTCTTTTTCAATTTCCACCATAGATAACATCTTTGTCTGTTACACTGAGTCTCTATATTATCTGATCTCTTTCTCCTCTTCTGCTTCTATCAAACATACAAAAAAAAACTATTTTTTGACACTTTTTCAGTTCTGAAGAAGAATCATGGTGAATTTGAATCATTAACTCTGTTTCTCTCTCTACAGATGCTGCCAGACCTGCTGAGTTTCTCCAGGATTCTCTTAGTTTCTTTCAGATTTCCAGCATCTACAGGATTTTGCTTTCATTCAAGGATACCCATTTGCTGGGCTGTTGGGAATGAACAGGCGGATTGAGGCTATCTAGATAGCTCCTGAAAGAGTCAACACAGACGCAATTGATTGAATAGCCTCTTACTGAGCTTGAGACTCTCTGATTCTATGAAATGAAGTTCTTGCTCCATATCTCGATGTGAAATATTATCAGGTAGAATTTTAGTTGGTCTTCTCTGGATCTTGTGCTGTAATTTCAATGGGACAATGGAGAAATCAGCTATTTGGACAGCGACCCCCAGTGCAGCATCAGTAAACTGAAAATTTCTGCCAAGATTCTATTGCTTCTGGGCTCCCTTCTCGGATACCCCAACCATTCCTTTTCAGTGAGAATCTTTTCAGCTTATGTTTTTGACCTGAAATACAGGATGAAAAGGAAACAAAGGAGTTCCTAATATTTTTCTTGAGATGAACATCAATTTGCTAAAACATAGAAATGTAGAAAATGGGAACAAGAGGAGGCCATTTGGCCCTCTGTGCCTGCTGTGCCATTCAATGTGATCATGGCTAATCATCCAATCAGTCCCCTGTTCCCGCTTTCTCCCCATATCCTTTGATCCCTTCAACACAAAGACATATAAACACTATAATATGTTATGGAACAATGTCAAACTTACAATAAAAATTAGAACTGAAACAGAATGAGGAAGTTTAGCAAGTCAATATTGAAAATATAGAGCAAAGTGCTGCTGATAGTTTAAACCAGTAAACAGATCAAAATGTTTTTCAGTGAAATCTCATGTGAAGCATTAGTTTAGTTTGTGCCAGGTTCAGTAATAAAATTACACACCATATCCCATGGTTATTATCGAGGGTCTTTCAAAATCCACAATATAACTAGATACTTCCTGTCCAACTTCTGAACTGCATTCATTCATTAATCCCAGAATTGTTCATGGCTTCTCTTGTGCCTTTTCTTCCAGAAATCCAAACTGACCATCTCCAATGTAGTCCTGCCTAATTCCAACCCATTCTCTTTATTGCAATTCTCAACTCACCCATCAATGTATGGACAAGCAGTCAACTTGTACAAAAGTCGGTTAGTGACCTCAACTCCACTTTGCTGCTTACTCATTCCCTCCCCACTCCAATACCCTTTGACTCCCTTATCAATCTAAAATCTTTCTAACCCAGTCGTAAAAATATTCAATATGAACATGAACCTCTCTGTCCTTTCTCCTGATTTGTGCAGCTTGGTGCATTAATGTTAAGCAATGATCTTAACTGCTTTCGAAGGTTTCTGTTCAATGCTACAGTTATTCTGTCTGTTTCAGTCACTTTTCCAGTTCTTATCTGTTTTATTGCAGTTCTTACCTCATCCCCCACAATCCCCCCAGTTTCTGATCCAATTAAACTATGTCAATATTACACTGTTCTTCTAGTTCAATGATGTCTGTTTTATGGATTTGGGAATAACATTTAATCGGGTTGACCAGATCAGACTCTTGACAACACTGAAAGACTTTGGAGTGACGAGAAAGATAGTCGACTCAAAAGTGCTATGATCCCAGCTGATGGTATTTATTGAACTGGTCAGATCTTAGAGTTAAATTGGCCTGACAGAGCGTATGTTTTATTTTTGCAATTCGACCGTTGTTGTTAGTCACTGAGCACATTCACAGAACATATTGGGCTAACAAATTTCTTTACTATATAAAAAGAAAAAAAGCTATTATTTACACATGTATAAAATGTGTGTTTTCGTGTATGGGGGGGTGGTGTGAAAGAGTGCCTATGTGCATGCGTAAGTAGTTTTGAAACAATCTCAACATAAATACGAAAAATATAGATCCAACCTTTTTCCCAGCACTATTCCTTTCGGATGCTCAGCCTCAGAGAATACCACTCCAATCCTAAGTCTTTAATTCCTTACTTAACTAACTCTTGCCAATGTTCCTTCCTGCACTAGGGCAACCGTTTGAAGACTTCCAGTTTGGATGACCCGAATCTGTTCTCAGTCCTGACAGCTTGATACTTCGGTATAGACTCATACAGTTTGGAGATTTCACAAACCTGACAAACTGACAACCTGATGGATGAAGCAGTTCTTCTGGGCTGAAACTAAATTACCAATGGCCCTTGATCATTAGTTACTTGGTCAGCCATAAACTCAGCAGTGTAACCATTTCATCAATTAACACCATTGGCATCTGACTAGGCTTATAAGGTCATTCATTCTCTTGGAAATAATGTTCTTAGGTCACTTTTCTGAATGACTTTGTGGCCTCATAAAAAAGTGCTATCTTTACAGAACTGAAACCCAAAGTATTTATTTTAAAATTCAAATTCAGAGATGGTAATAATGCAGATAATTAGACTTAATGAATCTGTACAAATGCCAAAGAGCAACAGAGTGAAGAGCCAATAGGCAATCAGAGATATACATGTCACTGAAAGAAGAGTTTCATAAGGATGTTGTATACTGTCAATCCTTTTCAATGCCCACACAAATTGAACAATGATCAAAAACAGATCTAAAGATGCACAACCTCATTTTTATTTAGGGGAGTATGTTGACAGCAGGTTCAATTTGCAAATGATAAAGCCATTGCAATAAATAGAGCCGCAAGTATTACAGGAACTAACAAATGGTTGAGTAACAGCAAGCATGGACTCTGGAATGGTAAGAAATGTTGGCAATAACTGAGTGATGCAGATCTCAGAATCATGAAGAAATTGCCATATATTCACAAGAAAAGAATTAGAAGAGGACCAAAAATTCAAGTACAGAATTCACAAATATGATATTTGATGGAAGATGCAACAAAGAAATAAAACAAGGATGATAATGGAATATTTGGTACGAAGAAACATTTGACAACCAAAGAGTTGGTTATAGAATGTTGTTTTGTGGCTTGGACCTTGCGAAAGAACTGATCGACTTGTTAAATAACTTTGACATGTGGTTGGATCAAAAATTGGCTAGTTGGAAGAAAACAGAGGGTGATGGTTGATGGGAAATGTTTGTCCTGGAGTTCAGTTACTAGTGGTCTACCGCATGGATCTGTTTTGGGGCCACTGCTGTTTGTCATTTTTATAAATGACCTGGATGAGGGCGTAGAAGGATGGGTTAGTAAATTTGCAGATGACACTAAAGTCTGTGGAGATGTCAATAGTGCAGAAGGATGTTACAGGTTACAGAGGGACATAAATAAGCTGCAGAGCTGGGCTGAGAGGTGGCAAATGGAGTTTAATGCAGACAAGTGTGAGATGGTTCACTTTGGAAGGAATAGCAGGAATAGAGAGTACTGGGCTAATGGTAAGGTTCTTGGTAGTGTGGACGAGTAGAGTGATCTCGGTGTCCATGTACACAGATCCCTGAAAGTTGCCACCCAGGTTGACAGGGCTGTTAAGAAGGCATATGGTGTGTTAGGTTTTATTGGTCGAGGGATTGAGTTTTGGAGCCATTAGGTTATGCTACAGCTGTACAAAACTCTGGTGCGGCCGCACTTGGAGTATTGCGTACAGTTCTGGTCGCCGCATTATTGGAAGGATGTGGAAGCTTTGGAAAGGGTGCAGAGGAGATTTACTAGGATGTTGCCTGGTATGGAGGGAAAGCCTTATGAGGAAAGGCTGAGGGACCTGAGGCTGTTTTTGTTAGAGAGAAGAAGGTTGAGAGGTGACCTAATAGAGACAAACGAGATGAACAGAGAGGGTGGACAGTGAGAGCCTTTTTCCTCAGATGGTGATGGCTAGCATGAGGGGACATAGCTTTAAATTGAGGGGTGATAGATATAGGACAGATGTCAGAGGAAGGTTCTTTACTCAGAGAGTAGTAAGGGCATGGAATCCCCTGCCTGCAACAGTAGTAGACTCACCAAGTTTAAGGGCATTTAAATGGTCATTGGATAAACATAAGGGTGATCATGGAATAGTGTAGGTTAAGTGGGCTTCAGTTTGGTTCAGAGATAATGGGAACTGCAGATGCTGGAGAATTCCAAGATAATAAAATGTGAGGCTGGATGAACACAGCAGGCCAAGCAGCATCTCAGGAGCACAAAAGCTGACGTTTCGGGCCTAGACCCTTCATCAGAGAGGGGGATGGGGAGAGGGAACTGGAATAAATAGGGAGAGAGGGGGAGGCAGACTGAAGATGGAGAGTAAAGAAGATAGGTGGAGAGAGTATAGGTGGGGAGGTAGGGAGGGGATAGGTCAGTCCAGGGAAGACGGACAGGTCAAGGAGGTGGGATGAGGTTAGTAGGTAGCTGGGGGTGCGGCTTGGGGTGGGAGGAAGGGATGGGTGAGAGGAAGAACCGGTGAGGGAGGCAGAGACAGGTTGGACTGGTTTTGGGATGCATTGGGTGGGGGGGAAGAGCTGGGCTGGTTGTGTGGTGCAGTGGGGGGAGGGGACGAACTGGGCTGGTTTAGGGATGCAGTAGGGGAAGGGGAGATTTTGAAGCTGGTGAAGTCCACGTTGATACCATATGGCTGCAGGGTTCCCAGGCGGAATATGAGTTGCTGTTCCTGCAACCTTCGGGTGGCATCATTGTGGCAGTGCAGGAGGCCCATGATGGACATGTCATCTAAAGAATGGGAGGGGGAGTGGAAATGGTTTGCGACTGGGAGGTGCAGTTGTTTGTTGCGAACTGAGCGGAGGTGTTCTGCAAAGCAGTCCCCAAGCCTCCGCTTGGTTTCCCCGATGTAGAGGAAGCCACACTGGGTACAGTGGATGCAGTATACCACATTGGCAGATGTGCAGGTGAACCTCTGCTTAATGTGGAATGTCATCTTGGGGCCTGGGATGGGGGTGAGGGAGGAGGTGTGGGGGCAAGTGTAGCATTTCCTGCGGTTGCAGGGGAAGGTGCCGGGTGTGGTGGGGTTGGAGGGCAGTGTGGAGCGAACAAGGGAGTCATGGAGAGAGTGGTCTCTCCGGAAAGCAGACAGGGGTGCGGATGGAAAAATGTCTTGGGTGGTGGGGTCGGATTGTAAATGGCGGAAGTGTCGGAGGATGATGCGTTGTATCCGAAGGTTGGTATGGTGGTGTGTGAGAACGAGGGGGATCCTCTTAGGGCGGTTGTGGCAGGGGCGGGGTGTGAGGGATGTGTTGCGGGAAATACGGGAGACGCGGTCAAGGGCGTTCTCGATCACTGTGGGGGGAAAGTTGCGGTCCTTAAAGAACTTGGACATCTGGGATGTGCGGGAGTGGAATGTCTTATCGTGGGAGCAGATGCGGCGGAGGCGGAGGAATTGGGAATAGGGGATGGAATTTTTGCAGGAGGGTGGGTGGGAGTAGGTGTATTCTAGGTAGCTGTGGGAGTCGGTGGGCTTGAAATGGACATCAGTTACAAGCTGGTTGCCTGAGATGGAGACTGAGAGGTCCAGGAAGGTGAGAGATGTGCTGGAGATGGCCCAGGTGAACTGAAGGTTGGGGTGGAAGGTGTTGGTGAAGTGGATGAACTGTTCGAGCTCCTCTGGGGAGCAAGAGGCGGCGCCGATACAGTCATCAATGTAGCGGAGGAAGAGGTGGGGTTTGGGGCCTGTGTAGGTGCGGAAGAGGGACTGTTCCACGTAACCTACAAAGAGGCAGGCATAGCTGGGGCCCATGCGGGTGCCCATGGCCACCCCCTTAGTCTGTAGGAAATGGGAGGAGTCAAAAGAGAAGTTGTTGAGGATGAGGACGAGTTCAGCTAGGCGGATGAGAGTGTCGGTGGAGGGGGACTGGTCGGGCCTGCGGGACAGGAAGAAGCGGAGGGCTTTGAGGCCATCTGCATGCGGAATGCAGGTGTATAGGGACTGGATGTCCATGGTGAATATGAGGTGTTGGGGGCCAGGGAATTGGAAGTCCTGGAGGAGGTGGAGGGCGTGGGTGGTGTCACGGACGTAGGTGGGGAGTTCCTGGACCAAAGGGGAGAAAATGGAGTCCAGATAGGTGGAGATGAGTTCGGTGGGGCAGGAGCAGGCTGAGATGATGGGTCGACCAGGGCAGGCAGGTTTGTGGATTTTGGGAAGGAGATAGAAACGGTTTGGTTCCACAGGTTGGCGCAATATCGAGGACTGAAGGGCCTGTACTGCGCTGTAGTGTTCTATGTTGTGGAGGCAAGTGGAATGGATTAACTGGACAGATAAGTTAACAAGTGATAAAGTTCTAAAGAAAGTGACTAACAAAGAAATTTGTCTAAATTATGAAAAAGTAGAGTCAGGACATGGCATATCTTAAGAGGAAATGAACTTATCGGAGGGGTTGTAGAGGGAAGGTTTAAAGGAAAAACAGAAAGAGGAAAGAAGAACATGTCAAGATGTGAAGGTGCTGGTGTTGGACTAGGGTGTACATTGTCAGAAGTCACATTACACCAGGCTATAGTCCGGAGCAGCGCTCCGAAGGCTTGTGATTTCAACTAAACCTGTTGGATTATAACCTGGTGTCGTGTGATTTTCTGACCAAGTAAACATCAATAACGGAGGGCTTGAAAATTACAGGAAGTTGGAGACAAATGAAAAGCGGCCCAGGTTAGAGAGACACGATAAGCCAAGTGTGAAGCAAGGTCCTGCTTCCGAGGAGAGCCTGCTGGACCAAGATATTGACCGGATTGTTTCAATGTCATTTTTGTGTGAATTGAAAGCTTTAAGAGGAAAGATTGGCTCCATTGAGACCTAAGGAACTCATGAGCTAATGGAAGTTTGGTGATTGGATTAAATGGAATAATCTCCTTCTCAGATAAGTTTTGAGTTACCAGGAACTGCTCCCATTTATTTTTTATTTCTGTGTTTCATTATGAACTTGGCTTTAAGAAGACCTTCCTCAAATTTGCCACTGGTTTGTGTTCAGAAATGAAACTAACTTTTACTACCTAACCAGATGTGAAAATACAAAATCTTCTGCTGAGCTACTGAAAAGGAGAAGGCAAGTCAGACTAATGGGGTAGGCCTTTCAAAGAGATAGTACAGGCCTGATGGCTGAAAGGCTTCCTCCTGGAAGGTTTGATTGTGTAAAATTGGAATTGTATCTGTAGACTGCAGCATTGATTTAAAGCTGCAGTCAGGCTGTTTAGAAGTTAATGTGAGATATTCCAATCACTTCATAGGCCTGAATGACTTGGGCTGTGGCAAGATTTGTCAGAGAATCATTTGGGAAATCCCATCTCAATGTTAGGAGCAACCTGCTGCATCCTTTATGTATTTACTGCACACAGGTTACTCACTGTACCACAGTGAGTTGCCTATTAAAGAGGATTGGATTATTGCCTTGCTAATTATTTTAGTAACTGCACATCTCACCTCATTAGTCTTCAGCTTCCTATCTTACCAAACATACCAAGTGAGCCAGACATTGAGAATTCTCAATAAGGAAGGTACAGCAGGTATTTGGCAGCTTTAGCTCATTGTCAGCTATAGAAAGCATTCATTTGCAAGACTGATTCCTGGGATAACTGGTCTGAGATGTGAGGAGAGATTGACTCAATTAGGATTATACTCACTGGCATTTAGAGGAACGAGGTGAGAAATCTCATAGAAACTTGTTTGCAATGAATCCTGGGCATCTCTTTAAGCATAAACCAGGTCAGGCTCATAACACTGAGAAACTGTGTCTACCTTAAGTTCAAACCTTTCACTTATTTTTGGGACATAAGAGCTTGAACAGCTACCCATCTCCTCAGTTATTGTAAATTCCAACAGGACAAGACAGGGTTAACAAAGGAAGCATGTTCCTGATGACAAGGGAGTCCAGAACTAGAGGTTCTCAGAATATGGAGTAAGCTATTTCGGACTGAGATGTGGAGAACTATCTTCTCCCAGAGAATGGTGAGCCTGTGGAATTGTCTGCCACAACAAGTGGTTGAGGCCAAAACATTGAATATTTTCAAGAAGGAGATGGGTATAGTTCTTAGGGCTAAAGAGATCATAGGGTATGGGGAGAAAGAAGGAGGGGAAACTGAGTTAGATGATCAGTCATGATCAAGTTGAATGGTGGAGCAGGCTCAAAGGGCTGAATGGCCTCCTCCTGACCCTGTTTTCTAAGTTAGTCATCACACAAACCTTTCAGGGCATGGTCTATGGGCACCAGCGACATGCACCCCTCATGCATGAATGTGGGCATGATACTTGCCAACCCTTCAGGATCTCCATGGTTCCTTCCCCATCCACTTGCAGAATGCTCAGGAAGCACAGGCCTGCATTACACGGTACACTTGCAAACCAGCATTGAGAAGCTGCAGCATGGACACTATGCAGACATGGACAGGCCCCAGCCCAGGCACTGGTCCAGGCTGTGTCTCAGGGCTGCCCACTTGTTCGGAAAATGGGATGGGGCTTATCATCAACCCAGTCAAGGAGGGTCATTGTCAGTCAGGATCTTCCAGCCATCAGTCAAGAGCACAGGCCCTTTTCCTGTCTGCCAAAAAGCTCATGTTTGGAACTGTCCAATTGTTTGCCTGTATATGCCATTCCCTATTGGACAATGCCAAGCTGTCACTCTCCATTGGGCACTGGGGACAGACATAGTGGTATTGTAGAGAGGGTGTCCTGGTGGTTAAACAGTGACTGGGAGAGAGAAACAGGTGGTATATGTGAGGGGGTACCAGCCAGGCTGTAAAGGGGTCACGCTGGATTGGCAACACCAGTGTCTGAGAGCATAGCGGCCTTTCAAAGCCCGAGCAGGCCCCAGGGATGTTCATCTTCAGGCAGATATCAGTGAGTAGTGAGTTATTCTGGGATTGGTGTGTGGTAAAATGAGTCTGGAATTGGGCAAGAGGAACACCTTAGGACAAGGTGAGTAGTTAATAGGATAGGATTGTAAGATACAGCGAGACATCTTGCTCAACTAGACAGCTAGAGGTTCTCAGAATATGGAGTAAGCCATTTCGGACTGAGATGAGGAGAACTATCTTCTCCCAGAGAATGGTGAGCCTGTGGAATTGTCTGCCACAGCAAGTGGTTGAGGCCAAAACATTGAATATTTTCAAGAAGGAATAGGTATCAGCCAGTTGCAAATTACCCTCAAAAAAACTCAATGGCACTTAGCCAAAAGAAGGTAAGCTTGACCCTGGTATCTCTATGAATAATCTAGCTTTGTGACTCCCGCAGATGCACATTATGTTCTGGTTTGTGTATTGTTGTTGTTGTTCTTTAGACAGCTAAATAAAGTGGCAGGATAAAGTTGAATTGATTGGCCATTTAAAACATTTACCCTCAAGACCTGCATCCTCAACACCTCGTGGATAGCTTGGACCTACCAATAACCTCCATGCCATTTGCAGTGCATTCTGGGCATGTCTTTAAACCGAAACCAGATCAGGTTCATAACACTGAGAACTTCCGTCTGCCTTAAGTTTAAACCTTTCATTTATTTTTGGGATATAAGAGCTGGAATAGTTACCTTGTTGAGGCAAATCTCCAACATAGTAGTGAACTTTCAATGACCTCTTTTTTAAAGAAATTACTGCAAGTATTTCCACAAAACTTGGAATCAATTCCTTTTTCCAATGTTCTTCAAAACTTAAGATTTCTAAGCTATATTGAATGTGAGTGACCTTTGGAAGACTGATACTGTTTTTATTACAATACCTTTTCTCATCATGATTTTTTTTAATAATCCTCTTTTCAATTGAGTTTAACTGCAGGTCAAGCAACATCTGCTTTTGAAGATGAAATTCCATTTTGTGATCGATCATTCATGACTGAATTGAAGCTGATTCTCTTGTACCACTGTGTACCACTCCCTGAAACTTCCTCATGTACTATGTCCTACCAATTCATTAGGCATACTTTTTATAAATGAGCATTTCTTCTTTGAATAGTAAATGCTAGGTCTTCCACATACTCTTTAATTAATTTAATTAGCCTTTTCTCTTCACCTGTTTCACCTAGAAATGAACTCCCTGTTTTTTTATGTATACATTCCAGAGATATCATTCTAAGTAGCAGAGATATTGGAGATAGCACTTTTAAATAAAAGAAGGTATTAAAAGATAACCCTTTCCTGGTCTGAATGCTCAATTTCTAGATTTAAATCTTAAATGTATCTAAATTCTACCTAATTAGCTATAATAGTGTTTTATATTTCTACACAATATTGGGGGTGGAGGGGGCTAACCTGTGCTAAGAGACTCTTAGAAAGATAAAGTCACCACAGTCCTGCTTTTCCATTAGAGAGATGACCGGCGGTGGCATAACCTGAGGATCACCACACCTCAGACAAGGAGACAAGTTAAGAAGGAGAGCCCTGCATGGTAATTTCAGCTAGAGCAGAAATTGAACCCACACTGCTAACATCATAGACAAGCCCTTTGCATCTTATACAAGCCACCCAGTGACTGAGCTAAGCAGTACACCCAACGTCCCAGCTGAAGGACACTGCCAATACAGATATGAAAGCCATAACACCTTAAGACCATGAGACATAGGAGCAGAAATTAGGCCATTTGGCCTATCGAGCCTGCTGTGCCATTCAATCATGGCTGACAAGTTCCTCAGCCCCATTCTCCCACTTTCTCCCTGTAACCCTTCATCCCCTTGATAATCAAGAACCTATCTATCTCAGTCTTAAATGTACTCAATGGCCTGGCCTCCACAGCCTTCTGTGGCAGTTAGTTCCATAGATTCACCACTCTCTGGCTGAACTAGTTTCTCCTTAACTCCGTTCTAAAAGGCCTTCCCTTTACTCTAAGACTGTGCCCTCACATCCCAGTCTCTCCTACCAACAGAAGCATCTTCCCAACATCCACTCTGTCCAAGCCATTCAGTATTCTGTAAGGGGGGACCCCTCAACATCAGTCGCAATAGTTGAATGCTTTAGTTGACAATCGGTGAAAATGGTGACATCAGCTATGTTCAAGGGTTCGCTGACGAGGGGCAGGTTCACATGGCATGAAATCAGAAAATATTGGAGAAGCTCAGCAGCCCTGGCAGTATCGGTGGAGAGACAGCTGCTGCCATACCTGTGGTGTTTCTCCAGCACTTTCGGTTTTTATTTCAGATTTCCAGCATCTGCAAAATTTATTAAAAAACCTAGAAAGCTACAAAACAGGAGTAGACAGGGTAAACGCAGGAAGGATGTTTCTCATAACTGGGGAGTCCAAAAACAAGGACTACAGTCTATGAAAATGGGTAATTTAGGA
Organism: Stegostoma tigrinum; assembly: GCF_030684315.1. Lineage (NCBI taxonomy): Eukaryota > Metazoa > Chordata > Chondrichthyes > Orectolobiformes > Stegostomatidae > Stegostoma > Stegostoma tigrinum. Next base: position 9,831,276 of record NC_081381.1, on the reverse strand, counting down.
CTGAGATGAGGAGAAATGTCTTCAGCCAGAGACTGGGGAGTGTGTGGAATTCTCTGTCGCAGAAAGTGGTTGACGCCAAAATGTTGAATGCTTTCAAGAAGATAGACATGTATAACACTGAAAGGATCAAAGGGTATGGGGAGAAGGCGAGAGGAGGGCACTATGCTGGACAATAAGCCATGATTATATTGAACGGTGGAGCAGGCACAAAGGGCCGAATGGCCTCCTCCAGCTCCTATGTTTTTCTGTTTCTATTTGAAAGTTCATGGGGTGTCATTAGAGCCAGGCTTTGCCTCTCCAGAATCAATTTTTTTCTCTTTATTCATTCAGGGGATGAGGGTGTCACTGCCTATTCCAGCATTTATTGCCCATCCCTAATTGCCCAGAGGGCAGTTAAGAGTCAACCACATTGCTATGGGTCTGGAGTCACATATAGGCCAGACCTGGTAAGGATCGCAATTTCCTTCCCTAAAGGGCATTAAGCTAGTTAAGCCATTGAAAAGAAGGCCGGAAGATGATCAGATCTGGATGTGAGTTTGCTCGCTGAGCTGGAAGGTTAGTTTTCAGACGTTTCGTCACCATTCCAGGTAACATCATCAGTGAGCCTCCGACGAAGCACTGGTGTTATGTCCCGCTTTCTATTTATTTTCTATGATCAGATCTGTCTTCAGTCCAGTTTGACTGCTGCATTCCCAGTGCCACACCGATGGAAGGATGCCAATCTGTCAGTCACATCACAGTTATCTAAGGTTATGTGGCTGAGACCGAATGATCAATCTTACCTTAACCCAAGCTGGTCAGGTTGTTTAACCAATTAGAATTAATCCTTTTCCCACTGCATCCTTAACCCTGAAGGTTTTGGAGGAAGCGAAATCCCTGCTGGGCCTTATTGAAGGCTCCATGCTATTACAGCCAAGGCCCGGGGAGGAAAAGTCACTTGGCACTCTCAGCAGATAAAACCTCGACTCCAGCTTCATGAAGGACAGAGCAAGTGACAATATTGTTGTTGTAATCGACCCATTTAGACATGCAATGACACATATCAGGAGCTTGTGAGACTTGAAGCTCGGCATCCTGGCCTAGAGGCAGGATAATTACCTTTGTGCCATGGGAGTGAAATTATAAAGACCACCTGTCTGTAATTCTGTAGCCTTCTGTTTCTTGCTCACTATCAATTTGAATCACTTCACTAACAGTCAGTCAATCACAATGGAACTATAAAGCTTAGGACCCAATTGGTCAACACCTCTATTTGTAAAACCCAGGATCATCAATGCTTTATTCAGCATTTTTTCAAAGTGCTTTAGTTGCAAACTTCACTAATTCCTATCTTTAGAATACTGTCCCTCCTCCATGCCTGTGGGTTAACAGAAAATCACTGAGGAAGAACAGCACTGAGGTTAGCAATTTGTATTCAGTGTGAAAGCAAGGTCAAAGTTGAACCTTCCACATTTTCCGAGGAGGCTTTGACTCAGTATAAATGTTGGTTTATCGAGTGTTTTCACTGCAAAATTGGCACAATTTCATTTTTATTTTCTTGCATTATTACTATTTTCTATTCCATTTCTTTTAATACCTTTACCTTGGAAATCAAGAACAATATGAAAAACATTAAAAATAAGATGTAAACATTCCTGAATGACTATTATCCAAGAAAGGACTGTTCTGAATAAAATTCCTTAAATTAAACATGTTTATTTTGCAGTGCTAAAGACTTTTGATGAAATATACGATCGAGTAGAAAAACTGACAATTTGTTCTTTTTTTTGAGTTTTCCTATGTCTTCTTCCTGCCCTCTCCCAACTGTGAAACACGTTTTGAAACAGACAGTAAAATCAATCCTCATAATATCCAGAGATTTGTTTGTTTGACTGTAACATCTAAAAGAAAGCACAGGCAAGCTTGGGCTGGATTTTATCAAAATTCATCTCATGGTCAATTTTGGTGAGTTTCAGTGAGGGTTTCTCTCTGTCAGCCCCAGTGTGTTACCATTTTCACAACGCGCCTCATCACCAATACACTGCACCCCGATGATGTCCCACTTGCGCTCTCGTCCCTCTCGCCATGGGGAAGCACTCACTGTCCTGTACTCCCAGTACACCCACACCACGACTATATTTAAAACCCAGCCCTACACCAGGCCAAGTGCTGCCCAATAGCAACTGCCCTGTATCATACACTCGATGGGAGAGAAATGGAAAAGAAATGTACAGAGATAACACAGCTAACTCATCATTGCAAATACTGTTGCTGCTGACACTGCTGTGCTAACATGCAGACAATGATGGTCATCTTGCTCAATATCCTCATCTTCCTCCTCAGAAGATCACCACTGCTCTCCCAGTTCTTCAGAGTCGATCACACCCTTGTCTGCCTGCTCTAGTCATGCAGGGTACAGTATGTGAGGATTATGGAACACGCTGTCCAGAACATGCCACAAGACATCCCAAACCAATAATAATATCAAAACCTCATCTTAAAGAACACGGTGGCTCAGTGGTTAGCACAGCTGCCTCACAGCACCAGGGACTGGGGTTCGATTCCACTCTGGAGGTGACTGTTTGTGTGGAGTTTGTGCATTCTCCCCGTGTCTGCGTGGGTTTCCTCCGGGTGCTCCCATTTCCTCCCACAGTCCAAAGGTGTGCAAGCTAGTTGGATTGGCCATGCTAAATTGCCCACAGTATTCAGGGATGTGGAAGTTAGATGAGTTTTAGGGGAAAGAATCTAGGTGGCAATGCTCTGTGGGTCAGGTTGGACTTGTTGGGTTGAAGGGCCTGTTTCCACACTATAGGGATTCTATGATCTATTGTCTGCTCCACAGCAGCTGTGTTGTATTTACACTCTGCTTCATCAGGAATCGTTGGAGTGTCTACAGACTGGCTACACAATAGAGTCATCAGCTATTGTCACAGAGCGTATCCTATCTCACAGTAACCATCTTTGTAAGGAATCTGACCCCTCAAACTAAGTAGTAACGTGGGAATTTTCAAGGATTTAGGCATGATAGCCATGTGTTATATTCTAACATCCCAAAATTAACATGAGGCAAATGTGGGTAAAAGAGAAATAACTGCACAGAGCACATCAAATAGTGAATGCGATCAAGACAGATTCTGTGGATTTCTCTGCAACTCCTCCCCTTCAATGCTAATGGTTTTGTGAGTTACCATATCTCAGTCAAACTTCAAAAGGGATTATAATGCTTCCTTCTTGACGCCCAGGGCTTAACACTCCTTTTCCAGCTTTATGCTCTCTTAAATTCTTTGACAGTGCACTTGCTCACAAGCACAACACCAGCTTTTCACAAACAGTGAGATTCACCAAGCCAGGACCATTTCGATTTTCTGAGCTCTAATCTAGCTTGGTTACACAAAACGCATTGCTTGTGTGCTTCCTCCACAGCTCTCAGGAGTTTTCCAGCATCTTGACTCCAACAGTCACCTAGATAATAAAGTGTGAGGCTGGATGAACACAGCAGGCCCAGCAGCATCTCAGGAGCACAAAAGCTGATGTTTCGGGCCTAGGCCCTTCATCAGAGATGCTGCTGGGCCTGCTGTGTTCATCCAGCCTCACATTTTATTATCTTGGATTCTCCAGCATCTGCAGTTCCCATTATTACTCTCCAACAGTCACCTCTTCACTAACTTCTAAAATGCCTGCCTTAGTTCCAATAGCACAGGTTCTCCACCTACAATGTAGCAGTGTCACTCAGTCATCCTCTCAACAATACACTGTAACAGTTCTTCTCTGCATGGGGCTAGCTTCTGCCTTACTCTACCTTCTCCTAGTAACTGTGACGCGAGACTCGCTCTTCACTGAGCCCTGAACTGGTTTACATGTGACCAACTGAAAGCCTTACAATAAACCCACCCTTTGTTTCTAGACAGCATTGACTATGAATAATATTTTGGATCAATCTAAAGTAGGAAGCCCTTGGAAGTGTCAGTGCTCTGAGCATTACAATATTCACCGACAGTTGGCTCTGGTGACACAAATTGATTCAACAGAAATGGAATTCAACTTGTAGCAGGGCTGTGCAGCAATCATTCAGTTCCACTCGGTAGAATGCCCATTTAAATTAACTCCAGGAACAACACTGTGGGAGGCCTGCTGGTCTAACTAATAGTGTTTATCATTTACAACACCTCATTTTTAAAACATTTATGTAAGAGTTTCACTAGGATCACTCATAAGATTGGAGTAGCCACAGCAGTGACGTCAAATGCATTTGTCTTTGGAGTTCTTTGATGTGCTTATCCAATCATGTTTTATGTAAATATATGTCGGGGGATAATGCCCACTGACAAAAGAAACCTTTCTGCCCTTGTGCATAGAATGCACAGTTTGAGAAACACAGAGATCAAGGAGAAGTCAGACTCTGGGAGGAAACGTCTGGATTAGATTGTATAAGAAGTACTCCTGACAAATCTAACATTTGCTTTTGTGACATTCAGAACTGACAGATTCCTGGCACTGTTAACTTATAGTAAAAAGTCCTGTGTAACTAGACAAAGGGCAGTAATGAGAATTTACTGTACATTCCAATTCTAACAATATAGGCAGTGTCCAATCTGATAGTTGAAAAATATAAGGTTAAAAGTATGTAAGATTTTTCAACATGGGAGATTCATGGGCTGAGAGCACGTGTACCATTGCTCTGGTAGTTCAAACAAGGCTATCTCTATTTTCAAGTATCTGTGATTTAATTGCCTAATTGTCATGCAGTTTTCCTCAAAAAATAATGAAAAGACATACTGTCCCTTGGAATAAATAACAAAATTGCTTTTATTTAAACAAAGTGAGCTTTGAGATAAATTGTAACTTTTTGAAGAAAATTTGCACCATAAAATGTTTCTACATAACAACAGGCGATCGCATTGATATTCGGAGTTTGTGTCTGAAAGATCTTGAATGAAACTAGTTTCCACTAAAAGTTCTGGTTGAGGGGAATCTGGCTGTTGCTATGAGATACTATACAGGAAATGTAGCTCTGAGCTTCTCGTTTTCTGCCTGAGCTGGCAACAGTTGGTTCTTGAAGAAGCAAAGCCCCGTGTGGAATAACAGCAGCTTAAGGGAGTCTGAACCCTCCCTGCTGTTTCATTACATACAAAAAAATCCCCAAGACAGGTTTTCTAGTCGATAAAACATGGAGAGAAGAAAAAGAAGCTTCACTTTTGGAGCATATGGAGGGTGAGTGCTGCTTCCTTTTCTAGAAGAAAAATATTATACAACTGATGAAAAACAGTGTGTGAGTCTACACGTTAAACATTCAGTTACAAACAAGCAGCCTGCAAAACCCCATTGAGTTAAATTGCTGAGAGAAATTCAGTTTAGAACCTGTATCCTTTGTTAGTTATTAACTACTTGAATTATTGTTCTGAAATGGTTTATGAGACAAATTTAAATGTATTACTTTCATTTTGAAACATCTGAAGTTAGTCTGACTGGAGTTTTGCTCAAGGCAAAATGTGACTCTTTGGTTCTGAATGAAAACCCTTTGTGAGCTCTGGAGGGGAAATGAGTATGACATGTTCAGGAATACTATGTTTCAATTCTTTAATTAGGTATCAGCTCCCGACGTGAGACTAAACCCAATATTTGCTTAGATTGAAGCAAAACAATCAAAATAACTACGTTTTCACTCTTATTTATCCGATATTATTTCAGTTCCTACAATTACAGGAGTTAATCCAGCACAGTCTTATAATAATCAGGGTGTTCAGAGGCTTGAACTAATTGGTAAAAAGTAGATTAAGTGAATGCTGTTTAAACAGCATTATAATTTGCTGTAGCACCCCGGGTTAGGGAGAGGATGGGAAGAATTTGCCAGGATTAATCCTGCCTGTTATTCAGTGACTCTGTGTGTGTGTGTGTGTGTGTGTGTGTGTGTGTGTGTGTGTGCGTGTGCGTGTCTGTGTGTGTGTGTGTGTGTGTGTGTGTGTGTAGCTGGAGCAATGAGACATGTCTCCTTTGCTTTGACATTATGTTTAGTGACGGATAGTGTGCAGGTTGACACCTGAACACTGATCACTTGGATTAGGAAACAGAAAGAAACAGTTTTCTGTTGAATCTATAAACAGAATGAGTGGAGGATGGGGGAAAGCTGCTGTTAAAGGGATTTACTCAGATTGATAGAAGAGGTGTTTGTCGTGATTAGTCCAGGGAACATAGTTGTTGTCGATGTACGTGAACAATTTGAACACAGCATGCATAATTTTTTTTACAAATTGGGTCTAAATGAGAGGCATAGTGGACATTGAGGAAGGTTGTGAAAAATCACAGACATCAATAAGCTTGTAGTATGGTGGGGGAAGGATAAATACATTTGGTGAATACAGGTCAGTATGATAGGGCATCCTTTGTAAATTCTTTCATGAGATGTGAGTGTTGCTGGCTGGCCAGCATTTATTGCCCATTCCTAGTCACCCTTGAGAAGGTGGTGATGAGCTGTCACCTTGTACTGCAGTCTCTGAGCTGTGGGTTGACCAACAATGCTATTAGGGAGGAGATTCCAGAATTTTGACCCAGCAACAGTGAAAGATCAGCGATGTATTTCCAAGTCAGGATGGTGAGTAGTTTGGAGGGGAACTTGCAGGGGGTGGTGTTCCCATGTATCTGCTACACTCAGATTTAGATGTTTCTGGGATAAATTCTTCTTCTTCTTGATTCTGATTCCATTGAACTCAATGACAATGCAGGACATTGTTTAGTATTAAACAAACAAATTACTGATTTTTACATACTATTCAAAGCAACTTGACATGAGCCAATGTGTGGAATTCACTGGATGAATAGCTTAATAATCCTGGAATGCATCCAGTATTTTGTTTACAAATCTTGAATAAATTTTTTGAAACTAAGACCTTTTTGAAAAATGGTAGACAGGTTGAGAGACCTGTTAATGACTTATATGAGATCCTGAACTTTGAAAAGCCAGGAAATAATGGTGAACTGGTTTAAAACTGGCTTGGGGTCCAATTTGATCAAACTAAGAACCACACTTTAGGAAGGATAAGAATGTATTAGAGAGGGTGCAGGAGACAGCCACAGAAATTGCTCAAGGGATGAGAAACTTCAACAATCAAGATGGTCCAGATATGTTGGGTCTGATCTTGTGCGAGAAGAGAATGTTGAGAAAAGGATTGTTTGAGGTTTTCAAAATTATGAGGGGTCTAGATTTAGCAGCCAGAGAAAGATGGTCGCTATCGATGGACAGGTTGAGAACTAGAAGACACAAATTTAAGGTGATTGGCAAAAGAATGAAGGGTGGGATGAGAGGAAACTTCAATGCAATGAGAGGTTAGGATCCAGAATGCGCTGCCTGAGAGTGTGGGATGGGGTAGCAGGGAGCAGGGTGAAACATTCAGAGGAACCTGGACTTGTACCTAAGAAAAGGTAAGAAAATATAGGGTAAGGGAGGGTAGGTGGGACCAGCTGAGTTGCTCTTGCAAAGAGTCAGGATGCCTTGATGGGCCAAATGGACTTCGACCAAGCAGTAACCATTCTTTGCTGAAAGACTTGCATTTCTGGCATCACCTTTATCATGTCAGGAAAATATACAGTTACTAAAGCATTTTTGAAATGCAGTGACTAATGTAGGAAATACAGCAGCTAACTTGTACACAGCAAGCTTCCACAAACTGCAATGGGTTAATGAGTCAATCATCTGTTTTATTATGATGTTGGTTGCCAGGGAAACATTGAGTAGGTCACCAGAGGGATCTCCCCTGCTTTTCTTCGTGTTGTTTCCTTGGGATCATTTATGCCCCCCCAAGATGGTAGACAACACTGCCTTTGATGCTGCGATACTCCACTGTCACTGCCCAGACTGCCAGTCCGAATCTCTGCACTCAGCTCCTGAGGTGGAACTCCAATCCTCAACCAATCTGGAGCTGAGTGTGTGACTGTGTGGCAGTGGGATACATTTGGTATCTATGTATTTACATGAGCCACTTCCAAGGAGGATACAGATATTCTGTTCCAGCAAGAGAGCTCAATGACATTACCAACACTCACAACTCTCAGAACAAGTACCTGAACTGGCTCGAGCAGGAATCTTGTTGTGGTATCAAACAGAAGTGTAAAAATGCACCCCCCCACCTTGATCTGCTTCAGTGTTACCTTGAGATTTATTCTCTTACACTACATGGGAACCCCCTTCCAGAATTATCGCAGTCCCAGCGCTTTCTGCAGCTGCAACAGTAAATGATTCTGGCCCTATTTGGCCTCTCATGACTTTAAAGGATTATGTTCCAAAGACAGTGTGACCCACTAATTTCAAACTGTAAAACTTACTGCTGGCAGAAACAGCCATGAAAATCATACAGGCAAAAAACACAATTGTTCCTCTCCAACGGGACTGTTGATTTTTAATGAACATTGAGCTTTGCTTTTGTTTTGGGTCCATGTAAATTCTCAGAGCTGTGCCTTCCTCAGGAGAGATGACAGCCACTGGATGGGTTTTCCATCCTTATTTCCCATTACCTGCCAAAGGTAGAGGCTCAATCATAGAATCCCTACAGTGTGGAAGCAGGCCATTTGGCCCATCAAGTCCACACTAACCCTCTGAAGAGCATCCCACCTAGTCCCTGTAATCCTGAATATCCCATGGCTAATCCATCTAGCCTGAACACAATAGGCAGCTAAGCATGACTGTGGGAGGAAACCGGAGCACCCAGAGGAAACCCGCACAGACATGGGGAGAATGTGCAAACTCCACACAGACAGTCACCTGAGGCTGGAATTGAATCCAGCTCAGTGGCACTGTGAGGTACCAATGCTAACCACTGAGCCACCATGCTTATACTTCACAGGAATCAGTGAGAAGATGGGTGGTACGTGTCTACAGGTGATTCTCCTTGACGTTGATTCAAGCTGCTCTTGTTCAATGGGGAGATGTCTGAGAGCCACAAGGGACTGGTAAAATGGTGTGGAGCCCAGTTCGACTGGCCCTGCAGTCTGAGCATTTTGCTGACAGAGAAGGCAGGAGCAGATAAGCCTTCTCCAAGGACATAGGAATCCAATTCCCATAATTAAAGGCAAAAACAGAAATTTTTGGAGAAACTCAGCAGGCCTGGCTACGCCTGTGGAGAGAGACATAGAGTTAACATTTCAAGTCGTGATCCTTCATCAGATATCTTCATTCCTCTAGCAATTTCTGTTTCTGTTTCAGATTTCCAGCATCTACAATTCTTTGTCTTCGTTCCCATAATTGAAGGTCCGCTTAGAGACGGTTTAACGACAGAGTCAACATCTTGTTGATGGTAACAGTGAAGGGATTGGCAGCTCATCCCTCCCCTTCCCTCATTGCAGCAGACATGACCAGCAGGGCAGAGTGATGTACCTAATCTCCATGGCACAGTCACAAATGGATTAATTTGTCCTTCAGAAAGTTGCCTTCTGTATGGATTGTAGAGGAAGGGCAAGATGGGACAAGGGGACTCTTTCTGTGATGTGAAATTTTATAACTCCATCACAAACAGTTCATACAATGTGACACAATACTCACCAGCATGAATGAATGTCACCTTGGCTCAAAATACTCACCTTGTCAGTTTAGTCTTTGAGTCAGAGGGTTGAGGGTTCCAGTCCCACGTCAGGAATAAAGCACAGCTTCACTGAGGGAGTGCTGTATGGTCAGACATACCAGCTTCAGCTGAGATGTTAAACGAAGACCAGTCTTTCAAATGTCCATAAACATACAGGGAGTGCGTGCGGTTCTTGGTGCCCTATTATTGGAAGGGTGTGAACACACAGGAGAGAGTCATGGAGATGTACAGCAGGGAAAGAAACCCTTCTGTCCAACTTTTCCATGCCAACCAAAAATCCTAAATAAATATACTCCCATTTGGCCCATTTCCCTCTAAACCCCTCCTATTCATGTACCCATCCAGATGCCTTTTAAATGTTGTAACTGTATCAGCTTCCATCACTTTCCCTGGTAGCTCATTCCATACACACACTACCCTCTGTATGAAAAAGTTGCCCCTTATGTCCCTTCTTGATCTTTCCCCTCTCACCTTAAACGTATGCCGTATAGTTTTGAACCCCCCCCCCCCGATGCCAGGAAAAGACCTGGTTTATTTACCCTATCCATGTGCCTCATGATTTTATAAACCTCTATAAGGCCATTTGTCAGCCTCCTATGGTCCAGGGAAAATAGCCCCAGTCTATTCAGCCTCTCCCTATATCAAACCCTCCAATCCTGGCAAACATCCTTATAAATTTTTTATGAACCCTTTCAAGTTTCACAGCATCCTTCCTATAACAGGGAGACCAGAATTGCACACAGTATTTCAGTTGTGGCCTAACCAATATCCTGTACGGTTGCAACATGACCAGCCAACTTTAATACTTAGCGCACTGACCAATAAAGGCAAGCATAACAAATGCCTTCTTCACTATCCTATCCACCTGGGACTCCACCTTCAAGGAGCTATGAACCTGCATTCCAAGGCCTCTTTGTTCAGCAACATTCGGACCTTACCATTCAGTGTATAAGTCCTGCCCTGGTTTGCCTTTCCAAAATGCAGCACCTCATTTATCTGAATTAAACTCCATCTGCCTCTCCTTGGCCCATTGGCCCATCTGATCAAGATCCTGTTATAATCTGGTAACCTTCTTCACTGTCCATTACAACTCCAATTTTGGTGTAACCTGCAAACTTACTAACCATACCTCCCATGTCCACATCCAAATTATTTATATAAATGACAAAATGCAGTGGACCCAGCACTGATCCTTGTGACACACTGCTGGTCACAGGCCTCTAGTCTGAAAAGCAACCCCCCTCCACCATCCTCTGTCTTCTACTTTCGAGCCAGTTCGGTATCCAATGAGCTAGTTCTTCCTCCATTCGGTATGCTCTAACCTTGCTAACCAGTCTACCATGAGGAACCTTGTCGAATGCCTTATTGAAATCCATATAGCTCACATCAACCGCTCTGCCTCCATCAATCCTTTTCATTACTTCTTCAAAAACCTCAATCAAGTTAGTGAGACATGATTTCCCACACACAAAGCCATGTTGACTATTCCAAATCAGTCCTTGCCTTTCCCAGTACATATAAATCCTGTCCCTCAGGATTACCTCCAACACTGTGCCCACCACCAATGTCAGGCTCACCGGTCTATAGTTCCCTGGCTTTTATTTACCACCTTTCTTAAATAATGGCACTACATTAGCCAACTTCCAGTCTTTCGGCATCTCATCTGTGGCTATCAATGGTACAAATATCTCAGCAAGGGGCCCAGCAAGCCCTTCCCTGGCTTCCCAAAGAGTTCTAGGGTACTGCTGATCTGGTCCTGGGGATTTATCCACTTTATGTGTTTTAATATGCCCAGCACCTCCTCCTCAGTAATGTGGACATTTTTCAAGAGGTCGCTATTTATTTCTCCACCTTCTTTATCTTCCATATCCTTTTCCACAGTAAACCGCTGACGCAAAATACTTGCTTAGTATCTCCCCCGTCTCTTGCAGTTCCACACATAGGCGACCCTGCTGATCTTTAAGGGGCCCTATTCTCTCCCTGGTTACTCTTTTATCTTTAATGTATTTGTAGAATCCCGTTGGATTCTCCTTAACCCTATCTGCCAAAACTATCTCATGTACTCTTTCTGCCCTCCTGATTTCCTTAAGTGTTCTCCTGCTGCCTTTAAACTATTCTAGGGAGCCATTCAATTTCTGCTCTCTATACCTGATGTATGCTTCCTGCTTATTCTTGACCAAACCCTCAATTTCTCTAGTCATCCAGCATTCCTTGCACCTACCAGCCTTGCCCTTCACCCAACAGGAACATACTGCCTCCAGGCTCTCATTATTTCATTTCTGCAGACTTCCCATTTTCCGGCCATCCCTTTTCCAACCCAAACCAACTTTTGAAAGTCTTGCCTAATATTGTCAACGTTGGCCTTCCTCCAATTTAGAAATTTAACTTTTAGATCTAGTCTATCCTTTTCTATCACTAATTTAAAGCTAATGGAATTATGGCCAGAGTGCAGAAATGAGAAACTTCAGTTTTGAGGATAGACTGGGACTGTTCTCTTTAAAAGGGCAATGGCTGAGAAGAGATCTGGGAGAGTTTTCAACTGAATGATGGGCCTGGGTGGGATAGATAGGAATGAAATGTTCCCATGCACAAGGCATCGAGAACCAGAGGGCACAGATTGAAAATGTTTAGTCATAGAAACAAATGCAAGTTGAAAAATATATTTTTTTGACCTGCACTACATTGCCTGGAAATGTGGTGGAAGCAGGCTTGCTTGAAGCATTCAGGACGGGAATTGGATGGTTATTTATGTAAAACAATGTGCGAGGTTATGGGGAAAAAGCAGTTCTTCAACACTGAGTCAAAACCCCACTCAGAGAGCCAGTGCAGACATCGTGGGCTGAATATGGGATAACACGGTGTGGATCTGGAGAAACACAGCAGGCCAGGCAGCTTCAGCGGAGCAGGAAAATTGACATTTTGAGTCAGGACCGTTCTTCAGAAAAATTCTGCCTGGCCTGCTATCTTCCACAGAGTGTGGAAACAGGTCCTTTGGCCCAGCAAGTCCACACCGATCCTCACATCATCCCACCCAGACCCAGACTCATCTCCCTATAACCCACTTAATCTACACATCCCTGAACACTGCAGGCAATTTAGCATGGCCAAGCTACCTGCCCTGCACATTTTTGGACTGTGGGAGGAAACCAGAGCACCCAGAGGAAACCCACACAGAACAAAGAGAATGTGTAAACCCCACACAGACAGCCACCCACGGGTGGAATAGAACCCAGGTTCCTGGTGCTGTGAGGCAGCAGTGCAAACCACTGAGCTACCATGTTCTTCCAGCTCCATACTGTGTTATCTCTGACTTCAGCATCGCAGTTCTTACTATCTCTGAGTGATGGGCTGAATGACCACTTTCTGTAATGTAATGATGCTGTGATTCTGAGAAGCTCTTCCGAGCCTGCAAGCTTTGGACAAAGTTTAAAGCGGCATTCACCCATTACAGGAATTCAGTCAGAACACATCAGAAGAAACAGTTTCCCCCTCTCAGGAGCGTCATTAACCCATTACAGGAAAGCATTGGAAAAGGTACAGAGGAGATTTACGAGGATGTTGCCTGGAATAGAGGAAAGGTCTTAGGAGGAAAGGTTGAGCTAGGGCTTTTCTCTTTAGAACAATGAAGGATGAGAGGTGACTTGATAGAAGTGTACAAAATGATCAGAGGTATAGATAGGGTAGACAGGCAGAGACTTTTTCCTAGGGTGGAGGTAGCTATTATAAGGGGGCATAGTTTTAAAGTGAGTGGAGGTAGATATGTGGGAGATGTCAGAGGTAGTTTCTTTACTCAGAGAGTGGTCGGGGCGTGGAATGTATTGCTGGAGAGGGTAGTGGAGTCTGCCTCTTTAGGGGCATTTAAGTGGTTATTAGATCGGCATATGGATGATAGTGTAAGGTAGGGGTGGAGGTTAGATAAACCTTAGGATTAGGGTAATAGGTCAACACAACATCGTGGGCTGGAGGACCTATACTGTTCTATGTCTTAACTGGAGGCCCTTAAAGAATTGTCAGACAAATCAAGGAGGGAATGGAGGAAGATCAGTCGATGATGCTGAATAAAAATTCCAGCCAAAAGGCCTCCTTCTGAGCTGGATCATTCTAAAACTTTGCAACATTGTAAAATTATTCAAAAGTCCTGGTTTCTGCTGGAGGGAAGAATCCTGGCAGTGAGTATTTTACTTGACCTACGCACACTGTGTTAATCACCATGTACAGTGTACAGCAACCTGGCACTAGGCACTGAGTATGGTGTGCGGCAGCTGGCAGTCAGCTCTACTGTTACAATTATAGATAAGAATCATACAGTGTGGAAACAGGCCATTCAGCCCATTGAGTCCACGCCAACCCACCAAAGAGTATCCCAACCACCCCTCCTAACCCGTAATCCTGCATTTCCCATGGCCAATTCACCTAGCCTGCACATCCATGGACACAAGGGGAAAGTTAGCTTGGCCAATCCATCTAAGCTGCACATCTTTGGATTGTAGGAGGAAACCACTGCACCTGGAGCAGACTCCACACAGGCAGGGGGACAATGTGCAGGCTCCCCACAGGCAGGGTGGGAATGTGCAGGCTCCCCACTGGCTGGGGAAGAATGTGCAGACTCCACACAGGCAGGGAGACAATGTGCAGGCTCCCCACAGGCAGGGGGACAATGTGCAGGCTCCCCACAGGCAGGGTGGGAATGTGCAGACTCCCCACTGGCAGGGGAAGAATGTGCAGACTCCACACAGCCAGGGGGAGAATGTGCAGGCTCCCCACAGGCAGGGTGGGAATGTGCAGACTCCCCACTGGCAGGGGAAGAATGTGCAGACTCCACACAGGCAGGGGGAGAGTGTGCAGACTCCCCACAGGCAGGGGGAGAATGTGCAGACTCCGCACAGGCAGGGGGAGAATGTGCAGACTCCGCACAGGCAGAGGGAGAATGTGCAGATTCCGCACAGGCAGGGGGAGAATGTGCAGACTCCACACAGGCAGGGGGAGAATGTGCAGACTCCACACAGCCAGGGGGAGAATGTGCAGGCTCCCCACAGGCAGGGTGGGAATGTGCAGACTCCCCACTGGCAGGGGAAGAATGTACAGACTCCACACAGGCAGGGGGAGAGTGTGCAGACTCCCCACAGGCAGGGGGAGAATGTGCAGACTCCGCACAGGCAGGGGGAGAATGTGCAGACTCCGCACAGGCAGAGGGAGAATGTGCAGATTCCGCACAGGCAGGGGGAGAATGTGCAGACTCCCCACAGGCAGGGGGAGAATGTGCAGACTCCGCACAGGCAGGGGGAGAATGTGCAGACTCCGCACAGGCAGAGGGAGAATGTGCAGATTCCGCACAGGCAGGGGGAGAATGTGCAGACTCCACACAGGCAGGGGGAGAGTGTGCAGACTCCACACAGGCAGGGGGAGAGTGTGCAGGCTCCACACTGGCATCATGACTGTTGACTGCAGTAAAGTCACGGTACTGCTAAAAATTGATTCCAGCTTTTCAGGATTTGTTTACAAATATAATTTCAACATGAACTCCATTGCAACTGGGTCACACAGTGTGTCATGACATGTAACACTGAGATTATTAATGAGCACCACGGTTTATATCCCTCACTTCACTAGTTTGGATTTGATGCATTGGATTTTTCTGGTGCATAATTATATAAAAATACATCTCAGGCTGTGAAATAATAGATTTTTTTTGTTTTGTGGTGTTATCAGGGATAAGAGCATTACATTTTCCTAAAATATCCTAAACTAAATTCCAACCCTACTTAGAGGTTGAGGTGAAAACTCACAGAGTGAATTATTATCTGGCAGACTGTGATGTGGAAATGTTCTTACTCTATCGGACCGTCCCTGGAAAGGGAGGAAGGAAAATGTGCTTTCTCACAGATTGCTCAGTGCCGGAGCTAATAACCAGAGAACAAGTATCTGAGAGAATCTGGGTCTTTTATGATGAAAGCCTGTGCTGGACGGTAGATGTACAGAATGAATAAAAGCAAAATACTGCGGATGCTGGAAATTTAAAATTAAAAACAGAGAATGTTGGAGACACTCAGTAAGCCTGGCACAATCTGTGGAGAGACAGTTAACATTTCAAGTCCAATATGCGTTGAGTTCCAAACAATGGACAGAGTCTAAGAACAGGCAAAACTATTCTTTGCATTTTCTTCTCAATTTTTCTTCAGCTTCAAAAACATTGCCCTTTAAACATTCAAACATATCAGAAGCAAGAGGAACCTGCCTTATTGTTCAGGATATGTATGGGAGGCAATGGCCTAGTGGTATTATCTCTGCTGGAGACCGAGGTAACATTCTGGGGACGGTAGGAACTGCAGATGCTGGACAATCCAAGATAACAAGGTGTAGAGTTGGATGAACACAGCAGGCCAAGCAGCATCAGAGGAGCAGGAAAGCTGACGTTTTGTGTCTAGACCCTTCTTCAGAAATGGGGGAGGGGAAGGGGATTCTGAAATAAATAGGGAGACAGGGGGAGGCGGATAGAAGATGCATAAAGGAGAAGATAGGTGGAGGGGAGACAGACCGGTCAAAGAGGCGGGGATGCAGCCAGTAAAGGTGAGGGTAGTTGGGGAATTAGGGAGGGGATAGGTCAGTCCAGGGAGGACGGACAGGTCAAGGGGGCGGGATGAGGTTACTAGGTAGGAGGTAGGGGTGGGGCTTGAGGTGGGACCGGGGGATAGGTGGGAGGAAGGACAGGTGAGGGAGGTGGGGACAAGCTGGGCTGGTTTTGTGATGGGGTAGCGGGAGGGGAGATTTTGAAGTTTGTGAAGTCCACATTGATATTATTGGGCTGCAGGGTTCCCAAGAGAAATATGAGATGCTGTTCCTGCAACCTTCGGGTGGCATCATTGTGGCACTGCAGGAGGACCAGGGTGGATATATTGTCTCAGGAATGAGAAGGGGAGTTGAAATGGTTCGCGACTGGGAGGTGCAGTTATTCAGTGCGAAGGCTCTGCTTGGTTTCCCCGATGTAGAGGAGGCCATAACAGGAACAGCGGATATAATATACCACATTGGCGGATGTGCAGGTGAACATCTGCTTGATGTGGAAAGTCTTCTTGGGGCCTGGGATGGGGGTGAGGGAGGAGGTGTATGGGCAGGTGTAGCACTTCCTGCGGTTGCAGGCAAAAGTACTGGGTGTGGGGGGCTGGGAGTGAGTGTGGAGCGGATAAGGGAGTCCCGGAGAGAGTGGTCCCTCTACACCTTGTTATCTAACATTCTGGGGAACTGGGTTTGAATCCTGTTCTGGCAAATGGTGGAATTTGAATTCAATATATATATCTGGAACCAAAAGTCTATTAAAACCATTGTTAATTGTTGGAAAAACCCATCTGGTGCACTAATGTCCTTTAGGGAAGGAAACTGCCATCCTTACCTGGTCTGGCCTACATGCGACTCCTGAACCACAGCAACGTGGTTGACTCTGAACTGCCCTCTGGGCAATTAGGAATGGGCAAGAAATGCTGCCTGGTCAGTGACGCCCTCATCCCATGAATGAAGAAAGAAAACAAAAGTGTCACCAGAGCTGATAACCATCCTTAACTCCCATCTGTTCCCTCTACCCTGTGATTCCCCAGTAGAACAAAAATAAGTCAGTCTTAGCCATAAATGTATTCATCAATGGAGCATCCACATTTAGAAAATTCCAGAGATTTACTGTCCCATAAGTGAAGAAATTTCTCCTGTCAGCCCTGACTAAGCCTGTGTTCCCCATGTCCTAGAATGCCCCACTGGTGTGGGAAACAATCTTGCAGTGTCAACCCTGTCCAGCCCTTTCGATGCTTTAAAGAAAAGCAAGTTAAACTGTGGTTGATGACAGGATCTGCCA
Organism: Stegostoma tigrinum; assembly: GCF_030684315.1. Lineage (NCBI taxonomy): Eukaryota > Metazoa > Chordata > Chondrichthyes > Orectolobiformes > Stegostomatidae > Stegostoma > Stegostoma tigrinum. The sequence goes on along the minus strand of NC_081381.1, from coordinate 9,813,888 downwards.
GGGAAGACCAGCAGGTCTGGCATCATCTGTGGAGAGAGAAACAGAGTAAACATTTCTGGTCCAGTGTGACTGTTCTTCAGAACTGAAGGAGACAGAAATATGGTGAATTATATTATATAAAAAGACCGAAAGAACTGCAGATGCTGGAAATCGGAATCAAAAACAGAAATTACTGGAAAAACTCGGCATGTCTGGCAGCATCTGTGGAGAGAAATCAGAGTTAATGTTTTGAGTCCAGTGATTTCCCTCAGAATACAGGTAAATTACCAACCCAGGCAAGTGGGGAGAATTTCATCACACTCTTGACTTGTGCCTTGTAGATGGGGAACAGGCCATTGGAAGTTTGCAGGTAAGTTACTGACCACGGAGTTCCTCATCTTTGGCCTGCCCTTGCAGCCATAGTATTGGCGTAGCTGGTCCAGTTCAGTTTCTGATTAATGGTAGTAACCAAGGATGTTGATTGTGTGGGTTTCAATGTTGGTGACTACAGCACATGGATTGAAATGGTTCAAGATGGCAGCTCACCACCATCTTCTCAAAGGCATGTAGGGATGGGCAATAAATGCTGGCCCAGCCAACGATACCTTGTCCCATGAATGAACATAAATAGGAGAGGAGTGCAAAGTGTGCAGTCTCAACACTAAATGTGTTTGGCTCATTGACCTGTTTCTGTGCTGTTTTCATCATCCTTGTCAGAAATCGCACGCAAATGAGCCTGATTGCCCACCTCAGAAATTCCACATCACAGATCCTGGCTTCTGTGGGTCCTTGTGTACAGATGATGAGCCCAATCCTAGAGCCACAAATTTGGCAGGTGTATTTCCAGAAGGTGGGAATGGTTGCCAACAGTTCCGAGGAAGGGTTACTGGACCCAAAATGTTTAACTCTGTTTTTTCCTTCACGGATGCTGCCAGACCTCCTGGGCTTCTCCAGCAATTTTGTTTTTGTTCCTGATTTACAGCATCCACAGTTTTTTTTTATTTAGGTGGAAATGGTCCTTGGCTTTGAGATCATTGGCATTCCTTTCACCAATACCTTTTCCATAATCCCTCGTGGCAATGTTTGTTCTTGAAGAATTGTGTCCCTTCATTCAGGAGCTTCCTCCATGTCTGTTTCTTCTGAAAGGAGTGGCCATCTATGTTGCATTTCTTGAGGGATTTATTCTACAACATTCAGTGCATTCACTATTTTGATTGTTTTTACACTTTTGATCCAGTATATTTCCATTTTGGCTGTCCCAGGTAAATGGATACATTGATATAATCCCAACTATGCTTGACTCTAAATATTAATATTTCAGCTGGAACTGTTGGGCTGCTTGGTTAATTTTTATTTGGTAATTTGTGATTTCATCTTTTAAAAATACAGGTGCAGCTCTGCAATGTAAAAGTTATATTGACCTGTCATTGTGCGTTATTAAGTTTGAGGTCCTTCACTTGTTTTCATTGTTTTCTATGAGAAAGAATGCAGGATGGAAATAGGACGGGAACATATTGTGAGTTCTATATAATTGGATCACACGAGTCGCTGATGTTATGCCAAGTGTGGTTTTGTGAAGTGTTGGAATTACAACTGGACCAACAATGTGACACTGGCTTCACCCCAACCCCACATCTAAGGCAGTCCCACATTTGCCTTATGTCAACATTGAGTGCACTGCTCATTGTTGGCATCTGTGCATTTTTATGACAGAGCACCATCAGCAGTGAGAGGGTGGTCAAGAAGGCACACCTAGTTTTACAATATCTTATTGGACAGCCATCAGGGAAAATCATATGGTAAAGGTTAAACTGAGCAGAACGTTGAAGCAAGGCTATTGATTTAAACGATTAACTATGAGGTTATATCAAACTTTATTTTGCACATGTGGTCTTGATATTGGTTAGTATATATAGTTAGTTATATCTATGTTTTAACTGTGATATAGCTTCTGGTGTGCTTTCTTCAGGGAGGTGACTGTGCAGATTCTGAAAGTGACCTTCATATAGCAAATTAGAAAATGGCAAAATGATCAAAGTTCCTCACTCTTGTATATTGTGAGACAGAAAGGGAACAGATAAACAGAGGAAGTATCTATAAGCCTCGTCAAAGGGGCTTTCAGAAGTAAGGACAAGAGAAACTCAAGCCTGGAAAAGAAGTATTAAAGGGGAGTATTACATAAGAAAAATAAATTTGGAAATTTATGGACTAAAGCAAATCTGGAAGGCTGCTTTCAAAGTGAAACAAAGCCCCACAAATTAAAGCAGTAAAAGGCAAAATTAAGAATGACATTGGGAAGCTTTGCTTTATGCAAAGAGTACAAAAGGAATATAAAGCAAAAACAGAAATTGCTGGTGAAACTTAGCACATCTGGCAGCATCTGTGGCAAAAAAAGACCGGAGTTAACACTCTATTAACTACGTTTTCTTGCCAGTTTCACCAGCAATTTCTGTCTTTGTTTCAGATTTCTGGAATCTGCAGTTCTTTATTTTATTTTATATGAAAGAAATATATTCTAGACAGAGCTGTAAAGGCTAAAATCCTGGGATCAGTTAGGAATTAATTGAATGCCATTGTGTGGAGGGTTAAGGCCATTTCGGATGGATCTACTGTATTAGAACGGACTCTTCATTCTTCCTCCTGCAAAATGTTATTTCACATCTCCCTGCATTCAATTTCATTTGTCATATCGACATGTTCTCCTGAAATCTTATTTTCTCCCTTGTTTCCTACATTTGTGAGTTTTATGTCATTTGCAAATTTTGAACTGATGCCCAGTATACTCAAGTCTAGGTCACTAATATATGTCAAAAAATAGTCATTGTGAACACCGACATTGGTGGGGGACGGCAATGTAAATGTCACTTTGATCGCCCAATGTTATCTACCTTCTGACACAGTCAGTTCTGGTTCCATATTGACATTGTTGGTTTAATCATATGAGTTTTATTTTACTAACAAGTCTATGATATCGTATTTTATCAAATGCCTTTCAGAAGTCCATTTACACAATATCAAACGACTCACTTGGATATTCATTTTCTGCCAGCATGATGATGAATTAAAGACTTAGCAATAAACCTTGCTTTTAAGCTTTCAAAACAAAAGACCACGAAAGATTTTCCTTTTGGAGGATTTTGTGCTAAGATAATTCCCTAATTTCAAATCAATGACAATATCTAATTCCATTGAAAGTTTGCAAGCATGAGACAGTGAACAAAATCCCAAATGCACGTGAAATATTTGGGGCCAAAAATAAGGTGGCTGTAGAATGTTGGGAGGATCTCAGGAGAACCCTCTCCTTCTGAAGAGCGAGAGATGAGAGAGGCTAAAAATAATAACAACCCCTGAAGTGCAACATAAAGTACAATCTACCTTGATTAAAGACTTTCAGTCAGGGGTTATTTATTTTATGTGAATGGATGGATGATTGGATTTTCTAGAAGGATAGATTTTTCCTGTTTACATGATTTTGGGAATTTCAAAGTATGTAAGCAAAACTGGACAAGAAGTGGATACATTTTTTATTAAGCCAGGAGACAAAATAATAAAGTGCTCATGGAAACCATATACACAACGTTCATTTTTCCTTGATAGTTAGGACTGGGTTCTCATGCAAGACCAAAATTGGTATTACACTGGCAGTAATGTTACTGTGAAATGCACATTGTGAACAAACCTCGATGCAAATTAATATCACTGAGAATCCCAGTATGGAGATTTGGCTAAGCTGTAAAGAAACAGTATACATTCCAGATTTCATCTTCCATTCTGCAGAGTTTGTTGATCTAAGGAGTGGTCTGTAGGGATACTGCAGTTTGGATTAGGGGCTTTCTTGGTGCAGCGGAAGGTTCTTGCTTATGGTTGCTGTCTAAGGTTGTTGTTGTAAGTGGACTCAGTTGAATTATTTTGCAGAGACTTGAACTTTGCTGTGATGTTCTAGGAATCAAATCGCATTTCAAGAGCTCACACACAAGTAATATCACTTGGGAAAGGTACTGGAATTTTACTGCATGGACTACCCATTTCTTCAGGGAAGGGGTGTAGAATTTTGGCAGTATCAGAGATTAGGAGTGGTTGATTCAAAATTTAGGTGCATTTTAACTCTGTCTGGCATTGGTGGTTAGTGAGCATTTACACAGAATTTCCATTCCGGCTAAATGAAAAATACAGTTCACCTTCAGTGCATGCAGAATGTGTGGGTCATTATTGCAACCTGACTTAATTGGAATTGAACTTTTCTTCAATATTATATAAGTTCAAGGTTAGTTTGCATCGACTGACTTTTACAACTGATTAGTGAAAACCTGCCTTCAAAAACAAGCAGACTGCTATGAAATCACCATTGAGCAATACTCAAATCTAACATTAATCTCACATCAGTGGTAAAATAAAAATCAGACATAGTGGCTTGATCAATGACAGCATGTGAGATATTGTGTATAGAAATGCAAAATTGGTTTAAGATGCATTCTTTGCTGTGAATCCATCAAATGTGTACGTGAATTTCTTCAAAAACGATGGAACAGAATGATTTTGCAGCTTTAGCAGTGTGTGTGCACCCATTGTCTACAGGAGGCACATTATGTAAGCCACAGAGACCCTTCAGTAAAGAATGGGAAGAGTGAAAAGATGCTGTTGTAATAAAATATGCTTCAAGTTCCAAGAGACCAAATCCCAGTTGAGAAACACCATATGATGTCAATCAGCCACAAAAATACTGAACCATGGTTAGCGCAGTAGCACAATGTACTTTGATAGAAGTCTGATCTGTTCAGCTAATCTCTCTTGACCAAGCTGAGTTCTATGCACAGGATTCAATCAAACTGGACTGAGCTTGTTTCCCTGATACATGAAATGATAACACAGCTTCTGCATTACAGCAGCTATGTTGCATATATTCAAATACACAGTATATGTAGCTGCAGATGAAATTACAGCAGAATTTGGATTCAACATGGGTTGTGTAATTTAACATCATTCAAAGGAAGTAAAATTACACGACTTGTATGTCAAATTTAAACATTACAGCCTCAAGCCTTTAGTTACTATTCGTAAACTTTACTGAAACACATGGCTGAAGAATGCAGCTCAACATTCATTGATGAGGATTTTCAGATTGGGATACAGACAGGATTAAAACTGGAGCTGGAGCATTGTTAAAGAAACAGTCACAGCTGTGAGGAGAGATGATATAAAAGAAAAATCATCAAATGATCACCAGCTCATTGAGACCCCTTTGGCAGCTCCTCTCAAACCTACAATTACTAACATCTAGAAGGACAGCTATTCACCAGAACATTGATCATTTGTCGTTCTTTGGCAAAATGTATTATGTTGGGAAATATCCAGGTTTCACGTGCAAATGGGGGCAGGCAACAAATGCTGGCCCAGTCAGCAACAGCCATATTCCATGCAAAGAAGAACTAAAAGGAGTCCTATTATTATTTCATTGGATACGGGCATCACTGGCTGGACTAACATTCATCATCTATCATTAATTGCCCAGAGGGTAGTTACTACCACTTTGCTGGGGTCTGGAGTCACCTGTATGTAGGCTGGATGGCAGTTTCATTGACTGAAGGACATTAATGAACCAGATGGGATTTTCATCCTGCGGCCCCTGAAGATGGTATACTTTGCTGTAACTGAGTAACTCAAAGGGACTGAACACAGTTCAATAAATGGCAAACGGTTTTTAGAAAATGCATACACGATAGGATCCATTTTTAGACGAAGCGAGTTCCCAGCCCTGTGTAATCAATAGACTGAGCATTAATTGAAGATATTATCTTTACTGAGAAGTAAGTATTCTCTTCTCCAAGCTCAAGGGAGGAAAACACTATTTTTCTTGGTCTAAAGTTCTTCAAGTGGATTTATCCATTAATTTAGTTTCAAATGGAATGAAATGAAACAGAAGCTGCCTGACTTAAGTTATTTCTTTCAATTTCTGGATGACTCAAATTTCTTTGAACAGGAAAAGAGCTTTTGAATTAATGTCTTGCAGTGTTGTCTCCTGGTGACTTGGGTTTTGTGACAGAGAAAAGAAATACACAGGTTTTTATAGCACTCAATTGAGTTAGTCAGCACTGGAAATCCTTTTACACAGGATAGCAAATGTGGTTCCCTTGTTCAAGAGGGGGAGGAGAGACAACCCTGGTAATTATAGACCAGTGAGCCTTACCTCAGTTGTTGGTAAAGTGTTGGAAAACGTTATAAGGGATAGGATTTATAATCATCTGGAAAAGAATAAATTGATTAAGGATAGTCAGCACGGTTTTGTGAAGGGAAGGTCGTGCCTCACAAACCTTATTGAGTTCTTTGAGAAGGTGACCAAACAGGTAGATGAGAGTAAACTGGTTGATGTGGTGTATATGGATTTCAGCAAGGTGTTCGATAAGGTTCCCCACAATAGGCTATTGTACAAAATGCGGAGGAATGGAATTGTGGGAGATATAGCAGTTTGGATTGGAAATTGGCTTGCTGAAAGAAGGCAGAGGGTGGTAGTTGATGGGAAATGTTCACCCTGGAGACCAGTTACTAGTGGTGTACCGCAAGGGTCGGTGTTGGGTCCACTGCTGTTTGTCATTTTTATAAATGACCTGAATGAGGGCGTAGAAGGATGGGTTAGTAAATTTGCAGACGACACTAAGGTCGGTGGAGTTGTGGATAGTGACGAAGGATGCTGTAAGGTTGCAGAGAGACATAGATAAGCTGCAGAGCTGGGCTGAGAGGTGACTGATGGGGTTTAATGCAGACAAGTGTGAGGTGATGCACTTTGGTAGGAGTAACCAGAAGGCAAAGTACAGGGCTAATGGTGAGATTCTTAGCTGTGTAGATGAGCAGAGAGATCTCGGTGTCCATGTACACAGATCCTTGAAAGTTGCCACCCAGGTTGACAGGGCTGTTAAGAAGGCATACAGTGTTTTAGCTTTTATTAATAGAGGGATCGAGTTCTGGAACCAAGAGGTTATGCTACAGCTGTACAAAACTCTGGTGCAGCCTCACTTGGAGTATTGTGTACAGTTCTGGTCACCGCATTATAAGAAGGATGTGGAAGCTTTGGAAAGGGCGCAGAGGAGATTTACTAGGATGTTGCCTGGTATGGAGGGAAGGTCTTACGAAGAAAGGTTGAGGGACTTGAGGCTGTTTTCATTAGAGAGAAGAAGGTTGAGAGGTGACTTAATTGAAACATATAAAATAATCAGAGGGTTAGATAGGGTGGATAGAGAGAGCCCTTTTCCTAGGATGGTGACGGCGAGCACGAGGGGGCATAGCTTTAAATTGAGGGGTGAAAGATATAGGACAGATGTCAGAGGTAGTTTCTTTACTCAGAGAGTAGTAAGGGAATGGAACGCTTTGCCTGCAACGGTAGTAGATTCGACAACTTTAGGTACATTTAAGTCGTCATTGGATAAGCATATGGACGTACATGGAATAGTGTAGGTTAGATGGGCTTGAGATCAGTATGACAGGTCGGCACAACATCGAGAGCCGAAGGGCCTGTACTGTGCTGTAATGTTCTATGTTCTATGTAAAAATTTGTATATTTTCGCATCTTCCACTGAATTGCATGAGACATCTGACCATGTGAGTATATTCTGTAGATTAGATCCTGGTTCTGTTATTTATGGATCGGGATATTATAGGAGGTCCTAATTTATGAAAATCTGCTTGACGAATGATTGTCCTTCAAAATGCTCATACCATTCAGGGGTGTATTAATATCAATTTTAAAGATCTGACATGTATACATTTCCTGGTGCTGACAGCTTTTTTACATTGTCCTGTATTGTCTTGTGTACAAATCAGCTTGCAAACAGAGTCGAGTGGAGCCCATTTGAAGTGATTGTAATGAGGCCAGCCAGCTGGATCTTGTAGAATTTGAGTTCCCTGATTGGGGCTGTTAATCTGGTCCAATCAGGAAGTCCTTGCTGAAATATAATGATCAAGCATCAGGGATCCTGACACTCTGCTGCCTGACTCTGTATGAGGCAGTGTTATAGCCAAGGACTGTTCATGTAAGTAAAGGGTGATTTAGTGATGGCATACTGGCCTCTGTGGAGTTATGTCACCTTTCACAATCAGGGGCCTGACTGTATGTGGTTGCTGTATCATTGCAAATGTAACAACACTGATAGCCCTTTTCCATGGGATTTCTTTGTACACATTTCAATCTAAAGTGACATGTATCAAAAAACATAAATTTTTTTTCAGTCAACCCTTTGATTGCAATGAGTCTTCTATTGACAGTTATTAAGCATTTCAAATCTCTTTTGGTTGGTGATAAATTGGTTACTCTTTGAGGCAATTACCCTGTAGGTGGGTTCCTTTACCTTCACAGCTGCTTCCCCTGAACATGTTTGGTCAGCCTTAAAGTAACAGTACAATCTGCAGTACAAAATATCAACAAAAACAAACAATGAACAGTGAAATAATCTTTCTGTTAGGGTCTAGACACAGATATCTTTCAGTCTCATAATCAAAATGTTTTCCAGTGAATTGTTTCCAAAGAGAAAAATGGTAACTTTAACTTAATAGCAGACTGTAATAAAGTTGGGAGGGCCCTCAATCCACACATTTGGAAGAAGTAATTTTGTTTTGGTGAAGTGCAGATCCTTTAGGGTTTATACTTTTCCACTTTTTATTGGAAATATAAATGTTAGTGGGCAGTCCAATTTTGAAATGCTTTATATTTGGTCCAATGTTTGAGAGTGGAGCTCAGTTTCTTTGTTCATTGCCAAGAACATATCTTTACTGCACTGGGGTTGACTCTCACACTCTATACCATTCAGGTTCAGTTAGGTAAGGCTTTTGTTACTTTTGTAAACTTCTCACAGCTGCAGTTTTCTTTATTCATTCATGGGATGTGAGCATTGCTGCTTAGGCCACCACATATTATCAACCCCTTACTGGCCTTGAGGTGGTGATGAGCTGCCTTTGTGAGGTGCTGCAATTCCATGTGGTGTGAGCTCAGTGGCTGTGCTGTTGGGGAGGAAGTTTCAGGGTTTTGACTTGTTCGTACAGCTCTAGCATTTGCATGACTTGTTCAGTTGTATTTCTGGTCAATGACAACCCCAGGACATGGATGTCAGATATTTAATGATGGTAACATCATTGAATGTCCAGGGTGGATAGTTAGGGGCAGTCTTGTTGTCACTGCCTGGTGCTTGTGTAGTGTAGCAGTTACCTCCTGGAGGTTATTAAATTTGATTAATAATCAAGAGACCTGGACTAATATAAATTCAAATCCTTGGTTGGCAATGGGAGGGGGGGAGGTCTAAATTTAATTAAATAATACAGAAATAAAAAGCTAGTCTTAGTAACTGTGATCTTGAGATTAGTAGATTCTTGTAGAATTGTCACTAATGCCCTTCAGGAAAGGAAGTTAGCTAAACTTACCCAATATGGCTACACAGAACTCCAGAACCACAGCAAATGGAGACGACCTTTCACAGGCCTCTGAAATGGTAAAACATGCAAAATGTCCATTAAGAAACTGAATGAGAACGAAGGTGGAGAGGTCACTAGGCCGTCTCCAATAGCCTTATGAGAAAAGGCTAGACAGCCTGGGTGTGTATCCCTGGAGTTTAGAAAAGTCAGAGGAGACATAATTGAAACGGTTAAGATCCTGGGCTTACCTGACCAGGTGGGTTTTGAAAGGATGTTTCCTCTTGTGTGAGAATCTAGGATGCAGAGTCACAGTTTAAAAAAAGGAGGTGCTCATTTAAGAGAGAGATGAGAAAACATTTTCTTTTCTCAGAGGGCTGTGAGTCTTTGGAATCCCCCTTCTCAAAAGGCAGCGGATGAAGAATCTTTAAATATTTTTCAGGCAGAGGGAGGTAGATTCTTAATGACCAAGGGGCTGAAGGATTATCAAGAACATACAGGAATATGGTGTTGAGGTTAAAATCAGACCAGCCATGATCTTATTGAAGGGTGGGGCAGGCTGGAAGGGCTGAGTGGCCTCCTCTTGTCACTGTGTGTATGTTCGTAACTGCCTGGGCACCAGAAATGATAAAGGCATTCTGATCCCAAGGTGACTCTGAAAGTTCCTCCTCATTAACCATCTGGGGATGTGAGGGGGCAGCTGTCCCACAGACTAATCAAGCAAGACATGGTGTTACTCACAGAATCAGCTTGCTGACTCTCCAACATCATCCCTGGGTCTGTCCTTCCCATTGACTAGCTGCACCCACCGGTGATGCAGTATGATAATCGTGGTTAGTGTTCTCTCAAAGCTGCGCTCTGTGGTTTTGCCAATCATCGCATTGATATGATGACTTCCAGTTTCAGAATTTCCTGCCACTCACAGATCTTGGATCTCAAAGAACCACGCACCAAAAAATCAAATGAGAGAGAATATTGCCTATGGTCAGTGGGGAGTGGTCCTGGGAGTCCTCAATATTGACAGAATTTTCCTTAACCTCCATTTTCTTCAAGGTTGACTTAAGAATTAGGCCATTCAGCCCCAAAAAATCCATGTTCTTCCCCTTTTTTACATTTATTCACAAGATGACGGCATCACTAGGTAGGGCAGCATTTATTGTCCATCTCAAATCAGTGAAGAATCAACCACATTGCTGTGTATCTGGAGTCACATGTAGGCCAGACCAGGTGAGGATGGCAGATTCCTTCTCTGAGCCAGATGGGTTACTCTCAGACAATCTAGAATGGCTTCATGGACATCAGTAGATTCTTAATTTCAGATTCTTTTTATTGAACTCAATTTCCACCATCTGCCGTGGCAGGATTAGAATGCAGGTTCCCAGGACAAAAGCAGGGTTTTTGGATTAAATGTCTGGCGATAATAGCACTAGACCGTCACTTTCCCAAAAAATGGCTACCCTTGAGCCTTCTCCCAACTTGCTCCATATCTCTCATTTCCTTCCTCCATGGTATATTTAACTTGTTGTGCCAAAATTTAAGGTATGTGTTCGTGACGGCAGGTTCTAATTTAAAACGAGCCTTTGCCTTTGAAGGTTGGAGTTATGTGAAATAGCTGAATGCATTTTTGCCTCATCTAATGTATTACTTGCAACATAATGTCAGAAACACATTGGTGATCAAGATCTCCGAGCCACTGGTTGAAACAGCTCTCCATAACCCAAGCATGTCCAGTATTTTGCCTTTATACTGATTTAAAAAGATTGTAAACGTCACCCCAGCCATTCACCAGAACCTCGACCATTTGTCATTCTTTAGCAAAATGTATAATGTTGGCAAATATCCAAACTTCAAGTAGCATAAAAGTCCACAGTGAAAACTACAAAACACATTTTGAAAATAATGTGCTTTCATTCCATTTTCTGTTCAAAGAAAGGAAAATTTTGAAGATCAGTCAAATTTCTTGAGCAGGAGAGATAATTGAATGATTGTGGAAAAAGTCAGCACACCAGATGTTAGGTTTTATTTGTAGTCCCCTGTGCTTTACTACTTATAGACGGTTGACTTTGGCAAACTCCAAGAGGGAGTATAACAACAGCTGATGGAGCTTTTTGAATGGCACTGTCCAACTGCTTAATCTCAGAGATACTGCACATTCACAATTTTCACTTTGGAGTGGAATACACCAGTTATGCAGCCAGTTCCGCGCGCTTCCCCCCCCCCCCCCCCCCCCCCCCCCCCTGGTGGGGTCGGATTGTAGATGGCGGAAGTGTCGGAGGATAATGCGTTGTATCCGGAGGTTGGTAGGGTGGTGTGTGAGAACGAGGGGGATCCTCTTAGGGCGGTTGTGGCGGGGGCGGGGTGTGAGGGATGTGTTGCGGGAAATACGGGAGACGCGGTCAAGGGCGTTCTCGATCACTGTGGGGGGAAAGTTGCGGTCCTTAAAGAACTTGGACATCTGGGATGTGCGGGAGTGGAATGTGACCCCACCACCCAAGACATTTTTCCATCCCCTCCCCTGTCTGCTTTCCGGAGAGACCACTCTCTCCGTGACTCCCTTGTTCGCTCCACACTGCCCTCCAACCCCACCACACCCGGCACCTTCCCCTGCAACCGCAGGAAATGCTACACTTGTCCCCACACCTCCTCCCTCACCCCTATCGCAGGCCCCAAGATGACATTCCACATTAAGCAGAGGTTCACCTGCACATCTGCCAATGTGGTATACTGCATCCACTGTACCCGGTGCGGCCTCCTCTACATTGGGGAAACCAAGCGGAGGCTTGGAGACCGCTTTGCAGAACACCTCCGCTCAGTTCGTAACAAACAACTGCACCTCCCAGTCGCAAACCATTTCCACTCCCCCTCCCATTCTCTAGATGACATGTCCACCATGGGCCTCCTGCACTGCCACAATGATGCCACCCAAAGGTTGCAGGAACAGCAACTCATATTCCGCCTGGGAACCCTGCAGCCATATGGTATCAATGTGGACTTCACCAGTTTCAAAATCTCCCCTTCCCCTACTGCGTCCCTAAACCAGCCTAGTTCGTCCCCTCCCCCCACTGCACCACACAACCAGCCCAGCTCTTCCCCCCCCACCCACTGCATCTCAAAACCAGTCCAACCTGTCTCTGCCTCCCTAACCGGTTCTTCCTCTCACCCATCCCTTCCTCCCACACCAAGCCGCACCCCCAGCTACCTACTAACCTCATCCCACCTCCTTGACCTGTCCGTCTTCCCTGGACTGACCTATCCCCTCCCCACCTCCCCACCTATACTCTCTCCACCTATCTTCTTTACTCTCCATCTTCGGTCCGCCTCCCCCTCTCTCCCTATTTATTCCAGCTCCCTCTCCCCATCCCCCTCTCTGATGAAGGGTCTAGGCCCGAAACGTCAGCTTTTGTATCCTGAGAAGCTGCTTGGCCTGCTGTGTTCATCCAGCCTCTCATTTTATTATCTTGGAATTCTCCAGCATCTGCAGTTCCCATTATCTCTCACAATATGGCTCAGCCTGGTTCAACAAAGCAGGGCACAATACAGCATGGCACAGCTCGGCACAGAACAGCACAGCAGAGCTGTGGCCTGGCTTGGCACAAGCCTGTAGTACAGCATGCAGCAAGTGAACACTAAGGGAGCAGCCAAGTGCCTGCCGCAGCTTTTCAAAGCTTACTGCTGCTGTACCCAGCAATACAGCTCTGTACTCACTGAGGAAGCTGCAAGGCGATCAGAGAGGAGTCCAGAGGATCCAGACGGGTTTGACAAATGCTGGGTACCAGCGTGCGTGAATGGGGGGATGGGGGGAAGGTGGTGAGGCTGATGCTCATGGATCATGCCCTGAAATGCTGTTTGGGGCTGAGTGACCAGGAGGTCCCTCACAAGACATTTTTCCATCCCCACCCCTGTCTCCTTTCCGGAGAGACCACTCTCTCCGTGACTCCCTTGTTCGCTCCACACTGCCCTCCAACCCCACCACACCCGGCACCTTCCCCTGCAACCGCAGGAAATGCTACACTTGCCCCCACACCTCCTCCCTCACCCCTATCCAAGGCCCCAAGATGACTTTCCACATTATGCAGAGGTACACCTGCACATCTGCCAATGTGGTATACTGTGGGGCTGGATGAACACAGGAGGCCAAGCAGCATCTCAGGAGCACAAAGGTGGATGTTTCAGGCCTAGACCCTTCGTCAGAAAAGGGGGATGGGTAGAGCGCTCTGAAATAAGTAGGGAGAGAGAGAGAGGTGGATTGAAGGTGGATAGATGAGTTGCAGTGGGAGAGAGATCCCCTTAGGTTTGTCCGGAGGGTAACCTCTTCAGGTTAGGCATCCTGGAATAGGCTTCGCAGTGAGGTTAAAATTGTATCAGAGATAATGGGAACTGCAGATGCTGGAGAATCCGAGATATCAAAGTATGGAGCTGGATGAACACAGCAGGCCAAGCAGCGTCTCAGGAGCACAAAAGCTGATGTTTCCTGCCTAGACCTTTTTATGATGAAGGATCTAGGCCTGAAATGTCAGCTTTTGTGCTCCTAAGATGCTGCTTGGCCTGCTGTGTTTATCCAGCTCCACACTTTGTTATCACAAAAGTAACATGGTTTGTTTACAAAGATGTGAATAATTGGTTCAATGTAGTTTATGTTCCAGTTTGCTGTACATTATATGACTGTGAAGCTTCTCAGGATTTGTTTTGAATAGTGACCATGAGAATGTTAAATTGCAGGGATTTATTCACTGAGTGTTATTAGGGCAGAAAGGACCAGAAGGTGCTGTGAAATGGCCATCTAGGCTGGAGGAGAGCAGAAGCAGCCAATGATTGAATGATAGAAGTAGATGATTTCTGGTAGATGGCTTGTGGTTGAGTTCATCATGGAAGTTGAGGACAGTCTGCTGCAATCTGAAATGCTGACCAGGGAAGGGCTGCAGTCAGTCTTTGGAGAGTGGGATTGGGGTATTTGAACTATAAACAGAAATGTCTGGAAAATCTCAACAGATCTCAACAAATCTTAACAGTGTCTGGACCCCACTTTCACATGTTATTTTAGTTAACTAGCTGTTCCTCTCAGTTTAATGTGTGAACGAGAACAGCAGTTCTTTCTGCTGTCACAGCTTTGTTATCATTCTTTTAGAGCCTTCACTGAAACTTCCACTTCCACTTTGACACAGTGTCAGTGTATGGAGTATCCAGCTCCATACTTTGATATCCCAGATTCTCCAGCATCTGCAGTTCCCGTTATCTCTCAAGGTACTTTTGTCACTGATTGAACATGATCAGCTAAGGGCTGTCAGATGATTTGAAGGGAATGATGAAGCTCAGAATGACAGTTAATGTTTTGGGTCTAGTGACCCTTCAAAATATTTCTGAGAAAGGGTTCAATCTCTCTCTAATAGTCTTCATGTATGTTGGCATACTTTCATTCACAACTGCTTAGCAATAGGAATTTCTTGTCTTAAACCTGATAATCCATTTTATGTAACAGTGATAATTAAATAAGAACACCAGTCTTCTCGCTCATGCTGTTCGCTCACTTATTTTGCTGATGATTCAAAAGTCCTGAAGGAATTATTTATGCTCTTCATTGAAAATATTGATGATCTGATGAAAGGATCCCTTGGGAAGGTCCAGTAGAATCAGCTGGACCCCACTTTCACATGTTATTTTAGTTAACTAGCTGTTCCTCTCAGTTTAATGTGTGAACGAGAACAGCAGTTCTTTCTGCTGTCACAGCTTTGTTATCATTCTTTTAGACCCTTCACTGAAACTTCCACTTTCCAAACCTGGTCAAACCCTCCCTCTGGAGCCAGAGTAACAGAATCATAGAAATTTACAGCAAGAAAGGAGGACATTTGACCTATCATATCCACACGCACAGACATGGATCCATCCAGACTAGTCTCTCACTCTTGCTCCATAGCTCAGACGTTACAGCAGATCAGGTGGATTTCCAAGTACTTTTTAAATAGAGTAGGTTCCCAGCTCGATCAGCCTTTCAGGCTATAAGTTACAGATCCTCATCATCCTCTAAGTGAAAACATTTCCACTCAAATCCCAAAAGAACTATAGACGCTGTAAATCAGGAACAAAAACTGAAATTGCTGGAAAAGCTCAGTAGGTCTCGTAACATCTATGAAGAGTTAACATTTTGGGTCCGGTGACCCTTCGTCAAATCCACTGTAAATATCCAGCCTCACAACCTAAATCTATGTCCTTTGGTTATGGATCCATCAGCCATATAGAATTGAGAATTCCAAACACTCTGTCTGGAGTCTATATCATCTTAAAAGATTCATCTAGCTCTCCCTTGGCCTTCTCTGTTTCAAAGAAAACAACTCTAGCCTATCCAATCTTTCTACATCATTACAATTCTCTAGTCTAGGCAACATCATAGTAAATCCTCCTTCTCCCACACAATCACATCTTCCCTAAGGACTGTGACCAGAACTGCAATTAGTACTTCAGCTGTGTGCTATCCAGCATATTATGCAGCTAAAAATATAAAACACAGAAGCAGATTTAGGCCATTCAGCCCATCAGGCTGCTTCACCTTCAATCTTTGTCAAAATGTTCTTCAATCCCATTCTGCTGCCTTCTCCCCATATGTAACCCTTGATCCCCTTACTAATCTGGAACCACTCTGTCTTAAATACACTCAATGACTTGGCTTCCACGTCCCCCTTTGGCAATGTGTTCCATAGATTCACCACCCACTGGCTGAAGAAACTCCTCCTCATCTCAGTTCTAAAGGGACATCCCTTCACTCTGAGGCTGTGCTTTTGGATTCTAGTCTCTCGTATTACTAGAAACACCTTCTCCATGCCCTCTCCATCCAGACCTCTCAGTCTTCTGTAAGTGTCAGTCAGATCACCACTCCCCTCTACCTTCTAAACACCATCGAGCACAGACCCAGTGTCCTCTGCTGCTCCTGACATGTCAAGCTCTTCATCCCTGGGATTATTCTTGTTATCCTTCTCTGGCTCCCCTCCAAGGCCAGTGAATCCTTCTTTAGATAAGGGGCCTGAAACTGCTCAGTTCCAGCATTACCCCCGATTCTATACACATTGCCACTGCTAAGAAAGTATACTGAGTGCCTGATAACTACCCGTTCACTTATTCATCCAATGCAGGAATCTGTTTATGTAAACATCAAAGTCCCTCTGTTCTCCCCACATCTCAGTATCCCACCACTTATTAATATCTTCACCTTGTTTGTTCTCCTCAAATACACCACCTCACACTTCTCCAAATCAAATTTGCTGATATTCTACATGCAGATTTCTTCCTCGCTATCGACCACACAGACAATTTTTGTATCAGTAATTGACAAATACAGTTCAAACAGGGACCAAGTATTGAGCCTATAAAACTCCATTTGAAACCACCTTTCAGTTCTAAAAACACCCATTCCCCATCTGCCTCTTGCTCCTGAATCGATATTGGATCCACTATATCTTGGATCCCATTGGTCTTTCCCATAGTGACCAGCCTGTGACTTTCCTTCTCAAACACCTTGCTAAATTCACCATCAAACATATTGCCCTCATCGATGCTACTCCTTACCTCCTCAAAAATGTCACTCCCATTGGACTGGACTATTTATCCAGAGACCCGGGTAATGTTCTGGGGACTCAGGTTTGAATCTTGCCACAGCAAATGGTGGACTTTGAATTCAACAAAAATCTGGAATTAATCTAATGATGACTATGAACCCATTGTTGATTGTCAGATAAACCCCTAAGAGTCACTAATGTCCTTTAGAGAAGGAAACTGCCATCCTTACCTGGTCTGGCCTGCACCTAACTCTAGACCCACAGCAATGTGATTGACTCTTAACTGTGCTATGGGCAGTTCGGGATGAGGCAATAAACGTTGGTCTAGCCAGTGATGCTCACATCCTGTGAATGAATAACAAAAACTGAATGCTTTACTCTCCGATACCTTAAGTCTGTATTCCAGCAATCCAGAAGGCAATATTCTTTTCTTGGGAGATGTGCAAAAATTGATTCATGCCCAAGTAGAGCATATCCTGGATGGACAGTGACAAAAATGTTGACCACCATACACCCACAAACTGGAGGATCACGTTTATACAGATTGTATCAAATCAACCCCTGTTTTGGAGGGACTTTTAAAGCCTTTAAAAGTAGCCTTATACAAACACTGCAATAAGATAGTGTTATTTATAAAATGAAATGAAAATATTTTGGAGAATTGCAGTTGTGCACTGGTGTGCCTTGTGTACTGTCTTCATCATCGTCCAGCGGCTGCTGAGGTTACCTTCAGCAAAACAATGGATTGAGGTACAAGCAATAACAGCGCGCCATGTGAAACAACAATTGACGAATAGAGAAGGAACACAGGTTATTTAGAACAATTAAGTTGCAAAGTAGATCAATTAGAAACCCACCTGGAAAATGTATAGACACAGGGAAACAGATAAACATGATCTGGGAAGTTTATTCACAGTGACCGGTAAATTGTTCATTGAAACAAATCTCACATGGGAAAGCAGGATAATGAAATGTGAGGCTGGATGGACACAGCAGGCCAAGCAGCATCTCAGGAGCACAAAAGCTGACGCTTCGGGCCTAGACCCTTCATCAGAGAGGGGGATGGGGTGGGGGTTCTAGAATAAATAGGGAGAGAGGAGGAGGCGGACCGAAGATGGAGAGAAAAGAAGATAGGTGGAGAGGAGAGTATAGGTGGGGAGGTAGGGAGGGGATAGGTCAGTCCAGGGAAGACGGACAGGTCAAGGAGTGGGATGAGGTTAGTAGGTAGGAAATGGAGGTGCGGCTTAGGGTGGGAGGAAGGGATGGGTGAGAGGAAGAACAGGTTAGGGAGGCAGAGACAGGTTGGACTGGTTTTGGGATGCAGTGGGTGGAGGGGAAGAACTGGGCTGGGTGTGTGGTGCAGTGGGGGGAGGGGACAAACTGGGCTGGTTTTGGGATGCAGTGGGGGAAGGGGAGATTTTGAAGCTGGTGAAGCCCACCTTGATACCATTGGGCTGCAGGGTTCCCAAGCGGAATATGAGTTGCTGTTCCTGCAACCTTCAGGTGGCATCATTGTGGCACTGCAGGAGGCCCATGATAGACATGTCATCTAAAGAATGGGAGGGGGAGTAGAAATGGTTTGCGACTGGGAGGTGCAGTTGTTTATTGCGAACCGAGCGGAGGTGTTCTGCAAAGCGGTCCCCAAGCCTCCGCTTGGTTTCCCCAATGTAGAGGAAGCCACACTGGGTACAGTGGATGCAGTATACCACATTGGCAGATGTGTAGGTGAACCTCTGCTTAATGTGGAAAGTCATCTTGGGGCCTGGGATAGGGGTGAGGGAGGAGGTGTGGGAGCAAGTGTAGCATTTCCTGCGGTTGCAGGGGAAGGTGCCGGGTGTGGTGGGGTTGGAGGGCAGTGTGGAGCGAACAAGGGAGTCACGGAGAGAGTGGTCTCTCCGGAAAGCAGACAGGGGTAGGGATGGAAAAATGTCTTGGGTGGTGGGGTCGGATTGTAGATGGCGGAAGTGTCGGAGGATGATGCGTTGTATCCGGATGTTGGTGGGGTGATGTGTGAGAACGAGGGGGATCCTCTTTGGGCGGTTGTGGCGGGGGCGGGGTGTGAGGGATGTGTTGCGGGAAATGCGGGAGACGCAGTCAAGGGCGTTCTCAACCACTGTGGGGGGAAAGTTGCGGTCCTTGAAGAACTTGGACATCTGGGATGTGCAGGAGTGGAATGCCTCATCGTGGGAGCAGATGTGGCGGAGGTGGAGGAATTGGGAATAGGGGATGGAATTTTTGCAGGAGGGTGGGTGGGAGGAGGTGTATTCTAGGTAGTTGTGGGAGTCGGTGGGCTTGAAATGGACATCAGTTACAAGCTGGTTGCCTGAGATGGAGACTGAGGGGTCCAGGAAGGTGAGGGATGTGCTGGAGATGGCCCAGGTGAACTTGAGGTTGGGGTGGAAGGTGTTGGTGAAGTGGATGAACTGTTCGAGCTCCTCTGGGGAGCTAGAGGCGGCACTGATACAGTCATCAATGTAACGGAGGAAGAGGTGGGGTTTGGGGCCTGTGTAGATGCGGAAGAGGGACTGTTCCACATAACCTACAAAGAGGCAGGCATAGCTGCGGCCCATGTGGGCGCCCATGGCCACCCCCTTAGTCTGTAGGAAGTGAGAGGAAGCGAAAGAGAAGTTGTTGAGGGTGAGGACGAGTTCGGCTAGGCGGATGAGGGTGTTGGTGGAGGGGGACTGGTCGGGCCTGCGGGACAGGAAGAAGCGGAGGGCCTTGAGGCCATCTGCATGCGGAATACAGGTGTATAGGGACTGGACGTCCATGGTGAAAATGAGGTGTTGGGGGCCAGGGAATTGGAAGTCCTGGAGGAGGTGGAGGGCGTGGGTGGTGTCACGGACGTAGGTAGGGAGTTCCTGGACCAAAGGGGAGAAAATGGAGTCCAGACAGGTGGAGATGAGTTCGGTGGGGCAGGAGCAGGCTGAGACGATGGGTCGACCAGGGCAACGCATCTACAATCCGACGCCACCACCCAAGACATTTTTCCATCCCCACCCCTGTCTCCTTTCCGGAGAGACCACTCTCTCCGTGACTCCCTTGTTCGCTCCACACTGCCCTCCAACCCCACTACACCCGGCACCTTCCCCTGCAACCGCAGGAAATGCTACACTTGCCCCCACACCTCCTCCCTCACCCCTATCCAAGGCCCCAAGATGACTTTCCACATTATGCAGAGGTACACCTGCACATCTGCCAATGTGGTATACTGCATCCACTGTACCCAGTGTGGCTTCCTCTGCACTGGGGAAACCAAGCGGAGGCTTGGGGACCGCTTTGCAGAACACCTCCGCTCGGTTCGCAATAAACAACTGCACCTCCCAGTCGCAAACCATTTCTACTCCCCCTCCCATTCTTTAGATGACATGTCCATCATGGACCTCCTGCAGTGCCACAATGATGCCACCCGAAGGTTGCAGGAACAGCAACTCATATTCCGCTTGGGAACCCTGCAGCCCAATGGTTTCAATGTGGACTTCACCAGCTTCAAGATCTCCCCTTCCCCCACCGCATCCCAAAACCAGCCCAGTTCGTCCCCTCCCCCCACTGCACCACACAACCAGCCCAGTTCTTTCCCTCCACCCACTGCATCCCAAAACCAGTCCAACCTGTCTCTGCCTCCCTAACCTGTTCTTCCTCTCACCCATCCCTTCCTCCCACCCCAAGCCGCACCTCCATCTCCTACCTACTAACCTCATCCCACCTCCTTGACCTGTCCGTCCTCCCTGGATGCTGCTGGGCCTGCTGTGTTCATTCAGCCTCACATTTCATTATTTTGGATTTTCCAGCATCTGCAGTTCCCATTATCACATGGGAAAGCAGTTGAGATTTTTGGCTCATTCTGCTTTAGTCATGTCAGGTCTCCTGTGTATCCACAGGATCCCAACAGTGTGGAAACAGGCCATTCAACCCAACAAGTCCACACCATCTCTCCAAAGAGCATTCCACCCAAACTTACCCTATCCCCATAACCCTGCATTTCCCATGGCTAATCCACCAAACCTACACATTCCTGGTCACTACAGGCAATTTAGCATGGCCAATCCGCCTAACTTGCACAGTTTTGGACTGTGGGAGGAAATCCACGCAGACATGGGTAGATTGGACAAACTCCATACAGACAGACAGTCACCCAAGGCAGGGATTGAACCCAGGTGCTTGGCACTCTGAGGCAGCAGTGCTAACCACTGAGCCACCATGCAGGTTGGAATACTGCAGCCATGAGAAATATTATTCATGCAAAAGAATGGCACCTCTGGTCTACACAATCCCTGTTGCCCCTACATTCAGCACCAACATGGCTGATTTTTTTTATTTCAACCTTACTTCCCCACCTGATACCGCCATGCCCCGATTTCCCAAGAGGTGCTCATTTTTAAAAAGGTTCCAAAGTGTTGTCTCTTCTAAGGATCACTGTTGAAAATATTGTCTCAGTCTTTCCCTGATATCAGTCAGACCATTGTGATCAATAAACAATCGGTACCTCAGGAAGTGCAAGAGAACTCGTTAATTTGAGTTAAGTTGATTGGCACTGATGTTCTGTACTTGTTAGGAAAGCTGGTACAATTCCTTGCAGCCTCCTGTACTTGCTTTTGATTGACAGCAAGAAAAGGAAACAGTATTGATCTGGAGCCTGGCCAATAGTCCATAGAGAAATGGTTATGGCTGCAGGGGGCACTGGGAGTTAGAGGATTCATGAATTGTCACCTAAGATCAAGGGAAGAGAGGATGATAAAGAATAGAGTGACCAATAAACCTATTTTAAAATGTTTTTGGGGAAAGGAGCACAATTTAGTTTTCAGTGCACAGTCTAGGCAAAGTTTAATGTTTGCCCGATAAAGTATTCAGCCATTGGCTGTGAATGATTACCCATCTGCTGGAAAATTAAGCCTAGATCATCAGGCAAATGTAATGCAGAGTGCACTGAGCCAAAAGTTCTGACATCAGAAAAACAGACACAACTGTAAGCTAGGGAATTTTAGAATAATAGCTGATGGTAGCCAGTTTACAAGAACTTCAAAGGGTCAAAGGAAAAACATTCTGTCAATGTATTGAGACGAAAAGTATTTTGTGTTTTAATGATTTCATTAAACAGTAGTTTCAATAAATTGGCCTGAAGAACAAAATATTGAGTCTACAAATGCATTTTAAAAATAACTTTAGGACAAATATTCAAAAAATCAATTCTTTTTAATCTCATTGATATCTGCAGTAAATGTCAGAGCTACTGTGATAATCACTTCAACCTTCTTCAATGGTTGAAAAATTCTAACAACAGAAATTTTGCCGCTTGTTGCACAAAAACCTGGGAAGATAAATTGACATAATTATGGTTTCTACATGAGTATATTAACTTCCTGCTTTCACTTAGCGTGTGGTTTAGTGTAAATGAATATGGTTCAAGCATTACATTCAAATAAGTGCTCAGAGATCCGAAAATACTGTCAGCCTTATGGGACAGTGTCCTATTGGAAAATATCCCATGGCAGTATTGTGAAGAACCAGAAGGAATCAATCCCCAGTGTCCCCGGATAATGTTGATCCCTCAATCAACCAACACAGAATCCTTGAATAATGCCACATAAGTGGAATCATTCAGCCCATTATGTGGCCATAACTTTTTTAAAAAACCAGGTTAGTTAAGTCCCAAACACTCAGTTTTGGGGATTTAACCCTGTAAATTCTTCATCCTTGAG
Organism: Stegostoma tigrinum; assembly: GCF_030684315.1. NCBI lineage: Eukaryota > Metazoa > Chordata > Chondrichthyes > Orectolobiformes > Stegostomatidae > Stegostoma > Stegostoma tigrinum. Next base: position 9,791,276 of record NC_081381.1, on the reverse strand, counting down.
CACCTCTTCAAATTCTCATTGAACATATTTTCAAAATTTGTAGCCACACTGCTTTGTGACAGCCATGCCAGATGCTGACAACTGACTGAAAGCTGGAATGCTGGGAACAGTTTGAGGTCCCTTTAGACAATAGACAATAGGTGCAGGAGTAGGCCATTCAGCCCTTCAAGCCAGTGCCACCATTCATTATGATCATGGCTGATCATCCTAAATCAGTGTCCTGTTCCTGCCTAATCCCCATAACCCTTGATTCCACTGTCTTTAAGAGCTCTATCCATCTCTTTCTTGAAAGTATCCAGAGACTTGGCCTCCACTGCCTTCTGGGACAGAGCATTCCATATATCCACCACTCTCTGGGTGAAGAAGTTTCTCCTCAACTCCGTTCTAAATGGCCTACCCTTTATTTTTAAACTGTGTCCTCTGGTTCTGGACTCACCCATCAGCGGAAACATGCCTCCTGCCTCCAGAGTGTCCAATCCCTTAATAATCTTATACATCTCAATCAGATCCCCTCTCATCCTTCTAAACTCAAGTGTATACAAGCCCAGTCGCTCCAATCTTTCAACATATGATGGTCCCGCCATTCCGGGAATTGACCTTGTGAACCTTTGCTGCACTCTCTCAATAGCAAGAATGTCCTTCCTCAAATTTGGAGACCAAAACTGTATACAATACTCCAGGTGTGGTCTCACCAGGGCCCTGTACAGTTGCAGAAGGACCTCTTTGCCCCTATACTCAATTCCTCATGTTATGAAGGCCAGCATGCTATTAGCTTTCTTCACTGCCTGCTGTACCTGCATGCTTGCTTTCATTGACTGATGTACAAGAACACCCAGATCTCGTTGTACTTCCCCTTTACCTAACTTGACTCCATTTAGATAGTAATCTGCCTTCCTGTTCTTGCCACCAAAGTGTATAACCACACATTTATCCACATTAAACTGCATCTGTCATGCATCCCTCCTCACCTAGCCTGTCCAAGTCACCCTGTATTCTCATAACATCCTCCTCACATTTCACACTGCCGCCCAACTTTGTGTCATCAGCAAATTTGCTAATATTACTTTTAATGCCTTCATCTATATCATTAATGTATATTGTAAATAGCTGCAGTCCCAGCACCGAACCTTGTGGTACCCCACTGGTCACTGCCTGCCATTCCGAAAGAGAGCCGTTTATCACTACTCTTTGCTTCTTGTCAGCCAGCCAATTTTCAATCCAACTCAGTATTTTGCCCCCAATACCATGTGCCCAAATTTTGCTCACTAATCTCCGATGTGGGACTTTATCAAAGGCTTTCTGAAAGTCCAGTACACTCCATCCGGTGGCTGTCCCTTGTCCATCTTCACAGTTACATCCTCAAGAAATTCCAGAAGATTAGTCAAGCATGATTTCCCCTTTGTAAATCCATGCTGACTCTGACCTATCCTGTTACTGCTATCCAAATGAGTCATAATTTCAACTTTTATAATTGACTCCAGCATCTTTCCTACCACTGACGTCAGGCTAACTGGTCTGTGATTCCCTGTTTTCTCTCTCCCTCCTTTCTTGAAAAGTGGGACAATATTAGCCACCCTCCAATCCACAGGAACTGATCCTGAATGTTCCTACTTATTTACCCTTATTTAAGAAAAAATATTCTAGCATTGGATGCAGCCCAGTGAAGGTTCACGAGGCTGATAACAGGTAAGGAGGGATTATCTTATGAGGAGAGATTGTGCCTGTACTCATTGAAATATAGAAGAATGAGAGGTGGCCTTACACAGGGCCACACAAGATTCTCAGGGACGTGACAGAGGAGATGAGGAGACGTTGTTTCCCCTTGTGGGAGAATCTAGGACCAGAAGCAACATCCCAGAAGAAGAGGTTGCCCATTGAAGACAGAGACGAGGAGGAATTTTGTCTCTCTAAGAGGAGTGAATCTGTGTAATTCTTTGCCACAGAGAGCTGTTGAGACTGGGCCATTAAATACTTTCAAGGCTTAGATAGACAGATGTTTAATCAGTAAAGGAACGAAGGTTATTGGGAAAAGGCAGGAAAGTGGAGTTGAGGATTATTATATCAGCTATGATCTCATTGAATAGTGAAGCAGACTCAATGGGCTGAATGGCCCACTCTGCTCCTGTGACCTATGGTCCAACGGTCATTATTCTTCTAGATTTTGATGCTTTCTGGTTATTGACCCGCTTCCAAAGGAATACATTGTTCTATTTACTTGATCAAAGCCATTGATAATCTTGAGAATCTCTATTTGCTCATTTCTTGACCTGTTCCGTAGTAATGAATGTTTCAAATCTCATCCTCACAACTGAGGTCACTCACTTCTGACTTTAGTGAATATGATCCCCACTTGTGAGAGAAAATGTTCCTTTTTTAGATCACTGTACACTGCAGAATATTTATTAGCAGTCAACACGATTTACAGAAATCCTTATTAAAATAGGAACTGGAACAAAAGCAAACAAGTGGTAGAGTGGGTGCACAGCAAAAGAATCTTCACTATTACATTTTGTCTGTGAGAATCTTCACTTTCTCACTGACAGGGATGGCACAGTGCTTTCGTAGTGCTGCCTCACAGTGCCAGGGACCTGGGTTCAATCCAACCCTTGGGTGACTGTCTGCATACAGTTCGCATGGGTTTCCTCTGGTTGCTCCCAAAATCCACAAACCTGCCTGCCCTGGTCAACCCATCGTCTCAGCCTGCTCCTGCCCCACCGAACTCATCTCCACCTATCTGGACTCCATTTTCTCCCCTTTGGTCCAGGAACTCCCCACCTATGTCCGTGACACCACCCACGCCCTCCACCTCCTCCAGGACTTCCAATTCCCTGGCCCCCAACACCTCATATTCACCATGGACGTCCAGTCCCTGTACACCTGCATTCCGCATGGAGATGGCCTCAAGGCCCTCCGCTTCTTCCTGTCCCGCAGGCCCGACCAGGCCCCCTCCACCGACACTCTCATCCGCCTAGTGGAACTCGTCCTCACACTCAACAACTTCTCTTTTGACTCCTCCCACTTCCTACAGACTAAGGGGGTGGCCATGGGCACCCGCATGGGCCCCAGCTATGCCTGCCTCTTTGTAGGTTACGTGGAACAGTCCATCTTCCGCACCTACACAGGCCCCAAACCCCACCTCTTCCTCCGGTACATTGATGACTGTATCGGCGCCGCCTCTTGCTCCCCAGAGGAGCTCGAACAGTTCATCCACTTCACCAACACCTTCCACCCCAACCTTCAGTTCACCTGGGCCATCTCCAGCACATCCCTCACCTTCCTGGACCTCTCAGTCTCCATCTCAGGCAACCAGCTTGTAACTGATGTCCATTACAAGCCGACCGACTCCCACAGCTACCTAGAATACACCTCCTCCCACCCACCCTCCTGCAAAAATTCCATCCCCTATTCCCAATTCCTCCGCCTCCGCTGCATCTGCTCCCACGATAAGACATTCCACTCCCGCACATCCCAGATGTCCAAGTTCTTTAAGGACCGCAACTTCCCCCCCACGGTGATTGAGAACGCCCTTGACCGCGTCTCCCGCATTTCCCGCGACACATCCCTCACACCCCGCCCCCGCCACAACCGCCCCAAGAGGATCCCCCTCGTTCTCACACACCACCCTACCAACCTCCGGATACAACGCATTATCCTCCGACACTTCCGCCATTTACAATCCGACCCCACCACCCAAGACATTTTTCCATCCCCACCCCTGTCTGCTTTGCGGAGAGACCACTCTCTCCGTGACTCCCTTGTTCGCTCCACACTGCCCTCCAACCCCACCACACCCGGCACCTTCCCCTGCAACCGCAGGAAATGCTACACTTGTCCCCACACCTCCTCCTCCCTCACCCCCATCCCAGGCCCCAAGATGACATTCCACATTAAGCAGAGGTTCACCTGCACATCTGCCAATGTGGTATACTGCATCCACTGTACCCGGTGCGGCTTTCTCTACATTGGGGAAACCAAGCGGAGGCTTGGGGACCGCTTTGCAGAACACCTCCGCTCAGTTCGCAACAAACAACTGCACCTCCCAGTCGCAAACCATTTCCACTCCCCCTCCCATTCTCTTGATGACATGTCCATCATGGGCCTCCTGCACTGCCACAATGATGCCACCCGAAGGTTGCAGGTACAGCAACTCATATTCCGCCTGGGAACCCTGCAGCCATATGGTATCAATGTGGACTTCACCAGTTTCAAAATCTCCCCTTCCCCCACTGCATCCCTCAACCAGCCCAGTTCATCCCCTCCCCCCACTGCACCACACAACCAGCCCAGCTCTTCCCCCCCACCCACTGCATCCCAAAACCAGTCCAACCTGTCTCTGCCTCCCTAACCGGTTCTTCCTCTCACCCATCCCTTCCTCCCACCCCAAGCCGCACCCCCAGCTACCTACTAACCTCATCCCACCTCCTTGACCTGTCCGTCTTCCCTGGACTGACCTATCCCCTCCCTACCTCCCCACCTACACCCTCTCCACCTATCTTCTTTACTCTCCATCTTCGGTCCGCCTCCCCCTCTCTCCCTATTTATTCCAGTTCCCTCCCCCCATCCCCCTCTCTGATGAAGGGTCTAGGCCCGAAACGTCAGCTTTTGTGCTCCTGAGATGCTGCTTGGCCTGCTGTGTTCATCCAGCCTCACATTTTATAGTCTAAAGATGTGCAGGTTAGGTGGATTGGCCATGCTTAAATTGCCTATAGTGCTGAGGAATGTGCAGGCTAGGTAGGTTAGCGATGGGAAATGCAGGTCAGTGTGGCCTGAATGGCCTGCTTCCACACCGTAGGCTTTCGGTGGGTGCTGTTTGTGTCCTGCCTATTGTAAAAACACTTCCTTGTGAATGTGTGTGTGTGTGTAGAAGCAAACTGGAACTAACAATTTCAGTTAGATATTAAATTTACTTAGTTTAACATTCAATCCTGATTTAAATCAGAATAAAATATAAAACTGAAACAACTGAACTCTGCAGTGCTCTAACTCTGTCTAGCCATAGCTAAGTAACAGGCATAAATTAGAGTGCAGAGCAAACATGCAATTCTCTATTCATTAGATGTCAATTGACACTGTCTGCTGGTTTCGACGAACAAGTTGAGGTTACAGCAGGTGGTGTTCAACTTGGTTTTGTTAGCTTGTAATATAACAGCTGTATTTTCTTAAGTGACCTTAGGACAGGTTCCAATATCGAATCTTATTAGGAGATAATAAGTCAATTATAATAATAAGTCAATTAAAGTTAATTGAATGTCACCAGCTGATTTTTTCATAGTACATTGTTTGGGGACCTACCCCTTTCTCATTAACACTTCAGGTATTAGCTTAGCCTTCAGGTGTAAAATGATTTCCACCTGGCCTCTCACTAACTTGTAGTTTCTTCAAAGTAAAGGATTTGCCTTTTCCAACAGGTTGAAGTTCAGTTTTAATTCAACCTCAAAGTAGAATAAATTGTTGCTGTATGTAATTAGTTTGTGGATGTTCAGTTTTATAATTTCAAAATTAAAGTGAGTTTTTAAACTGTTTGGTATCAGGAAAAAGTGATTGAACCCAGTGTGGAGCAACAGTAGACCCATAGCCAAAGAAAGACTGTAATTTAGAAATTTTAATTTCATTTCTTAATTCCTATTTTATACTAAGAAGAACTGTGTAATGTTGAGCTTGATTTTTTTTAAACTTAATATTTTGTACCTAGGTACTTTGTGCATAAGACTGTTCTGTGGATAGCGATATTGTAAACTTTTTACCTTACTCCTGTATCCCTGTACATGTGGTGATAAAACTGAATTCTAAATTAGAATTCAAACTAAGGCCTGTTGTACATGGAACAGCCACCAGTGTGTTGGTTTTATGCTGAAAATGTTTGTTTTTTTTTAATTCACTCATGAGATGTAATTGTCACTAAATAGGCCAGCATTTATTGTCCATCCCTAGTAACCATGGAGAATGTGGTGGTGAGCTGCCTTGTGTGTAGTCTGTGTGCTGTGGGTTGACCTGCAATGCCCTTCTGGGAGGGAGATCCAGAATTTTGACCCAGTCAGTACTGACAATATGTTGTGAAGCTGGATAATCACAGCAGGCCAAGCAGCATCTCAGGAGCACAAAAGCTGACGTTTCAGGCCTAGACCCTTCATCAGAGAAGGGGATGGGGTAAGGGTTCTGGAATAAATAGGGAGAGAAGGGGAGGCGGACCGAAGATGGAGAGAAAAGAAGATAGGTGGGAGGTAGGGAGGAGATGGACAGGTCAAGGAGGTGGGATGAGGTTAGTAGGTAGGAAATGGAGGTGCGGCTTGGGGTGGGAGGAAGGGGGTGGGTGAGAGGAAGAACAGGTTAGGGAGGCAGAGACAGGCTGGACTGGTTTTGGGATGCAGTGGGTGGAGGGGAAGAGCTGGGCCGGTTGTGTGGTGCAGCTTTTGTGCTCCTGAGATGCTGCTTGGCCTGCTGTGTTCATCCAGCTTCACACTTTATTATCTTGGATTCTCCAGCATCTGCAGTTCCCGTTATCGCTGACAATATATTTCTGAGTTAGGATAGTGGGTGCCTTGGAAGGCGATATTCCCACTGCCCTTGTCCTTCTAGATTGCGGTACTTGTGGGCTTAAAAGATTCTGTCTAAGGAACTGTAATGAATTTCTGCAATGCACCTTGTAGATAATACATAGTGCTATTACTGAGCGTTAGTGGTGGAGAGCAGTGAACATTTATGGACGTGATGCTAATCCATACAGGTGGCTGGTGTCCAGCTTCTTGAGCGTTAGAACTGCACCCATTTAGGCAAGCAGGGAGTATTCCATCATGCTCCTGCCTAGTGCCTTGGAGATGGAGGTTCAGAAGGTGAGTTATTTGCTGCACTATCCTTAGCCTCTGGCCTGCTTGTTTTACCTGCTGTAAGAATATGGTGAGGCCAGCCCAATTTCTCATCAATGGTAGCCTGCAGAACATTGATAATGGTGAGTTCAGCAATGGTAACACCATTGAATATGGTTAGATTTGCCTCCTATTGGAGATGGTCATTGCCTGGTATTTGGGCAGTGCGAATGCTGTTACTCAGCCCAAGCCTGGATATTGAACAGATCTTATTATATTTAGGCCACTTCAGAATGCCAATTGGCCAAATGATGTATTCAACACCAATGAAGTTCAACATTTACATCAGTGTCGCAAGCCACTATCATCTGATGTCCTGTGTAGTTCCAAAACTCTTGCTGTTAATTGTTCTTTTTTAGTTTCAATACTTTGTGGAAAGATGATGGTCTTTTGGAATTATAAAGATTGTAAGTGTCATTTATGTTAAATGCCGTTAGTGAGGCAGATCATCTTAATCAACAATAGCACTACAAAAGCTTTCATTGAATCCCTACAGTGTGAAAGTAGGCCGTTCAGCCCATTGAGTCTGCACTGACCTTCCAAGCATCCCAACCACACAACCCCAAAGCCTCCCCTTGCAATTCTGCGTTTCCTGTGGCTAACCAATCTAACATCCACATCTTTGGACTGTGGGAGGAAAATGGAGCAAACTCACACAGACACATGGAGAATGTGCAAACTCCACACAGACAGTCGCCTGAGGGTAGAATTGAACCCAGGTGCCTGGTACTGAGACAGCACTGAGCCACTGTGCCACCCTTCATGAAAAAAGTCAGGGTGTGTGGGGTCAGGAGCCAGGAACAGACTGAATTGAACTGGACTAAAATTAGAGACTGGGTTAACACTTAGAGTCCAATATGATTCTATGTTAGACCTGGAAAGGATTGTTTTCTTTTATTTATAAAGGAACTGATTGGGTATAAATTGAGAGCAACTTCATAGTTGTACAAGTTAGGAAGTGGTCTGTAGGGATATGCATGTGAACTCTAGTCATAAATATACACAGGTCCTGGACTCTGAATGTGAAGCTCTGGTATTAGAATTGGGGGTGGGTGGTGGTGGTCAGGTGAGAGTGAAAATGTTTGGGTTGCACCAAGAAATAAACTGGGTTGTGCAGTATGTACAAAAATATCCAATAATATACAGTACAGCACAATAACTGGCTCTATGGTCCACCAATCCTACACCGATTCCTAATCTTTAGACGCACCACATATTGCCCACTTGGGATTTCTCTCTGTCTGTTCACCTCCCATTCATGTCCATCAAGATAAAAAAGTTGCTAATGTGCCTGCTTCCATCACCTCCACTGGAGTGTTCCAAGCGCCAAGCACCCACTGTGTGAAACTTTGTTTCTCCATCTCATCATGTACTGTACCCTTTCCACCCTGAGGGGGAAAAAGCCACTGACTATCCACTATCTATACCTCTCAAATTTGTAGACCTCTCAGATCGCCCTTTGGCTTCCATCTTTCCACTGAAAACAATCTGAATTTATCTAACCACTCCTCATAACAGGAACCCTCCTGACCAGGCAACATCCTGGTAACCCTTTCTGCACCCTTTCCAAAGCATCCATGTCCTTCTGGTAGTGTGCTGAACAGAACTGCATGCAATGTTCCAAATGTTGGCAAACTAAAATTTTTGTACAGCTGTAACATAACTCGCCAACTTTTATATTCAATGCCCTGGCTATTGAAGGCAAGCGTGCTGTATGCCTTCCTGATCACCTTATCCACCTATGTTGCCACTTTCGGGGATCCATGGACCTGTGCACCCAGATCCCTCTGCATGTTGATGCTCCTGAGGGTTGTGCTGTTTATTGTATAATTTGTACCTGAGCTTGTTTTTCCAAAATGCATCACCTTCCATCCGACCAGATTAAACTCCACCTGCCATTTTTCTGCCCAATTCTGCTATCTGTATCATTTGACAATCATCTTCACTATCTGCAACTCCAATTTTAGTGCCATCCACAAACATACTAATCAGGTGCCCTACGTTTTCCTGTAGACCATTTTTATGTATATTATATTACACACGACAAAAGTCCCAGCACTGATTCCTGCAGAACCAGTTACTGATTTCTGTTCCAAAAAGCACCCATCCACCCATAATCTCTGCATTCTATGACCAAGCCAGTTCTTTGACCATCTAGCCAGCTCACCCTGGATCACATGACTCCCTACCTTCTGTACCAGCCTGCCATGAGGTACCCTTGTCAAATGCCTTACTAAAGTCCATGTTGATACATCCACTACCTTTCCCTCATCAATCATTCTTGTCACCACCTCAAAAATCTCAATCAAGTTGGTAGACATGGCCATCCCTGCACAAACTTAAATGTATTTCAAGACACCCAGTACTTCCTCCTTTTTGTTATGTTGACCTGCCCGAGAGTATTCACACACCTTTCCCTAACCTCAATACCCCTCACACCCATCTGATGATTACCAATTTAAAGTACTCGTTAAGGATCTAATCCATTTCCTCTGGCTCCACACATAACCTCTCTCCTTTATCCCTGAGTGGGCCTATCCTTTCCTTAACTACCTTCTTGCTCCTAACATATGTATACAATGCCCCAGGATTCTCCTTAACCCTGCTGGCCAAGGACCCATGGCCTCTTTTAGCCCTCTTAACTCCCCATTTGAAGGCTTTCCTACTTTCCTCTATATTCTTCAAGGACTTTGCCAGTCTTTAGTTGCCTGGGCCTTTAGACATTTTTTTTTGACTAAGATAATATTTTCACCTATAATCCAGGGCTCCTGAACCCTACCATTCCTGTCCTTCATTTTCATGGGAACATACCAGTCCAGCACTCTAATAAGTAGGTCTTTAAAAAGCCTCCCACATGTCAGATATGGGTTTATCCTACCACAGCTGCTCCCAATCCACATTCTCCAATTCTTGCCTAATTCAGATATAATTGGCTGGCCTTGCTCCAGTTTAACATTTTCACCCAAGGTCCACCCTTGACCTTATCCATAAGCATTTGAAAACTTACAGAATTACGGCCACAATTTCCAAAATGCTCCCTCACTGAAACTTTGGTCACCTGGTTGGGCTCATTTCCCAATGCCAGGTCTCGTATGGCCCCGTCCCTCATTGGACTATCCACATAATTTTTCAATAAACACTCCTGGACACACCGAACAAACTGCTCGCCATCCAAACTCCCGGTATTACGGGAGTCGCAGTTATATGTGGGGGTGGAGTTTAAAATCACCCACCAGAACAACCCTGTAAATGGTAAGTTAAATTTTCATTCAGATAAATGTGAAATGGTTCATTTTGTCAACAGGAATTTGATCACATATTCCCTGGAAGTTAGTAAGACTCATTGGGAACGTACAAGGGTGTGTGGGTCAAAGGAATTGTGTGGGCTAATTGAAACAGATGCTCATTAATCTTCAGAATTCTGTAGCTGCAGGAACAGTAGAGCTTGGATCATTAAATATACTCAAGGCTGAATTTGATAGATTTTGGATCTTTACAGGGGCATTGAGAGTAACGGGAGGATAAACTGGTTCTTTGTCCAAATTCCTAATAATAATGAGTCTAGCTTAACAGCAAGATTTTTTTCTTGATAAACATTTTGTTAATATTTGTTTGGAACGTTTTAATGTGACTCTAATTGACAATCTTTCTTGATCAATCAGTTAAATCTGAAGGATTAGGGTTAAGTCTGTTCTGTGCTCATCTAATACCCACATTTACCCAATTCCCTGCCATAATCCAAACAGGCACTTTCTCTAATTCATCCCCTCATCAGCCCAAAAGAAGCAATAGATTGTATTGAAACAACAACAGAAATTTCTGAAAAACTCAGCAGTTTCATAGAATCCTTAGTTTGGGGTCATGCCCTTCAGCGCATCAAGCCCACACTGACTGTCCAAGGAGCAGCCTACCCAGATCTACCCCCATACTCTCTCCCCGTGCTTTCCATTAGCTAATCCACCCAGCCTGTGTGTCCCTGGACTCTTTGGGAAATTTAGCACAATCAATCCATCTAACCTGTACATCTTTGGGCTATGGGAGGAAACCCACACAGACATAGGGAGAATGTGCAAATTCTGCACAGACAGTCACCTGAGGCTGGAATCGAGCCAGGGTTCCTGGTGCTGTGAGGCTGCAGTGCTAACCACTGAGCCACCATGTCACCATTAGCAGCATCTCTGGAGAGAAGTCAGAGTTAGCATTTTGGGTCAAGTGACCTTTCCTCAGAACTGATGGCAGCTAGGAAAATATTGTGGATCATATTGAATTGTTCCAAGTTGAACCTTGGTATGTGCCCTCATACATCTGGTTCTATCCCATTCTATACGACATGTTTGCCAAAACAGCTAATAATTAGAAAGAAAACCTGTATTTCTATTGTACCTGCTCGCAACTTTGTGATATTATAAAGTGCAGAACAGACAAATAATAACATTACCGTTAAATGTAACGCTGAGTTCAATTCAATTTGGGAATAACTTATGGTCGCAGACCTGTTTGTCCAAACCTGTAAGAGGTATACAGTTACTTCCTGCTGGGAGGTTAATCTTCTGTTAGATATTCGATTGTATGTTGGCACCTTGTGAATGGATTGGTGCTTTGACAAAACAATATAAAAGTGACATGTTTTCTAGTTAAAACTGGGTTAACCTTGTTTAACAACAACTGCTGAGATGAGAAATAGGACATTTCCCATCCTGTGCATCTGTTGGATGTAATGTTTCCAAAGTGCTGCCATTTAAAAACAAATTAATAAAGGGATGTGGGTGTCTCTAGCTGGGCCAGCATTTATTGCCTGTCTCCAGCTTGACTTGAGAAGGCGATGGCGAGCTGCCTTCTTGAACCGCTACTGCCCATGTGGTGTAGTTACATCCATATGCCGATAGGGAGAGAGTTCCAGGATTTTGACTTGGTGACACTTGACGGAACAGTGTTATATTTCCATGTCAGGATAGCGAATGGCTTGACTCTCTGTGTCTGTCTCTCTGTCTAGAGACAAACAACTGATGGTGAGTTTAACCTGAAGGTCATCACACCTTGGGTGAGGTTGAGAAGGCAGGACTCCATGATGACCTCAGGTTGGCGTGGAAATTAAACCTGTGCATCACTCTGTATCACTAACGAGGTTCGTGAGCTTGGAAGGTGCTGTTTAATGAGCCTTGGTGTATCGTAAGAAGCCTTTCAACTCCATTTATTTTAAATAGATATATACAATGTGTGGAAGATTAAATACCTGGACAGCAAGGATGTGAGTTCAGGGATACTGTGTACTGAGCATTTTGTGAATCTGCACTGTTGTCAACATATGGTGGTTATATGTGTTAATGTTTTGTCGAGCCTCACTTTCAGGAATGGTGCGCCACATATGATAAGGATGTGGAGCTGGGCCCCCAGGCAATTCCCCAGGCCATGAGCTCTTGGGGATTTTACTGATGGTTGCCAAATGGAAGTGAAGTATTTCTTCATGGAAAAGCAAAAGTATTTTGGGACATCTTTGAGAATGGTCCAATATGGTAAGGAGAACTTTTAAAAAGCATTTAGAACGTTGAAGGTTTAGATCCAAGAAAATCCTGCCTTCAATGTCTCTGAGGCCGGAATGGGATGTTCCATTCCAAGGACCAGCGTTCCTGAGAGTGTGGAGGTCTTTAGAGAATGTGCAGAGGAAGTTTTCACGTCTCTTCCGAGGGATTTAGGACATTACCCATGGAGTGACCAATGAAGCAGCTTCACCTTCAAGTAGAGAAGATTAAGAGATTTATTATACAAGGATTTTATGGGAATACATGGGGGGAGAAAGGCTTCCAGTGGCAAGGCAGTCAGTATCCAAGGCTGTGTCTGAAGGTTATCAGTGGAAGAACTTGAGAAACTTCAGAAACAAGTTTCTGATCTGGACTGCAGTGCCTGAAAGGCCAATAGATGCAAAATTCAATGATAATTTTCAAAAGGGCATTGGATTAGTCCCTGGAGGGGAGAATGTTATAGAATGTTACTTGAATTTAACCAAAATAGCAGCTGCAGAAGAGTTGGCTTTTCTGTTGTTTGCCTTTGACCTCCATAAGACAGTGTTCCCTGCTTGTCCCGAATTACCATGAGGAGTGGGAAATTAAAAGGCAAGCACATTGTACTGGCCTGAGGAGATTATCGCTAGTTCCTTCCCTGAAGGATGTTACTGACCTAGTCAGATATAACACAGTAATCTCCTGATGTTTTGGAATTTAATGTTGTAAATGCTGTGGTGGGTTAGGGATTCCTGGTCTAATCCACTGAACCCAGCAGCCGGCCCCAGCACCATTGGTAGACAAGTGGTTTGTTTGTTGTGAGTTCCTTCTAATTTTGTCAACAACATTTATTTTGTCCTGAGCATGATATAAAGGTCCCAGTTTGGTTACTGTTCTGTTTTTTTTCATCAAACAATGACTGTGTTTAATGATAATTACCAGAAACACAGCCAGAATGAACATTAAAAATTTACACCTTCGGAATTCCTGAACCATAGCTTACCTGGTAACAAAAAAAATGAATGGAATGGAATCCCGGGTGAATTCTTTCTCCTCTTTAAATTGACACTGCTCCTGACACACAATCAATGGTAATTTTAAGCTGATAAGGGACATAGACCTCAGCTTTCACTTGTGCAGTGATGGGCTTTTTTAATAGGATGTTGGAGATCTGGACCTTCCAGAAAAGGTTGTAGAGGCAAAATCTGTCACCATATTGAAACGTACTTGGATATACATGTGAAGCACTGTAACACTGAGAAAGGGACCAGCAGCCAGGAAGTTGTGTTGGGCAGGATACCTTGATCTTTATTGGCTAGCACAGACTCAATGGGCTGAATGGCTTCCTCATGTGCTGTGAGTTTCCTGTTCCTGTTACAAATTCTCCTGGAAAGATTTAAAAATGTTACTGCTTCCTACATAAGAGCTGTGTGGTGATGAATTGTTTAACTGAACGTTTGTGTTGCTGGCATTACATTGGGATTTGCATCAGTGCGAAAGGAATAGTTACTTCCTGACCTGAACCCAGCTCCATTTGGACTTGAGCAGGAGATCATCCTTTCAACAGTTCAACCTTCTCACCTTGTAATAGGAAGCAGTAAAAAAAGTATTTGAAATGTAAAGATCAAAGCCTCAGAGGTCAGGTGACCTTTCAGTGATCCATGTAGGTGGACTTTAACAGATTTTAAAAATGATTTCTGAATGTCAGCGAGGTGTCTGAGTATGAGCCTATGTCTTTAGCTGAATGTAGCATATACTCTGTGCTGCTGATTCATATGTCATTGATATTAAGCTCAAGCAACAGAATAACTTTCATTTGTATAACACCTATGACTTAGAAGGAGATCCAAAGCAGTGTTTGATCTAAGCTGCAGGCCAGACAGCAATTCAACACGAGCTGTCTGCACAGTGGTCTCTTTAAAGGTGTGTGTTGTGTTATGTTCTCGATCAGTACGTCTGTGCGCCTTTGAGACATGCTCATGATGTCATCACTGTCTCATAGCGTGTGACCCGAGGATGTGAAAGTCTCATAACATCAAGTCATTTTGGATCACCTTGGAGCATGGCACTCAAATAAAGGCCCACATCTCTGGAAACTAACAGGTTAAAATTAGGCCAGACACATCTGTTCCTGAGGAATGCAATTTATAATTTGTGTAAAATGATTTGGATGAAAGTTCAGAAGATGTGGGAGCTAAATTTTCTGATAGCACAAGGATAGGTAAAGAAGTGAGTTGTGAGGAGGACATAAGGAGTCTACAAATGAATATCAATAATTCTGACAAATGGAATATAACATTGGAAAGTGTGAAAAATATATTGTCTGAATGCCTTGATGTTACAGAGCTCTGAGATGCAGAAAGATCTGAGTGTCCTAGTGCATGAATCATAGAAGGGTAGCACGCACGTACAGCAGGTAATTAGGAGATCTGTAGAGTCCTAAGGTCTATTGTGGGGGAGGTTATGTTTCTGTTATAGAGGATTTTGGTGAGACTCTATCTGGAGTCCTGTGCACAGTGCTGGTCACTATACATTTGGAAGCATGTTAATGTGTTGGAAGTTCAGAGAATGTTTGTCATTCTAATACTTGGAATGGGAGGATTGTCTCCTGAGGGAAAACTAGACAGGCTGGGCCTGTATCCTCGAATTTAGAGTCAGAGGAGACTCCACTGAAACTGATCCTGAGGGGACTTGACTGGGTTGATGTTGTAAGGGCATTTCCTCTTGTGGGAGAATTTAGAAATAGGCATCACCGTTTAAAAATAAGAATGCACCCATTTAAGACAGAAATAACGTATTTTGTCTGAGGGTTGAGAGTCCCTTCCTCAAAAGGCAATGGATGCAGAATCTGTAAATATTTTTAAGGCAGAGGGAGACAGATCCTTGATTTCTAAGGGGATGAAGGGTTATCGGAGTTATACGGGAACGTAGGGTTGAGGTTAAAATCAGATCAGCCACGATCTTATTGAATGGTAGAACAGGCCTGAACAGCCAACGAACTCTTGTTTTCTTGTTCAAAGCATTTGAACATTAATTTTAATAAAATGCCTGCTGATTTCTTCAATATCATAACACTCAAGCCCAGTTCCTTGTGTTATGGGAATGCATTTCCACATCAGTTAAAACGTCTGATTGGACACAAGCTCTTTTCAGTGTGCACACTGTGACCATTCAGGGGCGGCACGCTGCTACCCACGGTACCGGGGACCCAGGTTCGATCCCACCCTCGGGCAAATGTCTGTGTGGAGTTTGAACAGTCTCCCCATGTCTGCATGGGCTTCCTCCCACAATCCTCCCACTATGTGCAGATTAGGTGGTTTAACCATGGGAAATGCAGAGTTACAGGGATGGGCTGGGGTGGGTAGTAAGTGAGTCTGACTGGGGTGCTCTTCGGGGGAGTCGGTGTAGACTCAGTGGGTTGAATGGCCTGCTTTCACACTGTAGGGATTCTATGTGACAATTTTAAAGATGAAGTACGCAGTGAAAGGATATTAGAGGGAGCATTGATATAAATCGATTCACGTGCGTCTTGTCAAACCAAAACTTACACTAGTCATTTATGTTAGACAGGCAGGTTTGAAAGCAATATCTTCAGTAAAGAGAGAGAGAGAGAGAGTGACAGGTATTCAGTGGAGATAGGAGCAGAGGTCCAGAACGAAAGTTGCTACAAATGGTGGAATGATTTCAAGAGGCTGGAAAGTAAAATTGGAGAGTTGGGGCTGAAGGCAATTCCACAGAGAGAAAGAGGAGAATGTGAGAGCAAAGAAAGGTTTGAAAACCATCATGAGCATTTTTATATGGAGAAGCCTGCTGAATTAAAACAGTCAATGAAACTTTCTATTCTAGTCTCACCCCAGCAAAAGCTTGGATTAATTGGCAAAAACATATTTGAAGAGGTTTATAATGACTGCTGTTCAGTGGTTTTATTTTTATATGAAGCCAGATGTATTAAAGCAACTGCAAAATAAGAGCAATTAAATCCTTTGCAGGAGACAATATCAACTCAAATGCCGTAGCATGTAGCATGTAGCACAGTACAGTACCCTTTGGCCCACGATGTTGTGCCAACTTTTACCCTAAACCTAATGCCTATCTAACCTCCACCCCTACCTTATATTATCATCCATGTGCCTATCTAATAGCCGATTAAATGCCCCTAATGAGGCCGACTCCACTAACCTCTCCAACAATGCAACAATATAAAGCAACTTAAAACAACCTGCAATTGTTTCTATGACTCAAACAAGACCTAATGATCACTTCATTGGTTCCAGTGGTTCTTTATGTCAATGGATGTAAAGGCATTAAACCTGATCCAGCACATTTTACTTCTTTAAAAATGAGAGATAATACAGTGTGAAGCTGGAGGAACGTGGCAGGCCAGGCAGCATACAATTCTGAAGAAGGATCTATACTCTAAATGTCAACTTTTCTGCTCCTCTGTTGCCTGGCCTGCTGTGTTCCTCCAGCTCCACACTGTGTTATCTCTGACTCAAGCATCAGCAGTTCTTACTATCTCCTTTACTTATTTAAAGCCTTTTAATTATACTCAGCTGCTTGGGCCACAGGTCCTTGCTGTTTTAGCTCATTTTAAATTAATTAGTGTCACTATGTGCTCAATCAAATTTAGTTTATTTTCCCCAAACTGAGTCTACTGCAAAAGGTGGGTTTTTTGGCCAATATAAAGATGTTTTGAGATAAACCTTCAAATTTTAGTTTGGTAACCCCAATCAGTATTGTAAAACGTAAAATATTCTCAAAACAACTTGACTGCAAACTGCATTCGGATGAACAACAATGTTTGAATAATATATCCTAATAGGAGTGCTTAACAAGAATTCACTTGAAAAGCCAGCCCTCCCCAACAAAAGAACACAAAGACACAAATAGTGTAGAGCATATGACTTGTTTAGAGCAAAACATGATCCAAGCATTAAGTAAACTAGAAAAAGTATACCTTCCAATGTAAGAATGTAATATGAGGAATGCTCATCAAGTTTGTTGTAATAAGGCACTGTGTTGAATCCTTCATTACTATTTACTGATGAGCAGTCAAGTAAAAGACTTATTTGAACATATTAAACTCGGAAACCCACTGGACAAACTAGTCGCTGTAATACAGGTGCAATAATACATCCTGTGTGTCAAGTAAACCAGCATGAGATCAAAACTGTGTGCTTTAATGCCACGTAATTTGTGTTTTGATATCCTGTCTTATTATTTGCAGGTAAGAAAATCATTATAAGATAATTAACACTTGAGCCTAATTCCTTTCCATTTCTTCTGTTTCCAGGATAGATAAGTCTTTCATTCGTTTGAGGAGTACACAGTAAGTAACTTTTTTTTTAAAACTGTCTTGTGCAGTGGGTGCCTTATGCTGAGTTCCTGTTTTATTATTTGTTGCCTTAATGTTCTAAAGTTTACTCATAACTTGATATAGGGACAATAGAATGGAAATATGTTCAGCAATATGATTGTTTCCACTCATTGCGGTTTAACTAATTGAATACTCCTGTCAATCTGTCGATTAACTTATTGTATGGAATCTATATGAATGATGGAAATTAACACCACTTACACAAGGACATAGTGAAAGTCAGTAACATGAAGCTGTGTCACTGAGTATTTGGTTCCTTTGGACATCAAAGACTTATTTTAAACTCTGGCTGACATCTAAAGATTAGCAAAGAGTGAGCTTTGCCATGTTATAGTAACAATGTGAGAGGATGGCTAGGAAGTTGATGTATGTGTTCACAGATACCGAAAGGATTTTCAGACCTCTGGGTTTTCGCCGTTAATGTATAAGGATCGATCAATTCGTTAACTTGTTCAGTAATGAACACACGACATTTACTATTTTGCCAGATTGAAGGGATTCTGGTTCCTTGTTGGTGAGGAGTTGATGCTAGTAAATTCACTAGAACCAAAGAAAAGTGACAGCACAGAAAGAGGCCATTCAGCCCATCATGTCTACAACAGCTGCCCATTCTAACCCCTTTACCAGCTCCTGGCTGGTAGTCCATTGCTGATTCCAGCATTTCAGGTGCAGACCCCCTTTCTTCTTGAAAGAGTTTTTACCTCAACCATCAAACTGGGCAGTGAAATCCAGACACCCAGCCCCCTCTGAGGGAAATGATATTTTCCTCACGTCCCCTCTGATCCTTCTACAAGTCACCACCTTAAATCTGTGTCCCTTGGTAACTGACCTCTCACAGGTCACACAGCTCTATCCAAACCACTCATTACTTTGTACACCTCCATTCAGTCATCCCTCAGCTCCCCTGCTCTAAGGAAACCAATCAAGTTGATTCAACTTTTTCTCACACCAGCAATTTTCAAGCGTTGGCAACATTCTTATAAATCACCTCTGTACTCTTTCTCTAGAGCAGTTATGTTCCTCCTGTAATGAGGTGACCAGCAGTATAAACACAACTCCACTCTAGGACCAAACCAGTGTCTTATACAACTCAAGCTTTACACCCATGCTTTTGTATTTAGTGCCTTGCCTAATTAAGGAAAGCATCCCATATTCCTTCTCTACCACAAAATCAACCCGTCCTGATACATTCAAGGACCTCATGGACACTCACTCCACAGTCTTTCACTTCTTTTTTTATACCCCTCTCAATGTCTTCCATTCATTGTGTATTCTTTTGTTTGCTCTCCCCCTGTATACAACTTCCCACTCCTCCAGATTGCATTCCATATGCCATTTCTTTAACCACTCAACCAAGCCATTGGTGCCATCCCACAGTCGAGAGGATCCTCTTCATTATCAACAACCCCGCTAGTCTCTATGCTCTCTGAATTTCCTCATCATACCTTTCACATGTAGGTCTAGAACATGAATAGATCCCATGAACAGTTGCATGCTGAGCCGTCATTTTTGCTCCTTTTTGAGCCAGGTTTCTCTTATAGCAATGATATTCCCATGCGTCTAACTGGGTCTCAGTTTATCAATTTATTCACTATTCCTTGTGTTTATGTGGGGATCTTTCTAATATTGGTAATTTTCTGTGCTGAGCTTGAAAGAATGGAGAAAAATCAGCATCGAAGAATTATAATTTGACAATGAAATCATAGAATCCTACAGTGCAGAAAGAGGCCATTCAGGACATTGAGTCTGCACTGACTCTCTGAAGCACATCTCAGCCAGACCCCTATCCTTTCCCCAACACCTCTCATTTTACCATGTCTAATATGCCTATTCAGCACATCCATGGACCCTATGGGCAACTTAGCATGGTCAACCCACCTAGCCTGCACATCTTTGGGCTGTGGGAGGAAACCGGAGCACCAGTGGAAACCCGCTCAGACACAGGGAGAATGTGCAAACTCCACACGGACAGTTGCCCATTACCTTAGTACTGTGAGGGTGCAGTGCTAGCTACTGAGCCATAGTGCTGCCCATAAGGAGAATTTGGGGGATTAGGGAATATTAGAGAAATTAGACCTTTTTTTATTCATGCTGTCATTTAAACAAACTGTATATTCAGTCTGATTGTAAGTCACACTCTTGATTTTTTTATACATTTATTAACAAGCAAAACAAATTAATCCAACCCTTTTAGGCATAAACACTTATTAACATCCTTAAATAGGTTTCCAGGAGTAAGCATTGAAGGCAGAAAAATGGACTTATTTTGTTTATTAAAATAAAAAGCTGGCTAGGATACTTGTTGTAATATTCTGGAATAAATTTCTGAGGGACCATTGGTTGACTTCACCCATTTTGGATTTGAGATATTCATCAATTCTTTATCTTTGCAGTCGTTCTTTGTGTTTATTGCTCAATTGATAACTACCTGACTTCATAATCGAGGCTGGTCCTTGACTGCATTACATTGTTAAAGCTGCCACCTTTCTAGATTGAGGATCCACTGCTTCTTCCAAGAAGTGCACGTTACCCTTGCATTGAATTTGAAGAAGGTGAGGGTGTGCCCCCCCCTCCTCATTTATTCCTCATCAGAGAGTTCTTCAAAGAATTATTATCTGGCCTTCCACATGCTGATTGTGGAATCTTGTTGTTCTTGTTTGAATATCTTTGTAATTGAATCACCTTTGGAGGATGGCAATCGTAGAGGTGTTTGGAGTATGTTGAAGATTTGATGAGACACTACATCAAGGCAGGGTTTTCTTCCTAATTCTCTAATAAAACCCTCTGTACTTCCCCTACCCTCATGCCTTTTCCTCGTAACAAATTTGTTTTTTGTACAATACCATTTGACTCAACTTTCTTTCTTCCTTAATTTTAGTTTCCTTATTTTTAACTCTGAATAGTTAGTCATTGCCGCCTGGATCCTGGACTTAATAAATATTCCTCTCTTTCCTGAGACTGCAGTTCATGTATGATCTTGGCTGAAATCGGCGAGTTTCGGTCAAACCAGACAGCATTTACATGATTTAAAAAGTGCAAGAATCTATTGGGATAACCCTAAACTGATGGCAGGTCATTCTGGTCGTCACATTTGACTTTATTTTGAGACCAGAAATTATTGCTTCTCTTTTATAACATTGGGCATATTGTATAATTAATGTAGAGATTCTTCCCCATAAGAGACCACTAAGAGCTCTGTCTCCCTTTGCTAGAAAGTGGATTTTTGTCCCATTTTATCGAATTTCTAACATTGCTGGAAATAGCGAGTTTTGAGAAGATTTGTAGCTTAGGTTGAGGTTCTGGATGTGAGTTTGCTAGCTGAGCTGGAAGGTTAGTTTTCAGATGTTTCATCACCTTCTTTTTTATTTGAACAAAATACTTTATTCATAAGATGTACAAAAAATAAAACATTTACACACCTACCCAGTCATGCAAGCCGCTCCGGGTTACCCAGGGGGTACATACACCAACTAAAGGAAAAAAACAAACAAAGAAGAAAGAAAAAACAAAGCAAAGAAAATACCCCGGCAGTCGTCACCCCACACAGTCCCCGTTGGCCCCCTGACCAGTTGGGGAAGGCGCCGGCTGGGCCCAGTTACCAGATAGGGCCCTTTTTTCTAATCTGGACGAGGGGTTTCATACCGTGGTCTTTCCCCACCGCGCCTTGGCGGCGGCTGCCCCAAGCTTTAGCGCGTCCCTCAGCACGTAGTCCTGGACCTTGGAGTGCGCCAGTCTGCAACATTCGGTTGGGGTCAGTTCTTTCAGCTGGCAGACCAGCAAGTTGCGGGCAGACCAAAGAGTGTCTTTCACCGCATTGATGGTCCTCCAGGTGCAGTTGATGTTGGTCTCGGTGTGCGTCCCCGGAAACAGCCCGTAGAGCACAGAGTCCCGCGTCACGGAGCTGCTCAGGACGAACCTCGACAAATACCATTGCATCCCCCTCCAGGCCTCCTGCGCATAGGCACACTCCAGAAGGAGGTGATCGACAGTCTCGTCCCCCCCGCAGCCACCTCGAGGGCAGCGTGCGGTGGCGTAGAGATTCCGGGCATGCATAAAGGATCTCACTGGCAGAGCCCCTCTCACCGCTAGCCAAGCAATGTCCTTGTGCTTGTTTGAAAGTTCTGGCGATGAGGCATTCTGCGTGGGGAACCACACGACGGGATCCACCCTCTCCTTTTCCCGAAGGGTCTTGAGGATACTACGTGCTGACCACTGCCTGACGGCCTTGTGGTCAAAGGTGTTTCCCTTCAAAAATTTCTCCACGAAGGACAGGTGGTATGGGACGGTCCAACTACTCGGAGCATTCCGCGGCAATGACGCCAGGCCCATCCTTCGCAACACCGGGGACAGGTAGAACCTCAGTAAGTAGTGACACTTGGTGTTTGCATACTGAGGATCTACGCACAGCTTGATGCAGCCGCACACAAAGGTAGCCATCAGGGCGAGGGTGGCGTTCGGTACGCCCTTTCCCCCATTTCCCAGGTCTTTGTACATGGTGTCCCTGCGGACCCGGTCCATCCTCGACCCCCAAATGAAGTGGAAGATGGCCCGGGTGACCGCAGCGGCGCAGGTCCAGGGAATAGGCCAGGCCTGTGCCACATACAACAGTACCGAAAGCCCCTCGCACCTGACAACCAGGTTCTTACCCGCGATGGAGAGGGACCGGAGCGTCCACCTGCCCAGCTTCTGCTTCAATTTGGTGATACGCTCCTCCCAAGTCTTAGTGCACGCCCCAGCTCCACCAAACCAAACACCCAGCACCTTCAGGTAGTCTGTCCTGACGGTGAAGGGGATGAAGGAGCGGTCGTCCCAGTTCCCGAAGAACATGACCTCGCTCTTACCCCTATTGACTTTGGCACCCGAGGCCAGTTCAAACTGGCCACAGATGTCCGACAGCCTACTCACCGACCGACGATCTGTGCAGAAGATGGCGACGTCGTTCATGTACAGGGAGGTCTTGACCTGAAGGCCTCCGCTGCCTGGGATAGTCACGCCTTTCAGGCTCACGTCCTTCCTGATGGATGCGGCGAAGGGCTCCACACAGCACACAAACAAGGCAGGAGAGAGCGGGCAGCCCTGCCTGACTCCAGATCTGACGGGAAAACTGTCTGATTCCCACCCATTGTTTGAGACTGTGCTAACAATGTTGGTGTACAGCAGCCGGATCCAACTGTGGATGCCCTCCCCGAACCCCAATTTGAAGAGGACGTCCCTCATGTAAGCACGAGAGACCCTGTCGAAGGCCTTCTCCTGGTCCAGGCTGACGAGGCAGGTGTCCACCCTCCTGTCCTGCACGTAGGCGATCGTATCCCTGATGAGCGCGAGGCTCTCAGCGATCTTCCTGCCCGGCACAGCACAGGTTTGGTCAGGGTGAATCGCCGACTCCAGGACAGACCTGACCCGGTTGGCTATGACCTTGGCCAGGATTTTGTAGTTCACGTTCAGTAGTGAAATGGGACGCCAATTCTTAATTTCTTCCCTCTCCCCCTTCCTCTTGTAAATGAGGGTGACGATGCCCTTCCTCATGGACTTTCACATTTCCCCTGCCCGAAGCGCACTATCGTACACCTCCAGCAGGTCCTGGCCGACCAGGTCCCACAGAGCAGAATACAGCTTGACCGGTAAGCCGTCGCTTCCGGGAGTCCTATTCCTCTCCAAGGACTTGAGGGCTCTGGTCAGCTCGTCCAGGGATATCAGCCGGTTCAGCCACTCCCTCGTGCCGTCGTCTAAGACATCCGTGATAGACG
Source organism: Stegostoma tigrinum (assembly GCF_030684315.1). NCBI lineage: Eukaryota > Metazoa > Chordata > Chondrichthyes > Orectolobiformes > Stegostomatidae > Stegostoma > Stegostoma tigrinum. Next base: position 9,767,791 of record NC_081381.1, on the reverse strand, counting down.
ACAGGAACGACTCGGAGGCCGTGCTGTCCGTGGGCTTCGTGTCGTACAGTCCGGCATAGAAGGATCTGCTGATCCTCAAAATGTCGGGCCGAGATGACGTCACCGAGCCGTCGTCCTCCTTCAGCTGACTAAGCACAGAGGTCTCTTTGTGCACCTTCTGTGGAGCACGTCTCGTCCTGCTCCACAGAGCGGACCCTGGACTGGAAGATTATCCTGGAGGCTTCTGCGGTGAAGAGCGAGGCTAGCTGGCCCCTCACCTCACGGAGGTCCTCCGTGACATCGACCCCCATCAACTGCAGAAGGAGCAGGTTCTGCACCCTTTTCTGGAGTCGCGACAGCTTTCCCCGCCTCTCTCTTGCCTTCTGAACACCCTTGAGGACAAAGAACCTCTTGATGTTCTCCTTCACTGTCTCCCACCAGTCGCCCGGAGGCTCAAAGAGGGGTTTCACGGTTCTCCAACCGGCGTACTCTCTCTTAAGCTCCTCGACGTTCTCTGGGGTCAACAGAGTCGTGTTGAGCTTCCACGTCCCCTTGCCAGCCGGCTGGTCATCCTGTAAGTGACAGTCCGTCAGCAGGAGGCAGTGGTCAGAGAAGAACACCGGCTCGACGCCAGTGGACATGACCGAGAACGCCCGTGACACAAACAGGAAGTCTATTCTTGAGCGAATAGACCCGTCTGGCCGCGACCAGGTGTATCTCCGCTGCGCTCCGTCTGCAGGGGTGCTGAAGACGTCGAGCAGCTTGGCGTCCTTCACCGTGCCCATCAGGAATCTGGACGTGACGTCCAGTTGACACCCCCACCCGCTGTCCCCACGCTGGATCTTCCATCTGCATCGATGATGCAGTTAAAGTCTCCGCCCAGGATGACCGGCCTGGACGTAGCCAGCAGGGGTGGAAGCCGCTGCAGGACGGCCAACCGCTCACTCCGTACCGCTGGGGCGTACACGTTGATCAGCCTCAGGGGAGCGTTCCTGTAGGTGACGTCAGCCACTAGGAGGCGCCCCACCACCACCTCCTGAACTTGAGAGATGGTGAAGTTGTGCCCCCGCAGCAGAATAGCCAGGCCCGAGGAGCGACAGTCGTTACCCCCCGACCAGATCGAAGGCCCACAGGTCCAGGCGCCGGACCATTTCCCGTACCTGCCGAGGTGCGGTATCCCGCACTCCTGCAGAAACAGGAGGTCCGCCTTGACGGTGGTCAGGTAGGCCAACGTGGACACACATCTTGCGGTTGACTTGACGCTGCGCACATTAATGCTCGCAACTTGTACCCCCATTGTGGGCAGTGACTGCAGTACCCTCCCCAAGTCCAAGGTCCAGCCCCTCCATCTGTCCCTTCATGCACATTGCCCGGGCTAACTGCTGGACGCTCTCCGGGCTCAGGAAACCGTCCGTGCTGCCTTCTGTGTGGCATCCCCCCGTTGGGGATACGGAGGCAGGAGAGTCTGGCTCTGGGTCAGGCTGGGGACGCGCTGTTTCCTCCTTCCCACCTGGAAGTTTCGGGGGGCGCTCCAGTGCTCCAGCGGCACGTGACTGGGTTTCGGAGGGATCCTCAGGACGCCTCCCGTCACCTGGAAGTGGGGAGCTGCTTTCCTTCTCCCTTGAGATCTTTAGCTTCTGCTTTGGGCGGGCCCTCTCTGAATCTCCCTCATCAGAGGAGCTCTTATAGCCCCCCTGTAGCTGCCTCTCCCTGCCTGATGGTTGCGGTGCCTGGGCCCGCCGGCACGCCTTCCTCCTCACTTCCCAGACTGTCGTCCACTCCCCTGGGTCACCTGTCGCCGCCTCCATCAACTCCGGGTTGTCGGGGGTGAGTGGAGCCTGCAGGGGCGCTTTGCTGGTCTTGGGCCCATCCTGCGGGGCTGGGCCCTCCTGCACGACCTGGCCCTCCTGCACATTAGTGGGGTCCTTGCTGGGCCCTGGTGCCTTCCTCTCCTCCGGGGGGGGGCTGGCCCCGCATTACTCCTGCCGGCGACCCGGGCGTAGGTGGTCCCCCGCCGCGGGCATTCCCTATAGAGGTGGCCCGCTTCCCCGCCAAGGTTGCAGCTTTTCTCTTGTGGGCAATCCTTTGCAAGGTGTCCCTCCTCCCTGCAGTTCCTGCAGATGGTGGATTTGCAGTCGGCCGCCACGTGACCTGACCTACCACAGGCATGGCAGACTCTAGGTTGCCCTGTGTAGGTCAGGTAGCCCCTGCTCCCGCCGATCGCGAAGCTGGACGGTGGGTATACAATATTCCCGTCCGCGCCCATCCTCAGCGTCACCTTGACCTGCCTCTTACTGGTCCAGATGCCAAAGGGGTCCATGATGTCGGTTAGGTCCCCTTCCGCCTTCACGTACCTTCCAAGGAAGGTCAGGACATCAACTGCTGGCACATGCGGGTTGTACATGTGTACAGTCACCATACGGCTCCTCTGCGCTGGCATCACGAACAGCGGGACAGCGGTCAGTACAGAGAGGGGGCCCTCAACTCCTTTCTCCTTGAAAACCTCCAGGAAGCGCTCGCAAAGCTTGGCACTCCTGAAGGTTACATCGTAAAACCCTCCTCCGGGGAAATCCTGCAGGCAGTAAATGTCCGCAGCAGCGAACCCACAACAGTCCAACAGGACCCTCTTCACGAAGAAGGTGCGGTCCACAGGTGCACCTTCATCCACCTTCTTCACGGAAACACGGATGGTGTTCCGGGCCCCCTGACCTGGAGCACGAGCACTTGCCGCAGCCATTGTTGCAGGTTGGCTGCTCCCCTGAACCAGCGTTAGGCCGAAGCCAGCATTAAGATCCACCGGTTGCAAGGGTGCACAGCCAACCCAATGTGTTCCTTCCACCTCCAACACAGCACTCTCCTCCTCTCGGTCCGCAGAAGAGTGGGTCTTTATTTTGTTCCAGATGTATGCTGGTTCACTGAGCTGGAAGGTTTGTTCCCAGATGTTTCACCACCATTCTAGGTAACATCATCAGTGAGCCTCCGACGAAGCGCTGGTGTTATGTCCCGCTTTCTATTTATCTGGTTAGGTTTCCTTGGGTTGGTGATGTCATTTCCTGTTCTTTTTCTCAGGGGATGATAGATTTGCTCCAAATCAATGTGTTCGTTGGTGGAATTCCGGTTGGAATGCCATGCCTCCAGGAACTCTCGTGCGTGTCTCTGTTTGGCTTGTCCTAGGATGGATGTGTTGTCCCAATCAAAGTGATGTCCTTCCTCATCTGTGTGTAAGGATACGAGTGATAGTGGGTCATGTCGTTTTGTGGCTCATTGATGTTCGTGTATCCTGGTGGCTAGCTTCCTGTCAGTTTGTCCAATGTAGTGTTTGTCACAGTTCTTGCAAGGTATTTTGTAAATGACGTTCGTTTTGCTTGTTGTCTGTATAGGGTCTTTTAAGTTCATTAGCTGCTGTTTTAGTGTGTTGGTGGGTTTGTGGGCTACCGTGATGCCAAGGGGTCCAAGTAGTCTGGCAGTCATTTCGGAAATGTCTTTGATGTAGGGGAGAGCGGTTATGGTTTCTGGGCACGTTTTGTCTGTTTGTTTGGGTTTGTTGCTGAGAAGTCGTCAGACTGTGTTCATTGGGTACCCATTCTTTTTGAATACGCTGTATAGGTGATTTTCCTCTGCTCTGTGTAGTTCCTCTGTGCTGCAGTGTGTAGTGGCTCGTTGGAATAATGTTCTAATGCAGCTTCGTTTGTGGGTGTTGGGATGGTTGCTCCTGTAGTTCAGTATTTGGTCCGTATGTGTTGTTTTCCTGTAGACGCTGGTTTGAAGTTCCCCATTGGCTGTTCGCTCTACTGTGACATCTAGGAATGGCAGTTTGCTGTTGTTTTCCTCCTCTTTTGTGAATGTTATGCCAGTAAGGGTATTATTGATGGTCTTGAAGGTTTCCTCTAATTTGTTTTGTTTAGTGATGACAAAGGTGTCATCCACATAGCGGACCCAAAGTTTGGGTTGGAGATTGGCAGAGCTGTTTGTTCAAGTCTCTGCATTACTGCCTCTGCTAAGAACCCTGATATCGGAGATCCCATGGGTGTACCGTTGGTTTGTCTGTAGGTTTTGTTAGTGAAAGTGAAGTGGGTGGTGAGGCATAGGTCCACTAGCTTGATGATGTTGTCCTTGCTGATGAGGTTGGTGGTGACTGGTGAATGTGTCTTTGGTTCTTCAAATAGTGTAGTCAGTGTTTCTTTGGCCAGGTTGATGCTGATGGATTTGAGCAGGGCTGTTACGTCAAAGGAGACCATTATTTCATCCTCTTCTATCTTGGTGTTTTTGGTGTTCAGGAATTCTTGGGTGGAGCGAATGGAGTGGTGGGAGTCTTCTACTAGGTGTTTTAGTCTTTGGTGTAGTTCCTTGGCTAATCTGTAGGTTGGTGTTCCAGGTAGCGACACTATGGGTCTGAGGGGGGCTCCTGGTTTGTGAATTTTTGGTAGTCCGTAGAAGCGTGGTGTGTTGGATCCATCTGGTTTCATTTTTTGGAAGTCTCTCTTGTTTAATTCTCCAGATTTTTGATCAACAAAACGACATGACCCGCTATCACTCGTATCCTTACACACAGATGAGGAAGGACATCACTTTGATTGGGACAACACATCCATCCTCGGACAAGCCAAACAGAGACACGCACGAGAATTCCTAGAAGCATGGCATTCCAACTGGAACTCCCTCAACAAACACATTGATTTGGAGCCAATCTACCATCCCCTGAGAAAAAGAACAGGAAATGACATCACCAAAGCAGGAAATGACATCACCAACCCAAGGAAACCTAACCAGATAAATAGAAAGCGGGACATAACACCAGCGCTTCATCGGAGGCTCACTGATGATGTTACCTAGAATGGTGACGAAACGTCTGAAAACTAACCTTCCAGCTCAGCGAGCAAACTCACATCCATTGCTGGAAATGCACACTTTCTTTTTGTTAACCTGTAACCTTGTCCCCATGAACAAGTTGTTGAAAAAGCACACTAATATTATAGGAAATTGGATTGATTTTCTCTACCTTGGGATTAATTTTCCCCAAAATGACTGCCATTGCCAGTCTTTCTGTCTTCAGTGATTTCCTAATGGTTTAGTTTCTTCAACAGGACTGTCAATCATTACCAGCCCTGAATCTCATTTCCTATTTGGTTTTTCAATGATTCTTCTGCCAAGGACTTTAGATTCGTTCCTGAACATGAAAAGTGCTGTATCACTTGTGGTTAGTTTTGGTCAATTCCAAGAATGTAGGTTAACACGTTCTATTGTAGGATTCACCCAGAATTATAAAGATGATTTTCTGTCTTTTTTTAATGTACAGCACCTTTAAATAACATTATACTTTTTAGCATCAAAGTAAAATAGAGTATACATAAAATTAGGGATAAACTGATTGATGTCTGTAATATTCTCAATTATTTTAAAAATATATTTGTTCACCTATTGGAGGCTGATTCTGTGGAGATGGAATTATTCTTTTTCATCATGTTCTGTGGGCTCATGTTAAAGTTTACAAATGCAGTATTAATGGTATTGTACTGCATTCGCAGCTGAAGACAAAATAAATAAATATAGTTCTGATTGTACACTGGCTGCTCAGTTTTCAAATTAGAAGTGGAGAGAGGAAGAGTTAAACAAAGCTGTGAATATATTTACACGAATAATTCCAGCACAGAGTTCTGCCGGCTCTGTAATGCTGATTGGTTTTTAACATTAGAGAATGGCCAACTTTACAGACAACGGTTTATTCAAGATAACAAAGTGTGGAGCTGGATGAACACAGCAGGCTAAGCAGCATCTCAGGAGCACAAAAGCTGACATTTCAGGCCTAGACCCTTCATCAGAGAGAACCGTTCATTCACTTTTTTTTAGAAACTAGCCCAGTAAACTAAACTGAGACCTGTCGCACCTCACCTGGATTTGGAATGACATTGCCCCTCCTTCAGTGCTTCTGGGTAGAGACACCCTGAGTAATACTGTGGGTGACCATACCTCACACTGCCCACACTGGTGGTAACGTGTGACTGACTGTCATCCCATTAGAACAGTCAACAAACACTTGGCTGAATTTTTGAGAGAGGAGTTTTGGCAGAGGAGTTTATGATAGCTGCAGTGATGTTTCAGCTCTTGATGCAAAGACTGTTTCCTAAAGGTTATACAGCGCCTAGAAGAAAGCTGTATATTGGTCATAGCTATGGACTGACATTCCTGAGTGAGTGTAAAACAGTTCTGTTTTTAACTGGCTCCCACTAGAGGGAACCAATGTTTTTAAATTAGGTTCCAGCCTCGGCAGCTTTCTGCACTTTGCTGCTCTGCTTGGCGTATCCAGCAGATGTCACTATGTGAAAGGGTCGGACTGGCCCTGTTCTGCTGGACCTACTGCGCTTGTTCACTAATACATTGCTATTAAAGCTGTACCTCCACACACTCACTCCCCCGACAGCTCGCACTCTCTCCTCCCTCCCATGTTGCTCACTCGCGCTGACTTCACCCCCCCTTGTTGCTCGCTTACGCTCACTCCTCCCCTCCCCTTGTTGCTCACTCGCGCTCTCTCCTTTCCCACTTTGATGCTCACTCCCACTCTCTCCCCCCCGCCTTGTTGCTCACTCACGCTCTCTCCTCCCTCCCTTGTTGCTCGCTCACGCTCTCTCCTTTCCCACTTTGATGCTCACTTGTGCTCTCTCCTTTCCCACTGTTGCTCGCTCGCGCTCTCTCCTCCCTCCCATGTTGCTCACTCGCGCTGTCTTCACCCCCGCCTTGTTGCTCACTCGCGCTCTCTCCTCCCCGCCTTGTTGCTCACTCACACTCTGTCCTCCCCCCCCCTTGTTGCTAACTCACGCTCTCTCCTCCCTCCCTTGTTGCTCACTCGCGCTCTCTCCCACTTTGATGCTCACTTGTGCTCTCTCCTCCCCGCCTTGTTGCTCACTCACGCTCTCTCCTCCCTCCCTTGTTGCTCACTTGTGCTCTCTCCTTTCCCACTTTGATGCTCACTCGCGCTCTCTCCTCCCTCCCATGTTGCTCACTCGCGCTCTCTCCTCCCTCCCATGTTGCTCACTCGTGCTGTCTTCACCCCCCCTTGTTGCTCACTCACGCTCTCTCCTCCCTCCCTTGTTGCTCACTCGCGCTCTCTCCCACTTTGATGCTCACTTGCGCTCTCTCCTCCCCCGCTGTTGCTCGCTCACACTCTCTCCTCCCTCCCTTGTTGCTCACTTGTGCTCTCTCCTTTCCCACTGTTGCTCGCTCGCGCTCTCTCCTCCCTCCCTTGTTGCTCACTCACACTGTCTTCATCCCCCCTTGTTGCTCACTCGCGCTGTCTTCACCCCCCCTTGTTGCTCACTCGCGCTGTCTTCACCCCCCCTTGTTGCTCACTCGCGCTCTCTCCTCCCTCCCTTGTTGCTCACTCGTGCTCTCTCCTCCCCGCCTTGTTGCTCACTCGCGCTCATCCTCTGCCCCTTGTTGCTCGCTCCTGCTCCCTTCTCGCCTCCTTTACACACTCGCGCTCTTCCTCCCCACTTTGTTGCTCACACAAGCTCTCTCCTCCCCGCCTTGTTCCTGACTCGCGCTCTCTCCTCTCCCCCTTGTTGCTCACTCGCGCTCTCTCCTCCCCTCCCCTTGTTGCTCGCTTACGCTCTGTCCTCCCCGCCTTGTTGCTCACTTGCGGTCTCTCCTCCCCTCCCCTGGTTGCATGCTCGCGCTCTCGCTTCCCTCCCTTGTTGCTCACTTGCGCTCACTCCTCCCCCCCCTTGTTGCTCACTCGCGCTCTCTCCTCTGCCCCTTGTTGCTCACTCGCACTCTCTCCTCTGCCCCTTGTTGCTCACTCGCACTCTCTCCTCCGCCCCTTGTTGCTCACTCGTGCTCTCTCCTCCCTCCCCCGTTGCTCACTCGTGCTCTCTCCTCCCTCCCCCGTTGCTCACTCGTGCTCTCTCCTCCCTCCCCCGTTGCTCACTCGGGCTCTCTCCTCCCTCCCCCGTTGCTCACTCGCGCTCTCTCCTCCCTCCCCCGTTGCTCACTCGCACTCTCTCCTCCCTCCCTTGTTGCTCACTCGCGCTCTCTCCTCCCCCCCGTTGCTCACTCGCGCTCTCTCCACCCCCCCCACCGTTGCTCACTCGCGCTCTCTCCTCCCCCTCCCGTTGCTCACTCGCGCTCTCTCCTCCCCCCTGTTGCTCGCTCGCTCTCTCTCCTCCCTCCCTTGTTACTCGCTCATGCTCTCTCCTCCCCGCCTTGTTGCTCGCTCACCCTCTCTCCTCACCCACTTTTGCTCGCTCGCGCTCTCTCCTCCCACCTTGTTGCTCGCTCGCACTCTCTCCTCCCTCCCTTGTTACTCGCTCATGCTCTCTCCTCCCCGTCTTGTTGCTCACTCACCCTCTCTCCTCCCCCCCTTGTTGCTCACTCGCGCTCTCTCCTCCCCCCCATTGCTCACTAGCGCTCTCCCCTCCCCTCCCCTTGTTGCTCACTCGCGCTCTCTCCTCTGCCCCTTGTTGCTCACTCGCACTCTCTCCTCTGCCCCTTGTTGCTCACTCGCACTCTCTCCTCCGCCCCTTGTTGCTCACTCGTGCTCTCTCCTCCCTCCCCCGTTGCTCACTCGTGCTCTCTCCTCCCTCCCCCGTTGCTCACTCGTGCTCTCTCCTCCCTCCCCCGTTGCTCACTCGGGCTCTCTCCTCCCTCCCCCGTTGCTCACTCGCGCTCTCTCCTCCCTCCCCCGTTGCTCACTCGCACTCTCTCCTCCCTCCCTTGTTGCTCACTCGCGCTCTCTCCTCCCCCCCGTTGCTCACTCGCGCTCTCTCCACCCCCCCCACCGTTGCTCACTCGCGCTCTCTCCTCCCCCTCCCGTTGCTCACTCGCGCTCTCTCCTCCCCCCTGTTGCTCGCTCGCTCTCTCTCCTCCCTCCCTTGTTACTCGCTCATGCTCTCTCCTCCCCGCCTTGTTGCTCGCTCACCCTCTCTCCTCACCCACTTTTGCTCGCTCGCGCTCTCTCCTCCCACCTTGTTGCTCGCTCGCACTCTCTCCTCCCTCCCTTGTTACTCGCTCATGCTCTCTCCTCCCCGTCTTGTTGCTCACTCACCCTCTCTCCTCCCCCCCCTTGTTGCTCACTCGCGCTCCCTCCTCCCCACCTTGTTGCTTACTCATGCTCTCTCCTCCCCCCCATTGCTCACTAGCGCTCTCCCCTCCCCTCCCCTTGTACTCGCTCGTGCTGTCTCCTCGCCCCCGTTGCTCACTCGCGCCTTTTCCTCCCCCGTTGTTGCTCGCTCGCCCTCTCTCCTCCCCGCCTTGTTGCTCATTCGCACTCTCTCCTCCCCCCTTGTTGCTCGCTCGTGCTCTCTCCTGGCCCCCGTTGCTCACTCGCACTCTCTCCTCCCTCCCTTGTTGCTCACTTCCGCTCTCTCCTCTCCCCCTTGTTGCTCGCTCGCACTCCTCCCCCCCGATGCTCACTCGCGCTCTCTCCTCCCCCCTCCGTTGCTCACTCACGCTCTCTCCTCCCCGCCTTGTTGCTCACTCGCAATCTCTCCTCCCCGCCTTGTTGCTCACTCGCACTCTCTCCTCCCCCCGTTGCTCACTCGCGCTCTCTCCTCCCTCCCCCGTTGCTCACTCGCGCTCTCTCCTCCCTCCCCCGTTGCTCACTCGCGCTCTCTCCTCCCTCCCCCGTTGCTCACTCGCGCTCTCTCCTCCCTCCCCCGTTGCTCACTCGCGCTCTCTCCTCCCTCCCCCGTTGCTCACTCGCGCTCTCTCCTCCCTCCCCCGTTGCTCACTCGCGCTCTCTCCTCCCTCCCCCGTTGCTCACTCGCGCTCTCTCCTCCCTCCCCCGTTGCTCACTCGCGCTCTCTCCTCCCTCCCCCGTTGCTCACTCGCGCTCTCTCCTCCCTCCCCCGTTGCTCACTCGCGCTCTCTCCTCCCTCCCCCGTTGCTCACTCGCGCTCTCTCCTCCCTCCCCCGTTGCTCACTCGCGCTCTCTCCTCCCTCCCCCGTTGCTCACTCGCGCTCTCTCCTCCCTCCCCCGTTGCTCACTCGCGCTCTCTCCTCCCTCCCCCGTTGCTCACTCGCGCTCTCTCCTCCCTCCCCCGTTGCTCACTCGCGCTCTCTCCTCCCTCCCCCGTTGCTCACTCGCGCTCTCTCCTCCCTCCCCCGTTGCTCACTCGCGCTCTCTCCTCCCTCCCCCGTTGCTCACTCGCGCTCTCTCCTCCCTCCCCCGTTGCTCACTCGCGCTCTCTCCTCCCTCCCCCGTTGCTCACTCGCGCTCTCTCCTCCCTCCCCCGTTGCTCACTCGCGCTCTCTCCTCCCTCCCCCGTTGCTCACTCGCGCTCTCTCCTCCCTCCCCCGTTGCTCACTCGCGCTCTCTCCTCCCTCCCCCGTTGCTCACTCGCGCTCTCTCCTCCCTCCCCCGTTGCTCACTCGCGCTCTCTCCTCCCTCCCCCGTTGCTCACTCGCGCTCTCTCCTCCCTCCCCCGTTGCTCACTCGCGCTCTCTCCTCCCTCCCCCGTTGCTCACTCGCGCTCTCTCCTCCCTCCCCCGTTGCTCACTCGCGCTCTCTCCTCCCTCCCCCGTTGCTCACTCGCGCTCTCTCCTCCCTCCCCCGTTGCTCACTCGCGCTCTCTCCTCCCTCCCCCGTTGCTCACTCGCGCTCTCTCCTCCCTCCCCCGTTGCTCACTCGCGCTCTCTCCTCCCTCCCCCGTTGCTCACTCGCGCTCTCTCCTCCCTCCCCCGTTGCTCACTCGCGCTCTCTCCTCCCTCCCCCGTTGCTCGCTCGCGCTCTCTCCTCCCTCCCCCGTTGCTCGCTCGCGCTCTCTCCTCCCTCCCCCGTTGCTCGCTCGCGCTCTCTCCTCCCTCCCCCGTTGCTCGCTCGCGCTCTCTCCTCCCTCCCCCGTTGCTCGCTCGCGTTCTCTCCTCCCTCCCCCGTTGCTCGCTCGCGCTCTCTCCTCCCTCCCCCGTTGCTCGCTCGCGCTCTCTCCTCCCTCCTGTTGCTCGCTCGCGCTCTCTCCTCCCCTCGTTGCTCGCTCGCTCTCTCTCCTCCCTCCCTTGTTGCTTACTCATGCTCTCTCCTCCCCCCCGTTGCTCACTAGCGCTCTCCCCTCCCCTCCCCTTGTTGCTCACTCACGCACTCTCCTCCCCACTGTTGCTCACTCACGCTCTCTCCTCCCCTCCCCTTGTAGCTCGCTCGTGCTCTGTCCTCGCCCCCGTTGCTCACTCGCGCCTTTTCCTCCCTCCCGTTGCTCACTCGCGCCTTTTCCTCCCTCCCGTGTTGCTCGCTCATGCTCTGTCCTCCCCGCCTTGTTGCTCATTCGCACTCTCTCCTCCCCCCTTGTTGCTCGCTCGTGCTCTCTCCTGGCCCCCGTTGCTCACTCGCACTCTCTCCTCCCTCCCCCGTTGCTCACTTCCGCTCTCTCCTCTCCCCCTTGTTGCTCGCTCGCACTCCTCCCCCCCCGATGCTCACTCGCGCTCTCTCCTCCCCCCTCCGTTGCTCACTCGCGCTCTCTCCTCCCTCCCCCGTTGCTCACTCGCGCTCTCTCCTCCCTCCCCCGTTGCTCACTCGCGCTCTCTCCTCCCTCCCCCGTTGCTCACTCGCGCTCTCTCCTCCCCGCCTTGTTGCTCATTCGCACTCTCTCCTCCCCCCTTGTTGCTCACTCGCGCTCTCTCCTCCCTCCCTTGTTGCTCACTTCCGCTCTCTCCTCTCCCCCTTGTTGCTCGCTCGCACTCCTCCCCCCCCCCCGTTGCTCACTCGCACTCTTTCCTCCCCCCCGTTGCTCACTCGCGCTCTCTCCTCCCCGCCCTGTTGCTCACTCGCACTCTCTCCTCCCCGCCTTGTTGCTCACTCGCGCTCTCTCCTCCCCGCCTTGTTGCTCATTCGCGCTCTCTGCTCCCCTCCCTGTTGCTCACTCGCACTCTCTCCTCCCCCCTGTTGCTCACTCGCGCTCTCTCCTCCCCTGTTGCTCACTCGCACTCTCTCCTCCCCCCCTGTTGCTCACTCGCGCTCTCTCCTCCCCGCCTTGTTGCTCATTCGCACTCTCTGCTCGCCCCCCGTTGCTCACTCGCACTCTCTCCTCCCCCCTGTTGCTCACTCGCGCTCTCTCCTCCCCTGTTGCTCACTCGCACTCTCCTCCCCCCCGTTGCTCACTCGCGCTCTCTCCTCCCCGCCCTGTTGCTCACTCGCACTCTCTCCTCCCCCCCCGTTGCTCACTCGCGCTCTCTCCTCCCCGCCTTGTTGCTCATTCGCGCTCTCTGCTCCCCTCCCTGTTGCTCACTCGCACTCTCTCCTCCCCCCTGTTGCTCACTCGCGCTCTCTCCTCCCCTGTTGCTCACTCGCACTCTCTCCTCCCCCCCTGTTGCTCACTCGCGCTCTCTCCTCCCCGCCTTGTTGCTCATTCGCACTCTCTGCTCGCCCCCCGTTGCTCACTCGCACTCTCTCCTCCCCCCTGTTGCTCACTCGCGCTCTCTCCTCCCCTGTTGCTCACTCGCACTCTCCTCCCCCCCGTTGCTCACTCGCGCTCTCTCCTCCCCGCCTTGTTGCTCATTCGCACTCTCTGCTCCCCTCCTTGTTGCTTCCGCGCACTTTCTCCTCCCCCCCCCCCTTGTTGCTCGCTCGTGTTCTCTCCTCCCCCCCCTTGTTGCTCACTTGCGCTCTCTCCTCCCCGCCATTATTGCTCGCTCGCGGTCTCTCCTCTACCCCCCTTGTTCAGAGTGTTTAGGGGTTATTCAGCCTCCTGAGTTTTCTGTTCCTCAGAGGTGGCTTGTATTATATTTGCCTGGGTCATGAATGTCGCTGTCCAGGCTGGCATTCATCCGTCCCTCATTTCCCCTGAATTGTTTGGTTCTTTAGGCCATGTCAGAGGGTGGTTAAGAGTTGATGTGCGTGAAGAGGCACATATAGGCCAGACCAGGTAATGACAGCAGATTTCCTTCCCTGAAGGATGTCATACCATCAGGTTTGTTTTATTTCAGACAATTAACAGTAGTTTCATTGCCACCACAAGAATAGCTTTTAATTTTAGTTTTTGTACAATTCCAATGTCCCCACCTGACAGCATGAGATGGGAACACATTCTCCCTAGAGCATTAAGCAGGATTTCCGGATCACCTACTGCAGAGCCACTGTCACTGCACCACTGCTTCTCAGCTTCACAAACCCCCGGGAACTGGCCACATTGGAATCTCACATACTTGTTTCCACATACACCAAGGGAGTGCCGTGCTATGGAAGGGTCAGAGCCATGAGAGTTGTGTTGCTCATGGCCAGTCTGACAGGTTATTCAGGACTATCATTTTCTCCGAAATTTCATTGCCTTGAATTGTTATTTTCAACAGACGGATTCCAGGATAAGATTAGTTTGCAATTTTGTGGACAGGTTTAGAGACTCAAATGTGTTTGAAATGCTGTAGCAATCACCAACCATTCTGAAGATATACTTGCTTTCATAAATCTACTTATGCTAGTTGGATTTAATTAGAGCAGTTAGAACTTGACGATCCTAGGGGTTGTAATGTTCATTCTCACTCCAGTCGGCCAGGACAAACTCCACGAGTGAGAGACAGTATTAACGCTTTCCCGCTGACATCACCTCAACAATATTCCGTGTCCTTCCAAGTACAGGGATTTACAATTGTATATATATTTTCTAAATCTTGTTTTTAATTAGTAAATCGCACAATATTGTTTTCTCATTTCTGTTAATCTGTGGGAGAGTCTGTTGACCAGAGCTTGTAACATTTTGGATGGCAGTGGCTCAACAGGTAGTTAACAAATTTCTTAAACGGGGGCTTCAAACCTATCAACTGACTGATGTGTAGTTCTTGTATTAACTCAGAAATATCCCTGCTTTCCAAGATATGGTTCTGTTGCCCAATGTAATTGAAACAGCCCACAGATAAGAAGGAGCAGGAGCTGGAACTAATGGATTTTTGCCTGCCATGCTTAGTGTACTGCATGATGATCTCCTACATGTGTATCGTTTTCAATCATCCTCAGCAACCCAGCCTGGACAATTTAAGCAAATCTCTGCCATGATGATGATCTTTTAAATTACTACATTTGTTGTATAAATGTTACTGTAAGGAAGATAATTCAGTTTTCCATCTTGCTTTGTCTAAAGGAGTTGTCCATTCCTGGGCTCTGTCTGTGCACATTTACAGTATTTGCATTAACGCTAGTATTTACAGTGACACATTTCCTCTCCTCCTCTTTGTTGTGCATTATAGAACATTCTGAGCCAAGCAATCAACTATCAGGCCTAACTGAAGCCGTTAAATTCTTCATAGCCTCTTGTCTCTAACAGACGGACAATTAAAGTTACGAGAGAGTTCCTCCCAGAAACTGCTCAAGCGAAAAGAGTTGAACTGGTTGTATGTTGTCCTTCAGTGCGGAGTTGGTTATCCATCATAATAAACATGCATTGCAGTTTAGAAGCAAACAGGAGTGAAGGGCTGAAATGAATCAATTTCAGGCCTGATGCAGTCAGGTGCATTATCGTGCATCCTGCAGCTTTGGAATAATTTACTGGAAATCGGTTCAGGTGAGTATCTAATGGACCATACCTTCAGTGAGGCACAGTGAAATCCCATCATTGCAGCTTCTGTTGGAAAGTTACCCACTAATTCTGCCATTTAACAGGCAATGTTAACACAAACACTCCCATCAGGATCTGAACAGTGGGATTTGAGACAATGCTGGTTTACATCGCTCCGATTTTACTCTTGATTAATGTCCTTCCATTGACTTATATTGGGACAAGATTACAGCTGACACGTCACCCAACCCTATTATTCTAAAGGTTTTCCCCAACTCCCCCCCCAGAAATAAATTGGCGTATGTTCATTTCATCACTGCTTAATATACAGGAAATGCGAGCCCTCCATCAAGGGGACTTGCACAAAGTGGTGAGAATTGGATATGATATTATTTGTTGTGGGATTTAACTCGTATTTAAGATTCAAATGGCTTTGACAATAGAACAGTCAAATACCTTTGTGCACTGAGCCTGTAAAGCTGTAAAGGCTTCTATGGAGCAGCTTGACTGCTGTAATGTTGCAGCCTCTGTATCATTGATCAGCAATTTACATGAAATAAGGTGCAGAAAACCAAGTTATATCACAATCCAGATATACAATAATTACTATCTTGCTGTGTCTGTGCTTAATGAATTTGGCAGAGGTAATATTTCCATCAGAAATTGATTTAGAAAAAGTCATTGAGCATTTGTAGTACATCTCTTTTCAATGTTCTTCTGATTCTCTGGTTTCCTTCTTTGCTCCTTGTGTGAGACTAAACAATTTAACTGAATCAAGATTTTTGTATTCCTATTTGCAAAGATTTACAAAGATGTACACAGGAAATGCAGCTTAGAAACAGGCCATTCGACCCAAACATCTGCTGGTGTTAATGTTCCACTTGACTTCCTTCCCATCATCCTCTGTTGCTCATCAAACTCCAACGTATCAAGTGCTATAGTTACATCCAAACTCTTCCTGTAGTTGGAAGTTCTATGTTCTTTCCTACTCCAAAAAGTTTCAATTTCCTCTTTGATTTCCCATTGTGGGAAATCTCTACCCAAAGCTACTTAGACTACACCTCCTCTCACCCTGTCTCCTGCAAAAACTCCATCCTGTTTTCCCAATTCCTCCAACTCCATTGCATCTGCTCTGACGAAGAGATGTTCCACTCCCAAGAATCTCCGATGTCCGCCTTTTTCAAATAATGCTCCTTTTTCTTCTCCCCCCACCACCCTTGTCATCCAGACAGCCCTCACCATGCCTCCTCTATTCCTCATCCCACAGCTCTAAACCGCCACCACCCCCCCCAAACATAATATAGTGTCCCCCTTGTCCTCACTTTCCAACCCACCTGCCTGCACAGCCAAAATATCATTCTCTAACCCTTCCACCAAGTCCAATTAGACCCACCCCTCTCTGCCTTCCACAAGGACCATTCCCATCACCACTCCTTAGTTTACGCCACACTGATTTTCCCTCCCGGTACCTTCCCCTGTAACTGTAAAAGGTGCAACACTGGCCCACACACCACCTCCTCACCTCCATTCACGGCCCTAAACAGCTCTTCCAGCTGAGACTGAGCTTCACCTACATCTCCTCCAATGTAGTCTATTGCATCAGGAGCTCTGGATACAGTCTTTACATCGATGAGAGCAAATGTTGACTTGGTGACCATTTCGCTGAGAACCTTTGTCTGGCCTATAATGGCCAGCTTAACCTCCCCCAACAAATTGATCAGAAAGTATCGAGTAGGACATTATTTGGTACACCTCACTTGATTGTCAATGTTCTCTATTTCAGTCAGGTGAGTTGAGATTCCACATTTGAAGAATTTAATGCAAACTCGCTACTTCATTTTCCAACACAACATTGCCTTTCCCTGATAGTTGTGGAGACACTTTTTTTAGACCCTCTGTCCCATTGGGTCTCCAGTTAATGTTGTTTTATTTCTAAAACTGTACCTTTTCCATTTACTTCTATCAGCTATGTGCCTATCTTTCCCAAATGTGACACTACTTTGCATGTTAAAATAGAGCTCACACAATGCATTATCGTATATTATTAATACTTGTTCAAAGTATTCTACAGATTCTTGATGAGAAAGATATCAGCTGTGCTTTCGGGTCAGTGAAAAAAATTAGTTCAAGTTTGAAATGAGTTGCTAGAGGACAGGACATCACAAATATTTTGAGTAAACCGTTGAATACTTCAAAATGGATCAGAAGGAGCTGCGCGCTGTCAGTGACGGGGGATGGTCAGTGCTGAAGGAATGTCCCTGCTACAGCATGGCCCGAAAGGTAGCAGGAGTGGTCTGTCCAAATCCCTGACCAATGTCACTAAAGCCGTTTAGCTGCTTGTGTATTGCCCAGATTGATGTGGGATCTCGTTGACCTTACGTTATTGTCCTGTTTCCCTACAGAAGTGGCCAAACTTAAAAAAGAATCCATAGCTGCATAACCCTTAGTCTTGATATTATAAAGTGTTGCAGAATGCTGTCTAATGCTTACATACATTGTGTGAGGCATAATGGATTTGGAAAATTTACATTGATTACAAAATCTTTTGACACTTAAGATATTTCGTTAGAAAAACAGTTCCATAATTTTTACGTAGCCAAAAGGTTATTCGATAGAATCCATTTCATGTAGTCAATAATCACCTTGTGCTGAACTTCACTCTATACTTTCAGCAAACTGAAGGGAAAAGAAAATCATCATTTGTTTTTTGGCTGTCCGAACATTGATTGTGGGTCTTCTACACTAAAAGCTGAGAATTTCTGATTAATTTGAGATATTCTTTATTGCCAGACTGCAATACTAGGTTGAGGGCAATGCTTTGCTCTGAAAAACAGAGTTTTGAGCAGGTCAAAGACAGTCTTTCACTAAGCTGATTGTCCTCCAGCTCCAGCCAATGCCTGGCTCTGTGAATGAAAAGTGGGATACTCTGAGATTGTAAAAGATGCCATATAAGATGCTTTATATGGCAGGAAGGATTGGGGAGAACCCGAAGGCATTTTACTCATACGTGAGGAGTAAGAGAACGATCAGGGAGAAGGTAGGGCCAATCAGGGATAGCGTAGGGAACTTGTGCTTGGAGTCTGAGCAGATAGATGAAGCCCTAAATGAGTTTTTTGCTTTGATTTTCACTAAGGAAAGGGACCTTGTTGTGAATGAGAACTTTGAGGAGCAGGAAAACAGGCTTGAACAGATCGAGATTGAGGAAGTTGATGTGCTGGAAATTTTGGCAAACATTAAGATTGATAAGTCCCCAGGGCCAGACCAGATTTATCCTAGGTTGCTCCGGGATGTGAGAAAGGAGGTTGCTAAGCCACTGGCAAAGATCTTTGCTTCCTCACTCTCCACGGGAGTCGTACCAGAAGATTGGAGGGAGGCAAATGTTGTTCCTCTTTTCAAGAAAAGGAATAGGGAAATCCCTGGAAATTACAGACCAGTCAGTCTTACGTCAGCAAGGTTTTGGAAAGAATTCTGAGGGATAGGATTTATGACTATTTGGAAAAGCATAGCGTGATTAAAGGGAGTCAACATGGCTTTGTGAGGGGCAGGTCATGCCTTACAAATCTTATTGAGTTCTTTGAGGAAGTCACGAGACAGGTTGACGAGGGTCAAGCAGTGGATGTGGTGTACATGGACTTCAGCAAGGCATTTGATAAGGTTCCCCACAGCAGGCTCATTCATAAAGTCAGGAGGTATGGGATACAGAGAGATTTGGCTGCCTGGATTCAGAATTGGTTGGCTGGCAGGAGGCAGAGAGTGATTGTAGATGGTAAGTATTCTGCCTGGAGGTCAGTGCTGAGTGGTGTCCCGCAGGGCTCTGTTCTTGGGTCTCTGCTCTTTGTAGTTTTTATAAATGACTCGGATGAGGAGGTTGAGGGGTGGGTTAGTATGTTTGCTGATGACACAAAGGTTGGAGGTGCCGTTGATAGTATCGAGGGCTATTGCAGGCTTCAGCGAGACATTGACAGTATGTAGAGCTGGGCTGAGAAATGGCAGATGGAGCTCAGCCTGGATAAATGTGAAATGATGCATTTTGGAAGGTCGAACTTAAATGCTGAATATAGGATGAAAGGCAGGATTCTCGGCAGTGTGGAGGAACAGCGGGATCTTGGTGTTCAAGTGCATAGCTCCCTCAAAGTTGCCACTCAGGTGGATAAGGTTGTTAAGAAAGCATGTGGTGTTTTGGCTTTCATTAACAGGGGGATTAAGTTTAAGAGCCGCGAGGTTATGCTGCAGCTCTACAAAACCCTGGTGAGACCACACTTGGAATATTGTGCCCAGTTCTGGTCGCCCTATTATAGGAAAGATGTGGAGGCTTTGGAGAGGGTGCAAAGGAGGTTTACCAGGATGCTGCCTGGACTGGAGGGCTTGTCTTACGAGGAGCGGTTGACTGAGCTCGGTCTTTTCTCTCTGGAGAGAAGGAGGAAGAGACGTGACCTGTTCGAGGTGTACAAGGTAATGAGAGGCATGCATAGAGTCAACAGCCAGAGACTCTTCCCCAGGGCAGAACTGACTGCCACGAGGGGTCATAGTTTTAAGGTGTTAGGAGGAAGGTATAGAGGAGATGTCAGAGGGAGGTTCTTCACCCAGAGAGTTGTGAGCGCATGGAATAGTTTACCAGTGGTAGTCGTGGAAGTGGAGTCATTAGTGACATTTAAGCAACTGCTGGACATGCACATGGACAGCAGTGAATTGAGGGGAATGTAGGTTAGGTTATTTTATTTTTGGATTAGGATTAATCCACGGCACAACATTGTGGGCCGAAGGGCCTGTACTTTGCTGTACTTTTCTATGTTCTATGTTCTAAGTGCAAGCTTCCTCCTTTTTGTTCCCCCCCACCTCCCCAACCTTCCAGCTTCATATATTAACTTTGGGTTTGGTGACAATGAAAACCAATGTAAATCTTGCCCAAACGCTGCTCAGGAACACAGGTCCAGATTTGGTCTCTGCTTCACTTCTCCCAGGGATATGGACTCTCCTTGTGCCTGACTCAATGCAGCTAACATCTGCTAAATCAAGAAAGGCTGCAGATCAAATCTGATTCTTCCTGGTCTTGGCTACTAATGGAACATGGATAGAAATCAATGTGAATTTTAATGTCCAGGGAGAGGCATGCTGGTCAAGTCTGTAACTTCCAGGAGGGTGTAGCAAGAAGCATTCTAAATAGACCAGCCCTACAACATAATTCCCTTATTCTACTTCTAAATTGTACCTGCTGCTACAGCGGGTACAGTGCCCTTAAGTGGAGATTGCAAAAATAGGGCAGTTATGCTGGGGTTGTATAGAACATTGGAAAGACCCCAACTAGAGCACTGTGTGTAGTTCTGGTTGCTACATTACAGGAAGGATGTGATTGCACTAGAGAGGGTGCAGAGGAGATTCACCAGGATGATGCTGCCTGGGATGGAAAATGCTGGAGGAAAGATTGGGCAGGCTTAGATTATTTTCACTGGAGCAGATAAGACTTAGGGGTGATCTGATTGAGGTAGGTTAGGGGGGGTTTGGATAGAGTGGATAATGAGCAGCTGCCCACCTTAGCTGAAGGGTCAGCCACCAGAGTTCACAGGCTTAAGGTGAGGGGCAGGAGGTTTGGTGGGGATGTGAGTTATAGGTGGTGATAGGGTGTAGTGACAGTCTGGAATGTGCTGCCAGGGAGGATGGTAGGGGTCAATTACCTCATATCCTTTAAAAAAACACCTGGATGAGCACTTGGCACATTCCAACATTGAAGGTTAGGGGCCAAAGGCTGATACTTGGAATTAGGTTGAAGATCAGGTGTTTTGTTTTTACACATCGCTCCAGACCTGATGGGCCGAAGAGCCTCTTCTGCATTGGATGATTCTATGATTTGCAGCTTCTTTGGGAGATTAACACTTTCACATAAATATGCCAGTCCAAAGAATGCTCAAAAGCATAATTTTAACGCCACTCTGCTGCTGAATCCAGGTGGTGCTGGTGGTGGTTTTGGGTGGCGGTGGAGGGGGGTAAATGGTTCTACTAGAATTGGGGAAATAACTTTGACCTTCTCCCCCTAACCATTTTTCCCTCTCTGAGGGACCATACCACTAGATTCTGAGCTTCCTAAATCCCATTCCAGCCCACTGCCAAACAATGGCCAAATGAATCTGTATCTCATCAGGCTCAGGCAGAGACGCTGAATTCAAATTGCATTGTATATTCTGTCCACTTAAGGGCACTGTACCTGCTGTCGCAGCAGGTGCAATATAGAAGTAGTTATAAAGGAATCATGTTGTAGGGCAAGTCTATTGAGAACGCTCCTTGCTACACCCTCCTGGAAGATACAGCCTTGACCAGCATGCCTCTCCCTGGGCATCAAAAGCAAGTATCCCATGTGCCTTTGCCACCAACGGACTAACATACCATTCCTCCTTCCGAATCTATGGACATTCCAAGGCCCCTTTGTTGAATGAACACCCTAGTGTCGTGCCATTCATTGATTATTCCCTTGTGAAATTAATCCGTCCAAAAAGCATCACCTCATTTTTCACAGTTACATCCCAGCTGCCACTTACCTGCCAATTTGACCATCCAATTATAACATTTCTTACTCCAAAACACTCAACCAGACAGTTAACCAGCCAACCAATCATTGTGTCCTCTGCAAACTTCCTAATCTCACGCCCCCTCAACATGGTCATCTGTGTCATTTATATAAATGATGAATAACACATGACCCAGCAGAGACCCCTTTGGATATACCACTGGACATGGGCTTCCCATCACTAAAGCAGCTTTCTGACATCACCCTCTGTCTCCTACAACTCAGCCAAATTTAAATCCACTTTATCAAATTGCCCTGTATCCCATCTGCATTTGTCTTCTCTCCTCTGAGGGACGTCGTCAAAGGTTTTGAATGCTGATGAAAAATTCGAATCAAAGAAAGAACCAACTGATGTCCTCTGTCCAAATGCACAAAGCAGAAGGAACTGGGTTAGAAAAACAACCCAGTAGGTTCTCATCTGTTAGAAAGATCACATGAGATCTCCACGGTGGGAATTGCTGACATTTTCAATCTCCACAATATGGGAAAGAAACTGCACCCAAATCTGGTACTTTGGAAAGTAGAAGTTCTGACAGTCACCATGTCTCTGAGGCAGGGACCGAACACCAATGTACAATATCTATATCATTCAAAATAGAAACAGGAACCGTGTGTGTGATATTTCTCAGAAGGGAGATGGTGATTATGAACTTTAAAGGAAGTATCTTTTTATTGGAATCAATAAAGAATTTTTAAAACCTTTGTGCTTCACATAAGCTGCCAGTGTATTTTTGATTCATTTTGGAAATTTACAGATATGTTTCCACACTCGGGCTGATTCCTGGAATTTTTAATGCTGCTTTTGTTCATAGTAAGAGATTGTAGATGACACTGGCAGAGAAACCTCTTTCTCAGGAGAAGGGGGCCACTGATGTATGCAGCTGGCAACGAGTTGCAGTATGTTCACTATCCTGTATCTTTTAAGGTGGTGGGGAGCCATTCCTGTTGTATTGACACACACACAAGTTGCATGGGTGAAAATGAGACTGGAATTAATGAAATGCAGCTTATTATAAAGCTCTAGCTGCTTCTGTGCTTCCCAAAAGACTGTGTTGCGACAGGAGTCTGCACCAGCACCAGATCAAATTTGCTGCCAAGTAGCATTTAATTATGTTTCTGTGAAGCTAGTGCCTTGGGACAGTTTACTGCATTAATGGTGCTACATAAATATAAGTTGTCATTGTTATTGTCTGCTTTGAGCTACTGCTAACATCAAATTTCAGTCTGGAAATGTCCAAAAACCAATGCACATCAGTCTAGTCATTCGAATGAATGAAATCAGCTGTAAAGTATGAGGAATTGCAGTTGGAACCTTCGGAAACTTCCCAGTAGCCATCTGTCATTATTAAACTGTTCACTTGCCAAGCATTTGAACATTTAAACCATAGCAGTATTTCATTCTTCTATAGGCTAAATGATGATGCAGGTTTTCATTCAAAAAAACTGAGTATCATTTAATAATCTGCACAAAGCTTTGGCTATAACACACAGGATGAGTGAACATTTGGCTTAACAATCCGTGATTGTACAATTCCTGCTGCTCTGAGATAAAACATGTTGCCAAATTTCAGGTAGAAGTTAACCCAGATCAGAAGAATCATCAAAACATTAGATACACAAGATGCATTTATATATTTCGCACATTAATTTACACAATGCCAAACACTGACTCTTGACGAGTCCCAAAGTGTTCATGTTCATAGAATAAAGTTTTAAGCAGTTGTTTTATTTTATATAAGTTTCTTTTATGCATTATATCGGACACCGCCTCTCGTGAGTCACAACATCATTTATCTAAAGTATTTTCATTAACCATTCACAGTAGTAGTTGGGGTTTGTCAGAAAACACTCTTGTCATGTCCGCAAATCCATATTCAATTCAATTTCCCCATCAGTCTAACCTATTTTTAAATGATCATAAGGTGTCATCTGACAAATCTCATTAACATAAGTTGCATCAATCCTGCTCCACCATCAATACAATTGAGGCTGATCTTGGACTCAATTCCACTTTTCCCTCACACCCCAAGTGAATTCATCAGCACCAATGTTCAAAATAAACAGATCCAAGCCTATTGACTGGCAGCCATTGGAAGCTGACTGGTGCTGGAATGTTGTCAATGATCTGAAACCACTATCCTTCCTTGTGTTCAGATCGTGAACAGCAAGGCGTTCCAACTCACTTCAACATCACAGGTATATAGCACAGAGGATGCCCTTTTGCCATACAGTCACAGAGTCCTGCAGCACAGAGACAGGTTCCCTTTGGCCCAAACTGGTCCATGTCAGACAAAATGTCCATCCATGGTAATCCCATTTCCCTGTGCTTGGCCATATCCTTCTAACCCTTTCCTATCCATGTATTCATCCAAATGCCTTTTAATTGTTGTTAATGTACCCACCTCAACCTCTTTCGCTGCCAGCTCATTCCATCTGGATACCATAAATGGTTTTTTAAAAAAATTGTTGCCCCTCAGGTTCTCATGTATTCTTTCCCCTCTTACCTTAAACTGATGCCCTCTAGTCCTCGATTTCACCAACCTTGGGAAAGTGATTGAGTGCATTCACCCTATCCATGACTCTCATGATCTTATACATTTCTATAAGAACCCCCCTCAGCCTCCTTGGATCTAAAAGAAAAAGGTCCTAGCTTGTCCAACTTCTCTCCATAATGCAGTCCCATGAGTCCTAGCAACATCCTTGTAAATTTCTTCTGCACTCTTTGCAGTTTAATTACATTCTTCCCATAGCATGGTGTCCAAAACTGAACACCATACTCCAAGTGTGGCCTCACCAACATTATGTACAACTGCATCATATCTTCCCAACTTCTATACTCAATGCCCTGACTGATGAAGGCCAGTGTGCCAAAAGCATTCTTCACTGCCCCGTCTAACTGTGACTTCACTTTCAGAGAACCGTGCAGCTGAACGCCAGGGTCCCTCTGTTCCACTACACTCCTTAATGTCCTACTATTCACTGTGAAACTCCTTCCTTGATTTGACTTTCCAAAATGCAACACCTCACACTTATCTATGTTAAACTCCATTTGCCATTCCTCAGCTCACTTCTCCAACTGATTGAGATCCTGCTGCATTTTCTGATAACCTTCTTCACTGTCCATGATATGTCCTGTTTTAGTGTCATCCACAAACTTACTAATCATGCCTTGTACATTCTTATTCAAATCATCGATTATAGATACCAAACAGCAATGGGCCCAGCACCGACCCCGAGGCACACCATTAGTCACAGGTCTCCATTCTGACAAGCATTCTTCCACCACTAGTCTCTGCTTTCTATCATCGAGCCAATTGTGTATCCAATTTGCCAGCTCTCCCTGGCTTCCATGCAATCTAACCGTCCACAGCAGTCTGCCATGTGGAACCTTATCAAAGGCCTTACTGAAATCTATATAGACTACATCTACCACCCTGATCTCATCAACCTTCCTGGGCACTTCATCAAAGGACTCCAACAAATTTGTGAGGCATGGTCTCCCATGCATGAATCCATGATAACTACTCCTACTCAAGCCTGTCTTTCTAAAAGCATGTACATCTTATCCCTCAGAACCTTATCAAGTAACTTACCTACCACTCAACAATCCTAGTTTCCAGCAGTTGGCCCTTGGCCCTGAATGTTATGACAGTCTAAGCACCCATTCACATACTTCTTAAAAATTGTGAGATTTCCTGCCTCACCCAGAAGGCAGGGCATTCTAGATTCCCACCACCTTCTGAGTCAACATTTCCCTCCAATGCCCTCTAAATCTCTTACCTTTCATTGTAAAGTTATTGACCCTTCAACTAAGGGGAATAGCTGCTTCCTCTCTGCCCTGTCTACAACTCTCATAATCGTATACACCTCAATCAGGTCACTCTTCAACCATCTCAACTCCAAAGAAAACTACTCAAACTTATCCAAGATAACAAAGTGTGAAGCTGGATGAGCACAGCAGGCCAAGCAGCATCTCAGGAGCACAAAAGCTGACGGGCCTAGACCCTTCATCAGAAAAGGGGGATGGGGAGAGGGTTCTGAAATAAATTCCTCTTTTCAAAGCTAATTGTCCCCATAGCAGGCAACATCTAGTAAATCTCTTTTGGGTCCCATCCAGTGTACTAATGCCCAGACTGCATCATATCAACTCTTTCCCCAGTTGAATTACTTCCAGTAGATGAAAGTGATCTGGTATTCTCTGCATTTGTAGAAAGCCAATTGAGATCAAGGTCCCAAAGAGAAAAAGGCCATTCTCTAAAAATGGAAACCACTGCAAATTGTAAACTGGACCTTGACTATTATTTAGGGAGTCACAGAACTAAAAGGTTAGCTACTACGTCTGAACTAAAAGGTTAACTCTGTTTCACTTTCCACAATTGCTGTCTAATCTTTTGTCCTTACTTCACATTTACAATGTTGCACTGTTTTATTTCTCAATTAACACTTATGGTTCATTAATGAACAAAAACTTTAACACGAGTGCTGTATAATCCAGCGTTAATGTACTGTGTACTCTCGACACTGAGCCATATTTGGGTGGGGTTGTGAATCAGTGATGTAGCAATGTACTGGAGGGTACATTGCTTATTGCCTCTCTTTGGTATGTTTCAACACTTTGAAGTTGTGATTGTGCTGAATGACCTCCTGCTAAAATTCAACTGTTCAGTGAAGGTTGCTGAAGGGAGGATGAGACACTGAAGTCTTGAATTTGTGTGTCGATCAGTGCAAGGCATGTTATATTGTGAGTCTGATCTTCCTTTTTCAGTGACAATGGATGGTGGTTAGAATAGTAGTGTTTTATTGAAGGGCAGGTTATTGCCTTTGGACGCAATGATCTTCTCTCCCCACACCACAGAAAGAGTGGCATTGGCTGGTTACAGTTGGAAGAACATTCTGAAGACAGATGAACTTCTTGTGCCTTCTGACTGGTTTTTAACAAAGGCAACTCGTACTGACCTGGATTATATTAGAAACTGCATTTTCAATTGCCAGAAACAGGTGAAAGGAAAGGCTTCTTGGCATTATCAGGAAACTGATCTTCAAACACACTTGTCCCTCCCGCGTGGGCTTGACATGCAACGCAACTGGGTTTCAAAATACACTGAACTACCCTTGTGAGTACATCATTGTCCCAGAGCAACACCAGAAACTCCACACCTGCAGGTTTAAATTACTACTCTTACTGAAATCCTATTGTTACCACAATTTTTCTTTCCCTAACAGTAACTGTGAATTAGGAATGTCTGAGGCAGGAGTTCGTAGCCACTGCCCTCTGCATTCTGTGTACTTTCATTCCAGACACTCAGCAGCCGTGGTAATTCTGCATTGATCATCTTTGCAATTAGGAGACTGGAGGCAGAGACATCAGCATGAAGTAAAAGGATGGTTTTCCCAGATGACAGGCCACAGGAACATGTGTAGTTCTGGGAGGGGGTTCATTTAGATTGAGGTTCTTGTTTAATATAATCTCCTGCTTTAGTCAAACTTATTAAAATACTATCTTTTTTAAAACAAACTGCCTTTGGATAATGTTGACAGTAACTCAACTTAATGGTTGATCAACAATGCAGGAGCCTATGTACCATCAGTTTATTATTCATCGTCCTATTTGCCTAATATGGAGAGGACAGCAATAGTGCATACTTCAAAATCATGGCACATTACAGCTCAGAAGGAGCTAATTCAACCATCAATTGTGTGCTGCCTCTTTGAATACCTGGGATTTTTGCAAACTCTTTATTTCTTTAATTTCCCTTTGTTTTCTTGGGTAAATTGCATTTTCTTTCTCACTTTTGCTACACACCTTGCTACACAAAGCAGATGTTTATGTTATAGACACTACAATGTCTCTAATCGCTTTTATTGATTTCTTTTACTCATCTTAAACTTAGTCACAGAAACCTGCAATAACAGTGGACTAAAGGCAACACAAAATGCTCTTTCTGACTGTGAGGGTTGAGTCACGAATTAAAAATGATCGTTCACCACTAACACAAAAACCAACAGCAGCAGAGTTCCTAGCTAACTGAATCAATCACTCTCTACCCATCACATACAACCAAAAACAGAATGACATTAGGAAATCCCCAGTGATAGAGAACTTTTGGTAACTTTTCCCACCCAGGCATTCTGCAGTTGCTACAGAGCATGGCTGAAGTCAGTCATGCATCCAAGAAGATTCCATTTTTCACTACATGCACACACATCACATTTCATGTACTCCTCAGCAACCAACACTATCCATTAGACCCAATCACCAGGCTACCCAGTCCCCTCTTTAACCTGGTGGCTGTTTCCAGCCTTGCAGTGGCCTGATCTTCCATTGTCCTTCATTGTACCCTCTCCAGATGTCCTCAGCTCACTGGCTTTAAGATGAAGGAGTCCAATGTTGGGGTGTATCTTGGGCCTCTCCATTCAGGCTGATTGCTGTGCAACAATGAATGGTTCTCAGGTAAGGCCTGTACATGAAAGGAGCTGCTTAAATGTCACAGTTTATCACAGATGAGGGATGAGGAGTGACTGCTTCCCAACTGATAGCATTTCTCCAACTTCACTGCGGGCTGCAATTAGAACATAGAACATAGAACATTACAGCACAGTACAGGCCCTTTGGCCCTCGATGTTGTGCCGACCTGTCATACCGATCTCCAGCCCATCTAACCTACACTATTCCATGTACGTCCATATGCTTGTCCAATGACGACTTAAATGTACCTAAAGTTGGCGAATCTACTACCGTTGCAGGCAAAGCGTTCCATTCCCTTACTACTCTGAGTAAAGAACCTACCTCTGACATCTGTCCTATATCTTTCACCCCTCAATTTAAAGCTATGATTAATTCAATGGTATGGGAATAAATATATTTATTCTCATCAGCTTACAAAATGACAGCTACTCAGGGAGAGTCAATGTTTATATTGCAGATACTAACATATAGTTTTATTAAGAAATGACATGTCCTCATACCAATCAATGATCCATGGCTGGAATAGCAGATCCTGGCTTTACTATGTGCTGTTACATTGTGCTGGAAGAATAGAAGCCCGATGGCTGGAGGATTTCTAGTATTTAGTCATTGATTGTGCTGTTTGTTCAATATTTCAGTTTTTATTACACCTGCATTGTAATAAATGCACTTACTTTCTACCTAACAGGAACTGAGGTATACGTTGCATCTTTGTTTTCTGATCAAATCATTTGGCTTAGTTTGTCTTTTTATTAGAGAAGGCTCATCCTGTTGAAACAATTCTGTTGTTGTGGGGGAAGAAGAAATGGAAATTTTGATGAGGATTTCCAGAAAGTTGAATGTTCATTGTATACACAATTTACTTTGTTTGAAAACTGTGCAGACTACTGCATATGATTCTTTCTGACTAGTAACTAATGCGTGAGTAACTCACCTCCTGACTCCCCAAAGCCTGTTCACCATCTACAAGGCACAAGTCAGGAGTGTGATGGAATACTCCCTGCTTGCCTGGATGGGTGCAGCTCCAACAACACTCAAGAAGCTCAACACCATCCAGGACGAAGCAGCCCGCTTGATTGGCATCACATCTGCAAGCATCTACTCCCTCCACCACTGATGCTCAGTATCAGCAGTGTGTACTATCTACAAGATGCACTGCAGAAGTTCACAAATGATCTTCACACACCACCTTCCAAACCCACTTCCATCAAGAAGGACAAGGGCAGCAGATACACGGGAGCATCACCACCACCAAGTTCCCCTCCAAGCCACTCACCATCCTGACTTGGAAATATATTGCTGTTTCTTCACTGATGCTGGTCAAAATCCCTCCCTAAGGGCATTTTGGGTCTACCCACGTCCAATGGACTGCAGGCAGCTCACTATCATCTTCTCAAGGGCAACTAGGGATGGGCAAGAAATGCTGGCCAGCCAGCGATGCCCACGTATCACAAATGAAAAAATAGTTCCCTTTGTAACTGGATTTGAAAATTGAGTTGGAACCTAAACTTTGCTGAATACTCACCTACATGCCAACCTTCAGTGACTGTTCGACCATGACACCCAGGTCTTGTTGCAACTCGCTTTTTCCTAAACTGCCACGAAAGTGAATAACCTTACTTTTATCCACATTATATTGCATCTGCCGATGAAGCCAGTCCGAGCCACCCTGCAGCCTCTTAGCATCCTCCTCACAGCACACACTGCCACCCAGCTTAGTGTTATCTGCAAATTTGGAGATATTCCATTCAATTCCTTCATCCAAATTGTTCATGTATATTGTGAGCAGCTGGGGTCTATAAGACATAAGACATAGGAGTGGAAGTAAGGCCATTCGGCCCATCGAGTCCACTCTGCCATTTAAATTATGGCTGATGGGTATTTCAACTCCACTTCCCTGCACTCTCCGCATAGCCCTTAATTCCTTGTGAGATCATGAATTTATTAA
This sequence comes from Stegostoma tigrinum, assembly GCF_030684315.1. Taxonomy (NCBI): domain Eukaryota; kingdom Metazoa; phylum Chordata; class Chondrichthyes; order Orectolobiformes; family Stegostomatidae; genus Stegostoma; species Stegostoma tigrinum. Next base: position 9,738,371 of record NC_081381.1, on the reverse strand, counting down.
TCTCTGCCCTGAAGGCATTTAACGTCTCGGCCTCCACTGCACTCCATGGCAATGAATTCCACAGGCCCATTACTCTCTGGCTGAAGAAATGTCGTCTCATTTCCATTTTAAATTTACCCCCTCTAATTCTAAGGCTGTGCCCACGGGTCCTAGTCTCCCTGCCTAATAGAAACAACTTCCCAGCGTCCACCCTTTCTAAGCCATATATTATCTTGTGAGATATGGGCTATGCAGGGTTCCAGCACTGAACCCTGCAGATTCAGGATTTCCTCCCTTTAAAGGATATTAGTGAACCAGATGAGTTTCTATGACCACTGATATGATCACGATTGACTTAGGTTTTCATGTTCCAAATTTTTTGAATTCAGCTTCCACAATGAAATTCAAGGTCACATCCCCAGAATATTAGTCTGGTTTTTGGATGACTAGCCCAGTTACATTACTATGATATCACCATGACCTCTGCCTTGTTATAGTAGAATACATTACTTACTGTCATTGCAGAGCCTTATTTAACATTTCCCTGATGTGTTTATCCCTCAGAAAATGTTTAAGGATTTGTTTGGAAAGGTCAAGTGCAAAGAGGACTCCATTCTGTGATATAACTTCATTTGCATATTTGAGCTGTGTTTATTCTGAGCTCAGTCCAAGCTTGTCCTTCCAACTTTGCTTGCAATCCTCCACATGACTGCTTGCTTCCTGGTAGTTCTCTGCCGTTAAGCAGCAGAGAGGTCAATGTTGGGCGTTCCCCTCGCTGTATACCTCTTATTTTCAGGTTATGTCCTTTAGTCCTAGAACGCCTATCATATCCTGTACACCCTTCCCTTACTTTGAGTAATCATAGTTTGTTTCTCGTGTTTTCGGGACCTGTTCAGTAACTCCACCTTGTTCCTACCTGCCAGATTGATGAATCTCCTTGATTATTTGGTTCTGATCCACCATTGGCCAGACACTGAACTGGATGAGCCATATTAATACTGTAATGCAGTGATAGTGGCCCAAAAGATCTGGGTTCAAGTCACGCCTCTCCCAGGGATGAGTCATAACTTCTCTAAACAGTTTGATTTATAAATGCTTCTGCAAAACTAAATCAGTGGTTAGAGCTTTACAGAAAGTAACTCACCTCCTGACTCCCCAAACCCTGTCCACCATCTGCAAAGTACAAGTCAGGAGTGTGTTGGAATACTCCCCACTTGCCTGGATGTGTGCAGCTCCAACAACACTCAAGAAGCTCAACACCATCCAGGACAAAGCAGCCGCTTGATTGGTACCACATCCACAAGCAACCACTGATGTTCAGTAGCAGCAGTGTGTACTATCTACAAGATGCATTGTTTATAACTCTCCAAAGATTCTTAGACAGAACCTGCCAAATCTATAATATGTCCCTCCAGAAAAGACAGCAACCTTGTGGGAGCATCACCACCTCCACCCACATGGAATCCTGACTTCAAACTATATAAACATTTTCATTTTTCCTTCAGTGTCACTGGGTCAAAATCCTCGAACCCCCTCCCTTCCAGAATTGTGGGCATCCCTAAACCCCACCAACTCCAGTGGTTTAAGAAGGCAGCTCACCATCATCTTCCCCAACCACCAACACCCACATTTGGTGAAAGGATGTAAAAAAGATACATGTCCTCCCTGTTTGCCATTTTGACCATGACAAAGTGCTTTCAGATATGATTCTACATGTGCCTAACATGTATTATTGCTGAACTAAGTCTCCTGATCTCATCTTCCAGCACGGGCTTTCAGATTTCCCATACTATTGCAGGAATGCTACATTTACATGTACATTGGCTCAAATTCTGTTTCCCTGATTAATCTAGATTTAAATTTAGTTTTTATTGTCATATGTATTCACGTACAGGGGTGCAGGAGTACAATGTCATTACACAGGGTGCCATCTTAGCTATGTACTAAATCTTAGTTACAAAAATAAGTTTAAAAAGTTCAGTTTTACAGTCTTATTAGCATAAAAGTAGAAAAGTAAGGGAATAAAGTTAAAATGTCAAACATTGTAGTCCTTTCTTAAGCCATGGGCCTGTTATCCCCCAAGCTGGGCTCTCCTCAAGAGGGCCTCCTTTCCTTTGCTCATTCCTGAGTGCGTTATATTGCGATTCAATATTCTAGGTACACAGACGTCACTCCCATGTCAAAGCACCTACGTACACAAAAGTTATAAAATTGTATTAATTATATATTTTGGATTTATTGGGAACAGTATTTCCACTTTGTACACAATTGACAATCTGGGTTCAAATTTGAGCTGGCTTTCTGTGTTGACTCAATGCCTCAAGTATCTACTCAAAATCACTTTTGTAATCCAAAAGGCAAAATCTTCCATGAACTAGCACTATCAGACTGTATTTAAGCTAATACATTAACAGATATTGTTTAATGTTCTTGAGTAGTAACCAGTTGCAGTTTTCATACAAAGTGAAAGTGGGAGTATCGCAGAAAATAAACATTTTTAAAAGTATCAAGTTCCCTACTGGCACATAACCCAATTTTAAATGACTGAAAATGACTTCTGAAAGGAAGAAGAATAATTTATTAGATAGATTTGGGTACAGTAGTCAGTTTCTTAAAGTTTATTTTTAAATTAAAATGAACATTTGTGGCTTTGCAATAAACAACATCCTAAAGGTATGCAAATGGGCACAACCAGCAGAAACTTGTCATGATTGACTCAATCTGGGATATAACCTCTCTTATGTCAATGCTGTGTTCCACGGCCATGTTTCGATCAATTACACTGCGAGTGCTGTCCCCTAATATTTGCTTTTGATTGGCAAAACTGCTAAAATATCCCAAACAAAGTTTTTTTTATAGTTTGAATGGAACTGAATGCACACATAACACAGACATCTGTGTATTTAATCAGAGATAAAGTTCAATAACCAAACACTGAGGTTTGAATTGACACAGGTTCAAATAAATGTGTTGTAAAATACATCCTTGATATTGCCATAGAACTGGAGCTGGAAAGGTCAAATTTTTCCCATGAATTTGATCTTCCAGGTTCATGTGACCTCAATCCAAGGCTTAAGAATGATAGCGCTGCCATTTGCCTTGTTACATTTTTATTCCAATGAGAAAAATTGTGACTCCAGTGAACGCCAGCTATCACCAGGTTCAGAACTTTGTTTTAAGTGAATTCCAGACCATCTGCTTATATTGAAGTCTTGTAGCATTTTAGTTTAGTGGTCCAAAATAAGCTTCTTCGTGTACTTTTCACACTTTATTGTCATTTTACTGCCTTACAATAGTATTGTTTAAACTTGAAACTTTGAATTAGATTAAAATTTACACCCTGGGAAATCCCATTCTCTTCACATAATGGAACAATAGCAATGCTGATGTAATTCAACAAAAAGTGATGTTATTGCTTGACTTAAGTAAAGCTTTCAAATTAAAGTTAAACCCAAAACATTGACCATCTCTTTGTCAACAAAAGTGTGTTTCATTTATCCATTTGATCAATAAATGTGAACAATACATAAATCATTTGTGGATTCTGTTCCACAAGCTTCCCAGTCAAATCAACAAAGAACATTCCGTGAGACTACAATACTTTGTGGTATCTCCCTCCATATTCAACTTTGATCTCTTCAATGTTTGGCATTGTTGATGTCTCTGAACTGTCCCAGCTCTCAGTGCAGTCTCCGTGGTACAGCGTACACGCTGTTGCCCTCTGAACTGCCATAGCCACTTCTGCTAATGACTCCTATTTCAATGTTACCCCTCATTGCATCAATTCCTCATCTGTACATTGGCCCACAGCAACATAATTGTTGGCATTCTGACAGTTAGATTTATAATTCCACTGATAATGTACACTCTGTGTTTGACACGTGGCAGGTTGTAAATGAGAGAGAAATTTCTGTGATACATTAGAATGCCTGAAGGTTTTACGTTACATGCTCTTCAGTTGACATAACTTAGTTCCAAATGTCTTTTAATGTAGTTTTAAACAAATTTAAGTGCAATTGTGCTCTTTGCACACAATTGCTTTTGATCATTTCATTACACTCAAATGTTTACAACACAGAAAGAGGCCATTCAGCCCAATGTGTCCATTCTAGATAGCAAAGATCTGACCACACTAATCCCATTTTCCAACTTTTGAAAAACTCTAATGCCTAAAAGTTCAATGGAGAGTGCAGGAGGGCATGCCAGGAGCAACACCAGGCTCACCTGAAATTGTCGTGTCAACCTGGTGAAGTCCCCAAACAGGACTACTTGCACGCCAAACAGCGAAAGTGGCAACCGATAGACAGAGCTAAGCGATCCCACAACCAACAGATCAGATCTAAGCTCTGCAGTCCTGCCACATCCAGTTGTGAATAGTGGAGGACAATTAAACAACTCACTGGAAGAGGACACTCCACGAATATCCCCATCCTCAACAATGGAAGAGCCCAGCACATCAGTGCAAATGATAAGGCTGAAGCTTTTGCAGTGGTAGATCCATCTCAGCCTCCTCCAGTGGGCGCCAGAATTACACATACCCCTCTTCACCCAGTTTGACTCACTCCACATGATATCAAGAAGTGGTTGGAGACATCAGATACTGCAAAGGCTATAGGCCTGACTATGTTCTGGCGATAGCAATGAAGACATGTGTTCCAGAACCTGCTGGTCCCCTAGCCAAGCCACTCCACTGCAGCTACAACACTGGCACCTGCCTGACAATGTGGAAAATTGCCCATGTATATTCTGTATATATAAAAAAAACAAATCCAACCCAGCCAGTTACCGTCCCATCAGTCTCCTCTCGATCAGTAAAGTGATGGGAGGTGTCAGTAACAGTGCTATCAAGCAGCACCTGCTCAGCAATAACCTGCTCAGTGACGCCCAGTTTGGGTTCCGCCAGGGCCACTCAGCCCCTGACCTCATTACAGCCTTGGGTCAAACATGGATAAAAGAACTGAATTCCAGAGGGTGAGGCGAGAGTGACAGCCCTTGATATGAAGGCCACAGTTGACCGAGTGTGGCATCAAGGAGCTCTAACCGGACTGGAATCAATGGATATTAGGGTCAAACTCTCCACTGGCACAAAGGAAGATGTTTGTGGTTTTTGAAGGTCAGTCATCTCAGTTCCAGAACATCTCCAGGTGGTGTCCTAACCTAACCATCTTCAGCTGTTTCAGCAATGACCTTTCCTCCATCATAAGGTCAGAAATGGGGATTTTACTGAATACGCAATATTCAGCACCATTCATAACTCCACAGATACTGAAACAACCCAGGTTCAAATGCAACAATATCCAGTCATGGGCAGTTAAGCAGCAAATACTATTTGTGCCGCGCATGCCAGGCAATGCCCATCTCCAACAAGAGAGAAACTAACCACCTCCCCTTGATATTCTATTGTGTCACCATCACTGAATCCCCCACATTTGGGGAGTTACTGTTGACCAGAAACGGAGCTGGAATAGTCATATAAATACAGAGCTTCTCTCAGATATTAAGGTAGGGCAAGTGTAGGGGAACACTTTTTGGGTTGAATGATCATAATTCTATTTGTTTTAAAATAGTTACGGAAAAGGATTAGCCTTCAATTAAACGTTTTAGTAGGAGTAAGGCACATTTTAACAGTATGAGACAAGAACTTTCAAAAACTGATTGATTGGAGGAGACTGTTTTCCAGTAAAGGGATGTCTGGTAAGTGGGAGGTTTTCAAAATCATAGAACCCACAGCACAGAAGCAGGTCATTTGGCCCATTGAGTCCACACTGACCCTCTGAAGAGCATCTCATCCAAACCCATATTATCCCTGCATTCCCCATAGCTAATCCACTTAGCCTGCATATCCCTGATATTAGTGTCAATACAACACAGCCAATACACCTCATCTGCACATCTTTGGCCTGTGGGAGGAAACCAGAGCACCCAGAGAAAACCCATGGGGAAAATGTGCAAACTCCACACAATCACCAAGGGTAGAATCGAACCCAGGTCCTTGGTGCTGTGAGGCAGCAGTGCTAACCACTGAGCCACCGTGCCACCCCAAACTGTGATAAGGCGAGTTCGGAGTCATTATGTTCCTGTTAGAGTGAAAGGTAAGACTGATAGGATTCGAGAACAATGGATGAAGAAAGATATTGAGGTTCTGGTCAAGAATAAAAAGAAATCATATAGTAGCTACAAACAACTGAATTTATTTGTCAATTCCAATGAATCTCTTGAACAATATAAAGAGTGTAGTGGCATTCTTAAGAGAGAGATCAGGAAGGCAAAGAGAAGAGATGAGAGAGCCTTGGCATGTAAAGTTAAGGATAATACAAAGAGATTCTACAAATTCTTTAACAGCAAGAGAGCAAAAAGAGAGAGAGAGTAGGGTCTGTTAAAGATCAAAGGTCATCTTTGTGTTGAACCTCAGGAGACAGGAGAGACATTAAATGAATATTTTGCATCAGTTTTTAATGTGGAAAAAGAAATGGAAGCTGGAGAACTCAGGGAAATAAATATTGATGTTTTGAAAACAGTTCACATTACCAAAGAGAAAGTGCTAGAGGCCTTAGAAAATATAAAGGTGGATAAATCTCTAGAATCCCAAGACTTTGTGGGAGGTTAGGGAGGAAATTGCAGGACCCCTTGAAGAAATATTTTTATCATCTATCACCGCAGATGAGGTGTCTGCTGACTGGAGAGTGGGTAATGTTGTGCTTTTGTCTAAGAGGGTTGGAAGGAAAAACCTGAGAACCATAGACTTGCGAGCCTGACTTCAGTGGTCGGTAAGTTGTTGGAAGTAATTCAGAAAGTTGGGATTTACGCACATTTGGAGAGGCTAGGAATGATTGGGAATAGTCAGCATGGCTTTGTGTAAGGAAAATTGTGCATCACAAACCTGAACTTTTTGAGGAAGTAACTGAGAATTTTGAGGGCAATGCATTATACAGTGTTCACTAGGACTTCAATACAGCCTTTGACAAGGTTCCGATGGTAGAGTAATTAGTAAAATTAGATCATGTGGAATTCAGGGAGAGCTTGCAAATTGGATACATAATCGGCTCAACAGCAGAAGGCAAAGTGATGGTGGAGAGTTGCTTTTTGGACTGTGGGGCTGTGGCCAGTGGTGTTCCACAGAGATCCATGCTGGGTCCTCTTTTGTTTGTCATTTATGTAAATGATTTTCAAGAGAAGATAGAAGCCACAGTTAATAAGTCTGTGGTTGATACCAAGATTGGTGGTATAGTGGCCACTAAAGAAAGCTTTTCAAGATTACAAAGAGATCTTGATCAATGGGGTCAATAGGTTGAAGAGTGGCAGATGGAGTTTAATTTGGATCAAGTATTGCATTTTGTTTTTTTAGAAAATGGCTAGACTTATGCAATTAATGGTAGGGCCTTGAATAGTGTTGTAGAACAGAGAGACCTAGGAGTTCAGGTACATAATTCTTTGAAATTTGCATTGTGTGGGTGGATTAAAAAGGTGTTTAGCACACTTGCCTTCATTACTCAGTCCTTTGAGGACAGGGGGTGGACGTCGTGTTGATGTCGAACAGGACATCAGTGTGGCCTCTTCTGAAGTACTGTGTGCACTTCTGGTCTCCCTGTTGAGGAAGGATGTTATTAAGCTGGTGAGGATTCAGAAAAAAATTACCAAGATATTGTCAGGAATGGAGGGTTTGAGTTACAAGAAGAGGCTAGACTTTTTTCACTGGAGCATAGAAGGTTGAGGGGTGACCTTATAGAGGTTTATAAAATAATGAGGGGTATAGATAAGGCGAATGGCAGGTGTCATTTCCCTTGGCGGGGGTGGGATTTCAGGACCAGGGGCGTATTTTTAAGCTAAGAGGAGAAAGATAAAAAAAAACACATGGGAGGCAATTTTTTTTTGCAGAGTGTGGTTCATGCATGGAATGAGCCTCCAGAAATACTGGAGAATGCAGGTACAGTTACAACATTTAAAAGACATTTGTATCAGAACATGAATAAAACGTCTTTGGAGGGATATGGGCCAAGCACAGGCAGGTGAGACTAGTTTAGTTTGGGAATATGATTAGCATGGACTACTTGGTCCAAAGGCTCAGTTTCTGTGCTGTTTGACTTTATGACTCTACAAGAGCAGGACAGGGAATAGCAATGGGTAGCTTTGGGGCGGCACAGTGGCTCAGTGGTTAGCACTGCAGCCTCACAGCCCCAGGGACCCGGTTTCGATTCCAGCCTCAGGTGACTATCTGTGTGGAGTTTGCACATTCTCCCCGTGTCTGCGTGGGTTTTCTCCAGGTGCCCTAGTTTTCTCCCACAGTCCAAAGATGTGCAGGCTAGGTGGATTGGCCATGCTAAATTGCCCATAGTGTTTAGGGGGGTGAGATGCTGCAAGGGGCGGTGTGGACTTGTTGGGCGGAAGGGCCTGTTTCCACACTGTAGGAAATCTAATCAACTACCAACTCGACAAAGCCTGTCCACCACCAACAAGGCACAAGACAGGAGTGTGATGGAATGCTCCCCACTTGCCTGTCTTAATGCAGCTTCAAGGAGCCTGACACCATCCAGGACAAAGCATCCTGTTTGATTGGCACAACATCTATAAACATCCCACTCCCTCCACCACTGACCTGGAAATATATTGCCGTTCTTTCCGTGTCACTGGGTCAAAATCCTGGAATTTTTCTCCTCAACAGCAATGTGGGTCAACTCATAGCACATGGACTGCCGCAGTTCAAGCAGCCAGCTTTGTGTTTCCCTCCCTGTGCCTCCCGCTCTTTATACTCAGTGATATGCAGTTCCACAATAAAAAGTTAGCACCAGGTCTGTGCAGGAACAGTTTGAAGTTAAATGCCACAACAGGAAGATAAAAGTCTTAGACCTTTCAGTAAACCTCAACCCTTTAGTAAGCTTTGTCAAAAACACAAGGGAATGCTGGCTATAAGGACAGAGAGCCAGGTGCCAGGCCGTGGTCAATAGCTGCTTTCATTAGAGATACCAGTCGCTTGTGGCAGTACTTCCTGATGTTCCTCCTGCTGAAGGTGCAGAGATTTATCCTCCTTTCTGGTGACACCAATCACTGGTAACTTGGTGCTTTGTTATCTGAACATTGACAGGAATGTGAATAGTTCCTTAGATTTTAATTCCAGATTTATGAACTGAAAACTAGTCTCCATAAGACCGTAAGACATAGGAGTGGAAATAAGGCCATTCAGTCCATCGAGTCCACTCCGCCGTTTAAATCATGGCTGATGGGCATTTCAACTCCACTTCCCTGCACTCTCCCCATAGCCCTTAATTCCTTGCGAGATCAAGAATTTATCAATCTCTGCCTTGAAGACATTTAATGCCCCAGCCTCCACTGCGCTCCATGGCAATGAATTCCACAGGCCCACTACTTTCTGGCTGAAGAAATGTCTCCTCATTTCCATTTTAAATTGATCCCCTCTAATTCTAAGGCTGTACCCATGGGTCCTAGTCTCCCCGTCTAACAGAAACAACTTCCCAGCGTCCACCCTTTCTAAGCCATGCATTATCTTGTAAGTTTCTATTAGATCTCCCCTCAACCTTCTAAACTCTAATGAATACAATCCCAGGATCCTTAGCCATTCATCATATGTTAAACTTACCATTTCAGGGATCATCCGTGTGAATCTCCGCTAGACACGCTCCATTGCTAGTGTGTCCTTCCTGAGGTGTGGGGCCCAAAATTGGACACAGTATTCTAAATGGAGCTTTATAAAGTCTCAGAAGCACATCACTGCTTTTACATTCCAACCCTCTGGAGTCTCATTATTGTAGGGCGTGTGATTTATATATATTTTAATATAATTTTTTTTGAAGAGTTTTTTTGAATTTTGAAGAAGTGACTCAAGTATTTTGATTGTGTCTGAATGGATTAATTATTAACTTCTAAATCTTCCATAGTCATGGGAAAAGGGATGAGATGGGATTTGAAGCAATTTTTTTTCACTCAGAAGGTGATGGGAGTCTGGAATGCACAGCCTCGGAGAGAAACCTCACAATCTTTAAAAAGCGCTTTGATGACCACTTGAAGTAGCGTAACATTCCAGTGTCCAGGGCCAGATGCGGCAGGAGGAGGGAAGATTTTGAAACAGCAACTTATATTCTGCTTGGGAACACTGCAGCCCAATGGTATCAATGCGGATTTCACAAGCTTCAAAATCTCCCTTCCCCCTATCGCATCCTAAAACCAGCCCAGCTCATCCCCACCTCCCTAACCTGTTCTTCCTCTCACTTATCCCCTCCTCCCACCTCAAGTCACACCCCATTTCCTACCTACCAACCTCATCCTGCCCCCTTGACCTTTCCATCCTCCCTGGACTGACCTATCCCCTCCCTAACTCACGAACTACCCTCACCTTTACTGGCTCCATCCCCGCCTCTTTGACCTGTCTGTCTCCTCTCCACCTATCTTCTCCTCTATCCACCTTCGATCCACTTCCCCCTCTCTCCCTATTTATTTCAGAACCCTCTTCCCCTCCCCCATTTCTGATGAAGGGTCTAGGCCCGAAACGTCAGCTTTTGTGCTCCTAAGATGCTGCTTGGCCTGCTGTGTTCATCCAGCTCCACACTTTGTTGTCTCAGTGGATTTTTTTGTTTTCTCATTTCTAGTTTTTGCAGCCTGTGCCCTAAGTTCTGGAAATCCCGCAGCCCCTATCTCTCTCTCTCTCTCTCTCTCTCTCTCTCTCTCTCTCTCTCTCTCTCTCCACCTTTCTTTACTTTTCTCCTTTATGACTTTGACACTGACCTCTTTGAACCAAAGTTTTGATCATGTGCTTCAATATCTCCTCACATGACTTGGTGTCAATTTTTATTGGACATTCCTGCAAACTGTCTGGGACGTTTGACTGTGTTTAAATCTGAGCTGTCGTTGAGTTGATCCTCTCTCCTAACTTGTAGCTTTTAGACCTTTGGCATTGCATTGAAATATGCTTTGTACAGAAATCGGGATGGCAGCTTTAGAAATACAATACTGCATTGCATTGTCACTGGATTGGATAAAAGCCTGTTCTCTGTTGCATACCAGTTACTTCTTTTACCAAATAGACATAAATTGAACAGGCTTGTGTAGAACATTCTACCAAATAAGACATTAAGACATAGGAGCACAAGTAGACCATTTGGCCCATTGCTTCTACTCCACCATTCAATGAGATCATAGCTGATCTAATAACCCTCAACTCCACTTTCCTGCCTGATGTCCATAACCCTTCCTGATTAAAAATCAGTCCATCATAGCCTTGCCTATACTGAACAACCCAGACCCGAAGCTGAAGTGCATATTATGAATTTGGGGATGAATGATATTGACACAATTTTCAGAGGTTTTTCTGTAATTCAAGTTTTTGAAATGTGTTTGTTTTTTTGGAAACTGCACCAATTTTGCTCCTGAAAGCTACATAACCATTTGAGTAACTCATGTATTTGAGCCAGGAACAGGGAGAAATTAGATCAATAATCCCAAATCACATTAAGATTAGCATGTGTGGGGAATAGAATGAAATATGCAGATAGCAGCAGAGATTCCAGGATTAATGCATCAGAATTTGAATCTCTTTTAAGGGAAAACACAATTTTAAAAAAACTTTATGAAATGATTAATGTATAAATTTGCATTTTTTTGTTCAAAATAGTCTAAATTTTCTTTTAAGAAAGCGAACTTCTTTCTGAATTGCTTTGTGCACTAGTTATACTCGAATTACTTCTGGAAAAGCTTGATACAAACCACTTGCATCAGTGATCAGTGTTTACTTTTCACTAATAACATATTGCACTATTGTGTGTCCAGGAATTACAGACCTATCCTACAATCTGATAGATTCTTACCATTGGCCTGTTGGTTAAAGCTTGAATTCCAAGTTTTTGTTTGAAAAATCAGATGTATGGCAGGATGGTGGAGCAGAATGAAGTACAGAGCCTGTACCCATGGTTCATTAGGTTGCTATGGTGATGAGAAACAATATTTCATTTTTTTAAATATTCCTCTGGCGCTCATTGAGTTTTGGTCGGGTATCACCACCTGATGGTCCATGGACGACTGAGGCTGCCCTTGTCTCTGGTATCCTTCTCACTCCTGGATTAACAACTCACATTCTGAAGAAGTGCAGAGCCCCCCTCAATCAGCTGCAGATGAGTTTCCCCTTGCTGAGCTCAGCACTGCTTCCTGAAGCAGCCGTTGCTGACTGACCCAGGCAGTGAGCAACCCATTGCCAGCCTGAGACAAGACTTTGCAATCTATCAACACAATTCTAACACAGCACGCTTTCTGGTTAAACAGCTCTACTGTAGTCAATCAACATGCCATGCTCTCCTTTCAGGATTGGGAAATCCAAAAAATTCTGGTGAGTTATTAGAAATATTTCATATTTTTAGAGGTTGTTGGAAATCGCCTGCAAGAACCTCGGCTTAAACTGCATAAATATAAAATCTTTCTCTGCTCATCTATTGTCATAATCTTGTATTAGATACTCACACTTGTTCATTCGAAACCCCCAGTATGTTTGTTGTTTCAGTAGATAGAGATTTCTGTGTTTCCGTCATCCTGCTGTATTCTGTATCGGCCTTTTACTACATTGATTTTTAGATGCAGTTTCTTGATGTTGAAAACCAGATGAGAATAGAATGCTGAATACCCATTTGTCAGTGTGAACCACATTAGCGCTCCTCAATTAATCGTGTTGTTTGCCTCAAGCACTGCATTTGGATAAAAGCAGCTGCAGTTTGCAATAAATAACAAATGCAGTTTTTCACCTTTCTAGTCCAAATTCAAAGTAGCCAGAAGGCTATTCTGATCTGTAGTGGGAAGATTAATGCAAGTAATGTGACAAAAAGTATCTTGCTTTAGTTTCTCATTAAAAATGGAAGTGAGGAACTTTGGTATTATTTCCCCACCCACTGCTCAGGAATTGAGGGAGAGATGCTTCCAGCATCATTTTTTGCTGAAAAAGTCAAAGGAGCCTCTTGTAGAACTGTTTGAGAGCAATTTCACCATTTTGTTTTACTCACTTATCCAATACATTTTTAAGATGAACAATATCTGTATACCATTCTGATTGGGATTGCTCGAATCTGCTTGTTGTTCAGAGATTTGTGTTGACAGCAAAGATATTGTCTTCCCAGCGTTTTTACCATAAACTTCATTCGTATTCCAAGTGCATTTTCTTTAGCTGTATTCCGGTGACTGGTGTGGAAAACTCAATAGGATTTTTTTATTCCACAAAGGCTGCAAGATAAATTGAAACACAAAACAAGTTTAACAGTGATTCCATCACAGTTTAGTTTGCTGAATTAGAAAGTGAAGCTAGGAATCTGGTTCCAGCCCTTTCTGGTGAATGATACTGGGTGACTGTGACGATAGTCTGTAATTGTATAAAGTCCAGTACCAGTAATCTGCTTTGTATTCATGAATGCAGGCAGGCTGTGCTATTTTGTTTCTAAGATGGGTGTACCAGGTATCTGTACATTGCCAAAAAATGCTTCCAGTAATTTATATTGAAGGGGTGGTCACTACAGGAAAAAAGTGTTTGGCAAGACTCTTGCTTTCCTAGATGACATTGAACCATATATCACCCTGTAATCAGCACGAATGTGATGGCACTCGCGTTCAGTGCAACCTGTTGTGTCTGAAGTGCTCAGTGGGATAATTTATGTAGTGTGCTGGTGAATAAATCATACTCAATTTATCTGTTTGTAGTTGTATTTATTTCTGATGTTTGTGTTTGTATTCACTGTCACTCCTGCAACCCCAGCTGTTTGACGCTGTCATTCTCTTTTTATTCATGCTCACTGTCTCATTTGACCATTCACTCGGCAGCTTGGTTCCTATCCTTCTGTGAATTCTTTATTTAAAATATATAATTTAACCTACAGCTTAGTAGAATGTTCTGTAACTGACATTACATGGCTGATCTTTGAAGGTTTGGAGAATCTTTGCAGGAATGTTGTTTAAACTTCTCCCCTCTTTCTGCACATCTCCACAATGTGTGAAAGATGTGTATAAAGTTTAGATGTAACAACATAAATGGAAATAGCTAATGGTTTTGGAAATTTAACAAAAGAGTAGCCTTTCCATTTCCAGTGTCAGCTGTTTAAATTGCATGATAGGCTCAATAAACTTAAGCTTTGCCTAATGTCCAACACATACTCTTCATCAACATACACTCAAAGATAAACAAACTTACTTCATTGAAATATGTGCATTTCTGTATCTACCGAAAGCTGTATATCTCCACAAACACACTCTCAACATCTAACCAGCCTCATTAACAGGATAACAGATGGCTTCTACTTTATACAATGAGAATCATTTTGATTTAACTGATGAGTGCACTAATGTACAATGTTTATTATCCCCTTCTATTTCCTGATGCCAGTGATTAGGACCAAATCTGTTGAGGCTAGAACGAAGAACAAATAAAAAGTTGTGTTTAGATGCTTCAGAGCATGCGAGCAGAGTTATTGGAGAAAGCAAAGGCCATCTCAGTATTTGTGATTTAGTTGGACGATTAAAGAACATAGGACCAGGAGCAAGAGAAGACCATTCAGCCCATTCAATAAGGTCATGACAACAACTCAAACTTACCCACCCATTCCCCATTTCCATAGATTCCCTGAGAATCACAAAATTCATCACTCCCAGCCTTCAATACAGCCAATGATTGACATCCACAACCTCCGGGGCAGAGGATTGCACAGATTCACAGCCCTTTGAGTGAAGATGTTTCTCCTCATCTCAATCTTAAATGATAATCCCTTCATTCTGACCAGGTCCTGTGATATACAACCTGTGACTAAGAGATTGCAATAGAGTGTGGGCACTGAAATTGAGGTTGACTGCTTGTTGGGAGGATAATTGCTAATCTGGTCTGTTTCTTTTGTTCATAACTTCCACACTTTTTTGTCTTCCTTTTTCTGAATATTCTACATCCCCTTTGGAGCATTTATACCTTGTGTGTGTTAGGGCTGGATTTCTGTGCCCCACTCTGCAGATTGTTCCAGGTTTTATCAACATTGTCATTGTTTTGAATGGCTCCTTGTGACAGCCACGTTGTGCCCATCGCCTGACCAATCTGTTCAATAAATCGCCATTGGAAGCAGTGCAGTTTCCTTGAATTAGTGACAGTCAGTGAAGAGGGTGGGAGATTGGCTGCTCATTCTAGATCCTGCATATCAAGCTAATGTAATTGGTATATCAAACATAGACACGCCCACGCACACGCACGCAGACATGCACTCACACGTGCACACTCACACACGCACACTCATACACATGTGCACTCACACACACTCATATACTCACTCACTCATTCTTTCACACACACACACACACACACACACACACACTCTGTCTCTCTCTCACACACACACACACACACACACACACACACACACACACACACACACACACACACACACTCTGTCTCTCTCTCTCACACACACACACACACACACACACACACACACACACACAATCTCTCTCTCTCTCTCTGTGGCCAAGCAGCATCAGAGGAGCAGGAAAGCTGACATTTCTGGTCTGGACATTTCTTCAGAAAAAGACCCTTTTTCTTCATCTTGTTATCTTAGAATCTCCAGCATGGGCAGTTCTTACTAAATCTGAATTGAAACACCATGGGTGCCCAGGTTGATGCTGGCTATGCACGCTGGCTGATCATGTGAATACGTGATTGAGTTGACCAATCATGCACCTCCCTTGCATTCAATGTTGAATGGAAAGCTACTGTTCCTGGAAACTGCATTTAATAATCTGCTCACACACTCCAAAATATCCCCAGCTTATAAATTATTGCCAGTTATTGTTTCACTTGCATTATGTTGTGATGTAGGGACAGAGACCTGGCCTAACTATAGTGTAATTTTTTGCATGGCTGTGTTGCAGTGTAATTAGGTAGGGAAGCTCCTGTCAACTAAGGAAAGATGGTGAGAGATTCCCTGGGGAATGGTAACATCTCAGCTTTAGTTTCTGAACTCTGAGTCCACTTTCTGTTGTAGTTGAGTTCTGTTGTTGTCAGTGCTCCTGAAATAGTGAGACAAGTTTCAAACTTTCTCAACGTACCAAGGAGATGAAAATCATGTCAGTGTTTCCTCAGTGCTCAAACCAATAGCAGCAGCTAGATGTGGATGGGTGGACCTTTCCGAACATGTTTAGCTTTCTGGATGCTAAGCTCTGTTCTGTTTAGCCACTGTTGGAATTTCACAGAATCACAGAATTGTTACAATGGAGAAGGAGGCCATTCAGCCCATTGTGCCTACACCAGCTCTATTACCTCGTGCCGACCTCCTGTTTTTCCCAAACCTTTGCACTCCATTTCTGTGCAAATAACCATCCAATGCCCTGTTGAATGCCTTGATTGAACCTGCCTTCTGCCTACATCACATTTCAGACACTCTCTGAGTGAAGGAGCTCTTTTTCCCACATCATCCTTGCTTCAGTGACACATCACCTTCAATCTATGCCCTGTCGTTGTTGTTTCTTTTACAAGTGGAAGCAGTTTCATCCTATCTACTCCCTCATGATGTCAGAAAACCTCTATCAAATCTCCTCTCAGCTGCCTTCTCTCCCATAAGAACAGCCCTAACTCTTCAATCTATCCTCAGAACACAAGTTCCCCATCCCTGCATTCATAGACTCACAGTAGACAGGAGCAGGAGGAGGCCATTCAGCCCTATGAGCCTGCAGCAACATTCTTCACAATCATGGCTGACCAACAACTCAACCGCGTAATCCTACTTTCTCCCCATAACCTTTGACCCCATTCACCCCAAGTATTATATCTAGCTGCCTCTTGAATACATTCAATATTTTGGCATCAACTCCTTCCTGTGGTAATGAATTCCACAGGCTCACACTCTTTGATTGAAGAAAGGTCTCCTCATCTCCGTCCTAAATGGTCCACACTGAACCCTCATGCTGTGATCCCTGGTTCTGGACACACTCACCATCGGGAACATCCTCCCTGTACCTACCCTGCCCTGTCCTGTTAGGATTTTCTAAGTGTCTATGAGATTTCACTCCCCCACCCCCATTCGTCTGAACTCTGGCGAAAACTATCCCAACCTGCGAAGTTTCCAGGAAAGAGATTAACTATCTCCATTGCACCCACATGTTTCTTACGGGCTGCCCACAACTGTACACCGTACTCCAGCCGAGGTCTAACTAGTGTCTTGTACAAGTTCAACAACACCTTGCTCTAGGACTCTCTCGCTGCAGGAATGTGTGAATTGGGAGGTGCCTGCAAACACCTTGCAACTAATACCAGAAGGGGAAATGATAACCTTTTGTTCAACATTTCTAATGATTGACTCAACCTGAATGTGTATAACAAAACTCAAACTGCATAGAAGTCCAAATGTTGGAGTTGAAACTCCCTTCCTCTCCCCCCACCACGTATTTTAACAAAAACCAAAACTCACGGTTGAAACGCTAACCTGTGCCTTTCTGATGCTGAATGTACTTCATTTTGAGAATGTTCAGAATATAAAACGCCATAACAGGCCACAAAGCCCAACAGTATCATTTTTATCGTGATGCTCCACGCAAACTTCTTCTGAACCCCCTCCAACATCTCACTCTGTCAACACAATCTTCTATTTCTTTCTCAATGATGTGGAATTGTTTTCTGTACATCCCCATTAAACCACATGAAACCAGAAGACACTGTCACCTGTTGAAAATTGGCCCAATTCAGAGCTGGAACTAAACCCAGCTCTAAGTACCTGTCGTAATATGAGCTGTAAAAGCTATTTCTAGCATTATATCAGTGAGTATCTTATGACTGATACACCCACTCTGCTGACTAGGTGCAGTGTTTATACTGGGATAGCCAAATTGAACTGTGGTATGCGTGTAACCACTAGTTACTGCCACACTGTTTTCTGGAAAAGAAATGCAGTGGAAACAGAGTTCTTCCAAATTTGACTTCCTGAAAGAGCCTTCCCAAATCAGGTACGTTCTCTCTCATTTTCAAGTGAGGCACCAGAATGGGGTTTCGTCAGTTGGATATGCTTGTCATTAAAGCAGCACCAGTTTGTTCAAGATAATAAAATGTGAGGCTGGATGAACACAGCAGGCCCAGCAGCATCCCAGGAGCACAAAAGCTGATGTTTCTGGCCTAGACTCTTCATCAGAGAGGGGGATGGGGTGAGGGTTCTGGAATAAATATGGAGAGAGGGGGAGGTGGACCGAAGATGGAGAGAAAAGAAGATAGGTGGAGAGGAGAGTATAGGTGGGGAGGTAGGGAGGGGATAGGTCAGTCCAGGGAAGATGGACAGGTCAAGGAGGTGGGATGAGGTTAGTAGGTAGGAGATGAAGGTGCGGCTTGGGGTGGGAGGAAGGGATGGCTGAGAGGAAGAACAGGTTAGGGAAGCAGAGACAGGTTGGACTGGTTTTGGGATGCAGTGGGTGGAGGGGAAGAGCTGGGCTGGTTGTGTGGTGCAGTGGGGGGAGGGGACGAACTGGGCTGGTTTAGGGATGCGGTGGGGGAAGGGGAGATTTTGAAGCTGGTGAAGTCCACATTGATCCCATTGGGCTGCAGGGTTCCCAAGCGGAATATGAGTTGCTGTTCCTGCAACCTTCGGGTGGCACCATTGTGGCACTGCAGGAGGCCCATGATGGGCATGTCATTTAAAGAATGGGAGGGGGAGTGGAAATGGTTTGCGACTGGGAGGTGCAGTTGTTTAGTAGTAGTGAGAGCCCACACAGAAATATCCTGACCTGAGTTGTTATGCTACAGTAATTATTAGAACTTACATAACTTTTCAAATTAGTGTTACTTTATGATTTATTAGAAGGGTGTCTGGTTTATTTTGGCATGAACAGTTTGTGGTTGATAAAATAATCATCAAAATTTGTTTGGAATGTCACCAGAGTTCAGAAGTGTAGGAAACCATTAGATAAATGAGCCAGCAACTTTAGTGCCAAATTTGAGTTTTAGATGTGTGTAGATAATCGATGGAACTTCTGGCTTAGATTTTAGTGATATCTGTAATGGAGACATGTTCCCTTCCCAGTAGATGAGTGGGCTAACACTGAATTAATACATACATCGTTGATGTGATGTAGATCTGTGCACATGGATGTTCTGTAATTGGTGATCCTGTAACTGTTAGAAAAGGATACATGAATTAATAACAAAATGGCTACTCCCCTCATTACAAAGTATATTGTGGAAATCTTGGGGTTTTGAGGTGGGTTTCATCTATGTCTCATCTGAATCAGATCTAGTTTATTTGATTCAATTAACACACAGAGCAATAACCAGGAATCCACAAGACACTTGAAAAAATAATAAGAGCTGATGTACAGTATTAAGATAGCTGCCAGTATACACCATACACTGTAGCAATTTACACAGATGTAAAGTCAGCAATTAAGTTAATGTGGACTTTCCAGAAAGCCCATTTAAAATAAAAGGAGAACAGGGCTACCATTTGTGTTTTGTGTAAATGGTTTACGAACGAAGTGTCTTATTTTTCACACTGTTTTCCTGGATCAATTTAAAACTTTGGAATGTGCAAAACTGGATAAAGGCTCATTGGGGCTCAACTAGGCACTCTTAAGGTTTGCAAATCCTCCAGAAGAGAAAATGTTTGTTTATCTTCCTGTTTAAACGGTTTACTTTGTGGTAATGTTGGCCATTATAGTTGAAAATGAATTGAAACTGTAACCATCAGAAAATCAAACTCTAGAATTAAAGCTACAATCTCATGACGTGTAACTGTTTGTCTATAAGGAAGACCAGGAAGGTGAATAGTGTCATCAAATTCAAGAAGGAACCTATTAATGATTTTTGGCAGGTGCAGTTTGAGGAATACAAGAGAGAGTAGTGTTGTAATCTGTGAACTTTAAGTCTGGATGGAGAGGCTGAATCTTTCCCAGCCCTGTACGATCAGGAATGATCATTTTAAAGACAGCCAGCACATTCCCTATTCATTATCTGAAATATATTGTCACTCAGTTTTACTTATTGCTTAGACTTAAAGGTCAGTAAAAGGATTTATTTGAATTGCATATACTCACTGCTCAATATCACTGCACTTTCGGCGAGACAGCACTGAAATGTCAGCATCGGTGAGAACACTAGCTATAAGCGGGTAATTGAAAAGAAGTTCTGAAGTGACTTACAAAGGTAGTCATTGTTTTCAGGAACAAAATTATGACTTGGAAACTGAGGGGAAAGTTATGAGAAGTCTGACAAGGCGTTTTTATCAGACTTTTGTGTAAAGTCAAATGCACTGGGAATAAATACCTCCTTCCACTCTGAATTCGTAAATTGCCTCAACAAAGTAAGTTTGGCCTCCATCTCAGTTAATTTTCCAGTAATTGCACATTCACAGAAACTGGGTAATGAGTTTTCAGCAGTTGGATATTTTCTCTCTAGAAGAGCTCAGGTGGCTTCTGAGGGGACATACTGATATTAAAACAGTGCTATGGACAAGGCTGAAAATAAGTCCTAAAGACCTGTGAAGTCTGGAGGAAAGTCATACTTACATTTTTCCTGTTGCTGGTTCTCAGACTGAACAAGAGTGAAAGTGATGGAGCTCAGTGCATTGAGCATAGATTTGTATGTTCAATGTTCTATTTACTCTTGAAAGATAGACTTTAAATTTACAACCTTAACAAGTTTCCATTCTAATTCTGTGCCATTTAATGTAGTTTCTACATTTCTGTTTGCCTCAGTTCCTTTTTCTTCAGAGTGTGATGTGGAGAACTGATGTATTTATAACTTCAGAGGAGTAATAGCAAAATGCTTAATATGTGAACCCAAGCAAAGAGCATTACCAGGATTTTTTTCATAATGAAAAACATTGTTTGTAGATGTTCAGGTTTTTGACCTGGCTGGTCACTGAATTGTTTGGGCTGCAGTTACAGCTTTCTCTAAATCAGCCCTGTTTTTGCAGCCACTTTCTACTGAATGCTAGACTCTTTCTCCCTTCTTCGGACTCTTGCCATCCTGCACTTACTGCCACCTTTCACCAAATTCAGTTTAAGATGAGCAATGTTTGTGTTAAAAGTCACAGCAACAGGGTGGATTAAAGATGCAGCAACATTGCCGAAGGTGTCTCAGTGTTGTTAGAGACAGACAATGGGTGAGATGAGCATTGTACTAATGAAGCCAATCTGGAAAGACCAAATACCTGAAGGTGTGCTTAATCTGTTCAAACAGGCTGAATCATTCTCACCAGCAGAATATACTCTGCCATTTCTTATTTAGATAGATGATTGGAAATCTGGCCTCAAAGCAATTCATCTGAACGTCAAGTTTGAACTTAACTTTGCGTTTGCTGACTGATTCACTCTTGGGAACAGTTCCAAAGATTAAAGTCACAATGGGTATTGTTCAACTTGGTGGGCTTTCTGATGTAGACTGATGCATGTAGTAATTGTAATGACATCAGCCGGGTGGACTTCATAGAATATTAGTTCCCTGATGGGGCCGTTAATCTGGTTTAATCAGGGAGCCCTGGCTGACAGATATAAACAGGAGTGTCAGACACTCTAAGAGCTGGCTTTGAGGGAGCTGGATCTGTGTCAGCACTCTCCACCTGTAACAACGAGTGACTTGGTAATGGGATACCAGCCTGTGTAGCGTTATTTCAATGTAGAATTACATCAACAGCACAGGCTCAATTCCCAGAATGATTGAGGTCACCGTCAGTGTCCCACCTTCATAACCTCTCTCCTCACCCGATGTGGCGGTTTAACCTGAGCCATCGCTGCCTGTCGGAGAGAGTAGCCTAAAGTCATCTGGGACAGTGAGACTTTACCTTAGCCCCATGTTAATAGTACATGTTCTGTGAATGCTTAATAGGTGAGCCCAAGCCAGGAGCATTAACAAGATTTTTTTTTCATAATGAACAACATGATTGATCTGAAACCTGAAACACTTACACAACCAAGGATCGTTAGGTTATTATCAAGAGTAAGAATTCTGGGCTCGCATTTTTGGTCCATTCCGAAAAAAACTGGGATCAAACACAGGATGAATGGCCTGTACGCCTTTTAGTAAGGCGAACAATCATTGGGTGAGAGGTGACAAGATTATCTTTTTGTCAGTGCAGCTTTAAGTTACCTTCTAGACACAATCAGTCTTCACAACTACACTCATGAGACTGTCTACTCAGGGGCCAATTGTGAACCAATTGAAGAATGATAGAGGGAATAAATCTGGCAGGTAATTCACTGAGATTTTCTTCCTAGAGAAGGAGCAAAATTTGACCTTCTCTTGAGAAATAAGGCAGAGCAAGTGACTGAACTGTTAGTGGGGAAACACTTTGGGGCCAGTGACAATAATTCTGTAAGTTTTAGAATAGTTATGGAATGGGATAGGCCTTGTATAAAAGTTAAAATTCTAAGTTGGAGTCAGGCCAATTTTGACAGCATGAAACAGAACTTTCAAAAGTTGACTGGAATAGACCTTTTTCAGGTAAAGGGATCACTGGCAAGAGAGAGCTTTTAAAGAAGTGAAGTAATGAGTGTTCAGAGACAATATTTTCCCGTTAGACTGAAAGGTAAGGCTTCTGGAGTAGGGAACAACAGTGAATAGAGACATTGCGGCTCAGGTCATTAATAAGAAGGAGGCATATACAACAGGGATCAAGTGAATCTCTTGAAGATTATAAGGGAAGTAGGGACATTCTTAAAAGGGAAGTCAGGAGGGCAAAAAGGGGGATCTGAGATAACCTTATGTGCCAAGGTTAAGGAGATTCCAAAGAGATCCTTCAAGTACATTAAGGGCAAAAGAGCAAAGGGGGACAGAATAGGGCCCTTTTATGTTCAACATGGTCATCTATATGTGGATCCACAAGAGATGGGGGAGATACTAAATGAATATTTCCCTTCAGTATTAACAATGTGAAAGATATGGAAGCTACAGAACTTGGGAAAATTATCATTGATGTTTTGAAAAGAGTCCGTGTTTCAGAAGAGGAGGAACTGAAGGCCTTATAACGCATAAAGGTAGATAACTCTCCAGGACCTGACCAAATGTATCTGAGGACATTGTGGGAAGTTATAGAAGAAATTGGGGGATGCCTAGCTGAAATCTTTCTATCATTTACAGCCGCAGGTGACGTGCTGAGAGACTGAAGGATGGCTATTGTGGTGCCTCTATTTGAGAAAAGCTGTCTGGAAAAGTCAGGCTCACTGGGCTATAGTTCCCTGGTGTTAATGGTGGATAGGTTGTTGAAGGAGATTTTGAGAAGCAGGATTTACATGCATTTGGAGAGGCAAGGACTAATTAGGGATAGTCAGCGTGGCATTAAGTGTGGGAATTGCTGTCTCTCAAACTTGACGACAGTTTTGAGGATGTGACCAAAAGGAATGATGAGGGCAGAGCAGTAGACATTGTCTACATTGATCTTAGCTAGGCCTTTGACAATTGTAGACTGGTTACTAAAGTTTGGTTACATGGGATTCAGGGAGAACTTCACAGTAGGAGACGAAGGGGGGTGGTGGTCATGGGTTGTTTTTGAACTGGAAGCCTGTGACCAGTGGTGTTCCATAGGGATCAGTGCTAAGTCCACTGTTATTTGTCATTTATATAAATGATTTGGATGAGAATTTTGGTGGTACGGCCAGTAAGTTTGTGGATGATAAAATTGGTTGGAAAAGTAAACAGTGAAGAAGGTTATCTTAAGATTACAAGGGATCTTATCAATTGGGCCAATGGGCTGAGGAGTGGCAGATGGAGTTTAATTTGGATAAATGCAAGGTATTGCGTTTTTGTAAAATGACTAAGGGCAGGGCTTTGACAGTTAATGATAGGGCCCTGGGGAGTGTTGTAGAACAGAGAGACCTATCGGTTCAGATGCACAGCTTATTGAAGTTTGTGTCACATGTAGATATAGTAGTAAGGAAGGCATTTAGAATGCCTGGCTTCACTTTTCAGACGATTGAGTGTTGGCTGAAAATGATATTGGTGTGGCCAATTTTTGGAGTACTATGTACAGCTCTGGTCGCCCTGCTATAGGATGGATATTATTACATTGGAGAGGGTGCAAAAAAAGTTTACAAGGATGTAACAGATACTGAAGGGTTTCAGTTATAATGAGATGCTAGATAAGCTGAGACTTGTTTCCATGGAGTGTATGTGATTGAAGGGTGAACTTACCAGCGAGTTATAAAATCACGAGGGACGTAGATAAGGTGAATAGCAAAGGTCTTTTCCCTAGGGTGGAGGAATTCAAAATTAAAGGGCAGATTTTGAAGTGAGAAGTGAAAGATTTAAAAGGGACCTGAGGGGCAACCATTTCACACAGAGGGTGGTTTGTATGTAGAATGAACTGGAGATGAATTGGTAGATGCAGGTGGAGTTACCATACTTAAAAGACATTTGGACAGGTATATGAAAAGGAAAGGTTTAGAGAGATATGAGCCTAGCCCCGGCAAGTGGGATTCATTTAGTTTGGGAACTTGGTCTGCGTGGATAAGTTGGACTGAAGGGCCTGTTTCCATGCTGCATGACTGAGTCTATGAATAGGTTCAGTTAATGGAAATGGATTTAGGAATGACAATAGCAGGTAACTGTTTGTTGTAAGATCTAGATTGTTTGAATTAATAGTCAATATCAGCCCTGAATGGAATTATGCTTCTGATGAAAGGTCACAGACTGTTAACTCTGTTTCCCTCCTGACAGATGATGCATGACCTTTTATCTGTTGTTAATTTTGATGTCTTTTGCTTCTAGCATTGGAGATTTACTCAGCTGAAAATAGTGTTAAATTAAGTCTCTGACATTCCTTTTGTCAAATCTGCCTGCTGAAGGACCACTGGCTTTCATAGCAGTAACAAAAGCCAGGCTGTTATCTTCCTGATGAATGTTCCATATCCACTTCCCTGGTCAATCTCACTTTGACTCTGACTTATAAGTTTCATGTCCATACACCATGCACTGACCTTAGAAAAGATGGGTTTAGACAAAGCTTAGGCTGTTTGATTTGAGGCTAAAACATCGAGTTCGGAAGAATGGTGACTGATTTGCAGCAATGTCTGAAACAGAATGTTAATTGTCTTCTGCCCATAGAATTATTTTTCAGTTCTGAAACTTGTTACCTTTTCTCAGTTGCCTTTGCAGTATTTTTTGTGTTTAGTTCAAATGCTTTATTGTGTTTGGTTTTATGTCCAGGCAAATGGGACTCATTTAGTTTCTGAACTTGGTCAGTATGGACGAGTTGGACCAAAGAGTCTGTTTCCATGTTGTACATCTCAATGACTATGTGACTGTGGTTTGTGTGACTTTTGATTCCTTTATAATGTTGCAAGTTGAAAAGGTCCACTGGGTTTAACAAGTCTAAGCCATCAATGCACCCTATTTCTTCATGATTTTCCCCCCTCCCCAGGGACCTGGAATGACTGCCTGGAAACGCGGTGGCCGTAGGTTCAATTGAGACATTCAAAAGGGCACTGGATGTTTATTTGATTAGAAGGAGTGTGTGAGAATGTGGGCGAGAGGGAGAAGATCAGCACCAGGTAATGGAGTTGTTGCAAGCACAATGGGATTTATGGCCCCGTTTTGCACTGACATTTCTGTGATTCTGCGTACATATCCGATTCGCTGTTGGATCCATTTGGAGATCCTGTGAGATCTTGTGCAGAAGACTGAAGTTTGGATGGTGATGATTTAATTTCCTGTTGTTCTTGTCTTCCAAATGTTAATTTGTGCCTTCTGTTTTATAAACCACTAACATTGTGGAAAATAATGAAGTGACTGCGGCAATTTTTTTTTCAGATAACTTTCCTAACGATCATGTCTACGTTTTATGGGAAGCAAAGGCAGTTTAGCTCAGTGTAGTTTAAAGTTTACAGAAACACAGTTGAATTCACGTGACTGACGTTGAATGTATTTATTGCCACATCACTAGGCGTGTCCGGGACATAGGCTGTTATGAGTAATTGTGTACGTATTTTTGATCATTTATCTTGTTCATTGCCATGACCAGTGTACATCATTTGCAATGAGCTGTACATTCACACTCACAGTATGCAGCAGTGATGTCACTATAAGCAACACAGTGCGTGGAAATCTGCTTTTGTGTTGTGCAGCCCGCAGGTAGTATGCCAACTTCTGTCAGCAAGAAAACCAACCCGAAATCCTGTACTGAATCTAATCACAGCAAAAAAAAAGCTGTTGCGGGATGGTGGGCTATAATCCATTCCCGTGTGGGCATTGTGCACAGGGGATGGTTATAAACCTGTTGGCTGTCTCTCCCGTATTTTATCTTGGTCTCTGAATCTCCTGCCTCTTTCTTGGTTTGGTTTCTGCCTTGCAATCATTTCTGAACATCTCCTTTATTCTGCCTTACTTCAAATGAAATCAGCAGCTTCTGGATTTCACTGTGTTGTTGGTCTTGTAGCTGTAATATACGTTAGATAATGGATTCTGCAGAATAGTTCAGAGTTCAATCCACATTTCGTTGACGGTTAATGAAGCTGTTTATGGTGGTGATAAACAACCATTACATGGTAAGATTTTAAATCTACCAGATCAATATCTCTTTCGTAAATAGAGGTCATTGTTGAACAGGGGTTTTATTTTTGTAGAAGTGAAATCTCTAGATTCATCTGTACCAAGTGACTTCATATTGCAAATATTTTCATATTGCACAGTGATTTACAGAACTCTGCAAGATAAAGGATCCTGGCTTGTTCAGACATTTTTACATTACTATACATATTAGCCAGTTTTAACCAATTGACCATTCTATTAATTTTATTTCTCATTAATGCTTGCTAACCCCATTAACTCCCTGCAGTTCGCATAGCATTAATTGCACATCATTTCAGCTCTGACAGTGCTGTGCACAAAAGTAATTAATTTTGTGCATATATTTATTTAATGAATGAAGTTCATTGACTTTCAGCTGTAATGGTGGGCACAATTAATTCTGCTGTCACAATTACTGTACAGAGAATAGCCACTTTCTTCCCATTTCAGACCAAATCATTTCAGAATGCATTTGGAGGTAGGCAATGCAGGGCTGCTGTGGCTAAGACACTGACATTTTACTCCTGGGGCCCCTGTGTGAGGAGAGGAAAGACTGTTTTCTATCTGATTGTAAAAGTCTTACAGAAGGTTGTGTGTGGACAGCACCTCGATTCAGTTCTGTGTATCTAAGAGGATCACAGCTTGAAGCTAACCTCAATTTCACAGATGCCCCGGGCTAATGGGTGTGTCAGAAGATGGCAATTGTGACTTTCTGCAAAGATGTTAATCCCCTGAGACTGGACAGAGTAGGGACAGGTTTCACTTGGCATCTAAACTTTCCTGGACAGAGCTCTTGAGATGGTGAGTCATTTGCATGCACTGACCTGCTAACTTCATTTTGACAAGAAAAGTATATGATTATTGAATCTCGCTGTTACCAGATGGTACAGACCTCATTGTGTTTTAACTTCTTCTTTTCAACATCACTTCTGTCACTAATACGGTTTATGTATGAATATTGTAGCTCCTCACAAGCCCAGAATTTCTTCCTTTGGGTGGCACGGTGGCTCAGTGCTTAGCACTGCAGCCTCACAGCACCAGGGACCTGGGTTCGATTCCAGCCTCGGGCAACTGTCTGTGTGGAGTTTGCACATTCTCCCCGGGTCTGCATGGGTTTCCTCCGTGTGCTCCGGTTTCCTCCCACAGTCCAAAGATGTGCAGGTTAGGGTGGATTGGCCATGCTAAATTGCCCGTAGTGTTTAGGGGTGTGTGGGTTATAGGGGGATGGGTCTGGGTGGGATTCTTCAAGGGGCAGTGTGGACTTGTTGGGCCAAAGGGCCTGTTTCCACACTGTAGGGAATCTAATCTATAGCTCCAGCAGCTGCTCTGTTGGGTTCTGGAGTTAGAAACCTCAGTGACACACTGTATCTCTTGATGTCATTTAACACTGCTACAACACGAATAAAAGTAAGGAAGTCATTTTCAAAATTTATCAATTATTAATAACAGGATTATTTTAATCCTTTATTTCTTACAATACGGTGCATTTA
Organism: Stegostoma tigrinum; assembly: GCF_030684315.1. NCBI lineage: Eukaryota > Metazoa > Chordata > Chondrichthyes > Orectolobiformes > Stegostomatidae > Stegostoma > Stegostoma tigrinum. The sequence goes on along the minus strand of NC_081381.1, from coordinate 9,710,414 downwards.
TTGTATGAGAGGACGCAGTCTGAATGTATCCTCCTGTGTAATTATGTTTATACCATCAAGGTGGGAGGATTTGCTGTTTTTAAAATGGTGACTTGCATTAATGAAATCAGGAATTTTAATTTGGAGTGGGATTCATGCAGAGTGATAGAAGTCTGCAGGTCAGAAAAAAGCCCTTTGGCCCACTGGGTCTGTACTGGGTGCAGAGTGAACAAGGAAAATATTGCTTCCCCTGGTGAGAGTATGTGCCAATGGTGATTTTAAGTCAATTCCATCACCAGCTACTTGTTTGAAACAACAGATAAGAGGGAGCAGAGCCTGGTGTGGAGGAAATGGGCGTTTTGTAACAGTTGACAAGAGGAAAGAGCGAGGAAGCTTTGGAACTGAGAGGGAAAATCAAGTAAAGCTTATGGATATCATGTCTGACTCGTCTTCACAATGAAGCTGCAGTGCAACTAGTCTGTTCGTATCCCATTAGTACTGCTGTTGAATGGGCTGCTCCTTCTTTGGAATGGGAGGCCTACACTTGCTTTAAAAGCTGTGAAGGGTGTTCCTAATGCTCCGGCTCCATAAACATGTAAGAGAATTGATCTTGATAGACCAGTTGAGGACAGTCTTCAACTGGCATGGCAGTGATGTTGACTTTTCCAAGCAGGCCAGAGGTTGGGAAAGGCAGGGGTGTGTACCCCTAATTGCATATTTAAAAAAGAACTTCTTCAAGATCTTAACAAGAGAAATTGGGATTATTTACATACAGAGGAACTTGTGTTCCTGAAATTAAATTGAAATTTGGCCATGTTTGATGCCTAACTTACTCCCTGGTAGTGCTTGCTGCTTGCGAATATCTGAAGAAATGGAAGTTATACTGCTGTCAGCGAGCCTCCTACAATGAGGATGTTGAAGGATCTTGTGCTAAGAAGCTTTGCCCTGTGTGATTTGCGTCATGCAAACAACATGAAAAATCCTGTGGAACTGAGGACAAGCCTTCACGTGGGCTTGCAGCTATGACAGTATATGGTGCTGTGGTCTAACCGGAGCAAATATTTGGTAAACCAATTTTAAGTGTAAAGGAAAAATGACCTGAGCGCTCATACGTCACTTTCAACCCAGTAGCACGCCTCTGACAGCACCTGATTTATGAGATTGCTTGTTGTGTTAAAATAAGAACATTCATCCCTCATTCTGCTCACAAACACTTCAATACACTGTTCCTTCTTCCAATTAATAACCGAAACTGTCAGCTGGTCCCATTTTCACTTTTATAAAGACCAAATATTTCTTGAAAATGTAATAACAAATCTTTTATAGATGAACGTGTATAGCCTGGAATAATGATACAATTGAGTCAATAGATCAAGCGGGAGAGGGGTACATTTTAAACAAAGTCCCTTGCCTGACGAAGGATAACCAGAAACTGTAAGGCAATTTCCTCAGCCTGAATCACCAGCCTCATTATATGTCTTGTACAGACAATACAGTGTGACTTTCATTTTGGGGTCTATCAAAAAGAAACATCTTATATTTATATATTTGGAATGGAATACAATCCCCGTGAGAAACTGCAAACCAAAATGACTAAATAACAACCCCGCTTTCCCCTATTTCAAATGAAGAAATTGCCTTTGATTAAATATGGATTGACAGGCAAACAGCCATGAGACCATTGTTTATTGCCAGTAAGACCTGTCTCGTTTCATTAATGTCCCTTTGTCAGGGAAGGAAACCTGCAAACTGGCCAACTTGTGACTCCAGGCCAACAGCAATGTGGGGAAATTGGGGAGGGGTGATAAAACGTTGCATTAGTCAGCCACATCCACATCCCATGAACCATTAAAGATTGTTGTTGGTTTGCCTGTTTTAACGAAGCTCTCACACTTCATCATACCGGGTGATGGCATTTATAGTGCGCTGTGATGGGCCATCGGGGAACAGTGCAACAACTAATTGTATTGTCTGCCAGCCCTCACCTGACAAATTGCTCCAGCGAAACCAATCACTTCTGTGGGAAATACAACTTGTTGCTCCTCAGTTGGCCTCGAAGATCTTCAGCGAAGTGCAATGCGACCGTGAGGAGTTTTAGAAAGATGAAATTCTAACTGATTTATTGTCATGTGCATCGAAATACAGTGAAAAGCTTTGTTTATGAGCAGTACAAACAGATCACAGCAAGCACAGGATGTACAGATCAAAAATATGTAGAGGCATACAGGTTACTTTGCAGGTTACATCATTTGAGGCTACAGACCATTCACCTGTCTGATAACAGCTGGAAAGAAGCTGTTCCTGAACCTGCTTGTGTATGTGCCCAGGTTTCTGTACCTTCTGCCTGATGGAAGAGGTTGTAGGAGGCCATTATCAGGGTGCGATGGGTCTTTTGATATTGGTCATCACTCCCCAGTAGCGAGCCATGTAAATGGAGTCTGTGAAGGTCTGGGCGGTTCACACCACCTTCTGTAGTTTCTTACAGTGCTGGGCAGAGCAGTTGCCGTGCCAGGCCGTTATGAACCTGGACAGTCTGCTTGCTATGGTGTATCTGTAGCAGTTGGTGGGACACCTTATGGACATGCCAAATTTCCTGAGCTGCCTGAGGAAGAAGGGGCACTGTTGTGCCTTCCTGACTGTCACATTTATGTGGGACATCCAGAGGAGGTCGTTGTTTATCATCACTCCGAGGCAACTGTCATTTTATAAATCCCTATATTTATAAAACAAAGCAATGTCAGAATGTTTCTAAGCTACTGAGTTCCAGAAAATGGGATTAATCTGCAGACCAGTTAGAACAGTCCAGTGAGCTGGGGTGTAGATGCTCTTGACTCACTTTGCCAGTTTGATTTCTGGCAAGTGCTGCAGAACCAGCTTAAGTATGTAATCTTCAGCTTTATCCTCACACTGACTCCAGTGTAACTATGATTATTTTGAAACTATTGAGAAGTGGATCATTAAGATTTCTAGAAACGTGTAATTTTCGTTTGAAGTTCTTCTATTTGCAGGCAATCAATTACATTCAGATTGAGATTGCCATAGTTAGAGAATGGGGAATCCCAGCACTCCACAGTTGCTGAATTCAATAGGCAGGTACTGGTCTCAAACTGACACTCTGAAACATAGGAACAGAAGTAGGCCATTCAGCCCATCAAAGTCTGACATTATAATCCTTAACTCCACTTTCCTGCCTTTTTTCCTGTAGCCCTTAATTCCCTTACTGATTTTTTTTTAAGAAGCTTATACTTATATTCCAGGGATGTATAGTTACAAACATGAGAAAGCACAAACTATCTTAGCCTTGAATAACTTAATAACCCTGCCTCAAAGGTTCTCTTGGGTAAAGAATTCCATAGATTTGCCACCCTCTGAGAGAAGAAAATTCCTCCTCATCTCTATCTTAAATGTGAAACCCCTTACTCTGAGATTATGCCTTCTGATCCTAGAATCTCCTACAAGAGAATACACCGTTGCTCCATCTACCCTATCAAATCCTCTAGGAATCTTGTACGCTTTAATAAGATCACCTCACATTCTTCTGAATTCCAATGAATACAGGCCCCATTTACTCCAGGTCTCATCAGGCTGTCCCTCCGTACCCACGATCAGCAGAGTGAACCTTGGCAGATTATCTTTTCTTCAGTAAGGGGACCAAAACTGTTTACAGTATTCCAGCTGTGGCCTGCTTGTTTTGTTTTAGCAAAACCTCCCTACTTTCATATTCCATTCCCGTGGAAATAAAGGCCAATGTTCCATTTGCTTTTCCTATTGACAGCTGAACTATGATGTTAGCTTTTTAAGATTTATGCAAATCCCTCTGAACTATTGTTTTCTACAGTCTTTCTCCATTTAAATACTATTAACTCCTTTTCTTGCCAAAGTGCATGACCTCACATTTTCCCACATTTTATTCCATCTGCTAAACGTTTAACTCACTCACTGAACCTGTCTACTTCCATCTGCGAGTTCTTTGACATCCTTACCACCTGTTTTCCTTCCTATTTTGGTGCCATCTGCAAACTTGACCACAGTACATTCATCTTTCTCATCCAAGTCATTAATATATATTGTAAATAATCGTACCCACAGCACTGATCCCTGTGGTACTCCATTAGCTACAGGTTTCCATTCCAAAAATAACCCCCTTATACCAACTCCCTGTCTTCTACTAGTTTGCCAATCCTCTATCCATGTCAATATACTGTTCCAACACCAGGGACTCTTATTGAGTAGCCTGAAGCATGGCACCTTATCAAACAGTTTCTGAAAAACAAAATGTATTATACCCTTTCTCTATCCTGCTTGTTACCACCTCAAAGAATTCTAATTAATTTGTCAGGCACTATTACTCCTTCGTGAAGCTTTGATGGCTCTCTTTGATCATATCATGTATTTCTAACTGCTCTGCTATTTCCAACTAACTGCTGATAAACCCTTACACATTCCCAATAACAGATGCTAAGCTAACTGACCAATGGTTGGCTGTTTGATTTTTTTATAATTGCCCCCTTTTTAAAAAGTATCTGATAAATAAAGTAACAATTGCATTTCTTTAGCACCTTTCAAAACTTCTGGCCATCTCAAAGCCTCTTATAGAAGAGAATTTTAAAATATATTCATGTCTTCTAGGAAATGCATCGTTAAATTTACATATAGCAAGCTCCGACAACCATAAAGGAAGAGGTTTGCCTTGATGATGCTGATCAAAGGATAGTTTCAAGCTTAGCAGATCGAGCTCCCCGGTCCCTTTGAAATAGTATCCTCTGGGGACAGATTGAACTTCAGTTTAATGCATCATCTGGAAACCTACAGTTTCAATTCCCTCAGCACTGTACCTTGATTTTTAGTGCTCAGGTTCCTTGAGTGAGATTTAAACCCACATCTTGCTGCCTTGGTGGAGATTAAGGAATCTGGCCAACTTCCAAAGCAGGCATTGTTCCCCTTGCTAATGTTGGCACAAATCCAAAGCTAATTACTGTCAACTGTCCTTGATTAGCTGCTATAATAGAGTGAGTAATGTCAGCAAGTATGACGATAATGTCTTCTCATGTGTGTCAGCTCTCCTTACCCTGCATGGTTGCTCTGTTGTGCTGAGGAGAATGCTGCTGTACACTGCCTATTTGTTGTGCTGACGACAAACAAACATCATGAATGTTGCTGAAAAGTCCGGCACTTGTGTCTATCAATGTGTGATTCATCTTTTCTGACTGAAAATGTTGCTGCAATGCTCCTAGTACATAAATCTGTCCCATCGAATAGACATTTGTAAGCCAGGGCGAGTAACTGACCAATCTGAATAAGGCTAATTGATGATTAGGATGTATTTAAGTCAGACCTGAGGAAGGGTCACCTGAACTGAAATGTTAACCCTGATTTTAATTCACAGAATGCTGCCAGACCTGCCGAGCTTTTCCAGCAATTTCTGTTTTTGTTCCTGATTTACAGCATCTGCAGTTCTTTCGGTTTTTACTTAGGACATATTTAATGTTGGATTTATTTTACAGATGACCAAAACAAAACTTTCGTGTCATGTATCTGTTTAAGTTTGTGTCCCTGTGACACAGAATGTAGGAGTAGGAGTAATTCATTTGGCCTCTTGAACCTGCTCCACCTTCATGACAATCATGATTAATCTGATTGTGAGCTCAACTCCACTTTCTGTCTCCACACCCTTAATGCCATTGTCAATTATTGGAAAAAAAATACTGATGCAACCTTGGAAATATTCAAGGGCCCAGGTCCTGTATTGCTGTCCGGGGAAGAGAAATCCATTGACTAACAGCCCCGAGCAGAAAATAAACTCCTCATTATCTCAGGTTTATATGGAAGCCACTAATTATTATTATCTGTGTCCTCATGTCACTGTACTCTGTCCAAATGACACTGTTCTCTCTATAAAAATTATAATTAATAATAATTATAATTTTCACCCTTTGTTACTTTGAATTCCACAACTTTCAGTTGTAATGTAAGCATGTTTCTTGTATCATAGGAACTACCTACAATCAAATTGTCTGTAGTTTTATTTCACTCTATTTTGATTTGGTGTATTGGAGTGTATCAAGACGACACACAGCTCTGGGCATGTAATTCAGCAATTAAATAAAAGCCAATTTGGAAACTGTTGGTGTCCTTTAAAATATTCACCAAAGGTTTCCTAACTCAGTACGTTGACAGGCCGACAAGGGGAGAGGCCATTCTAGACTTGGTGCTCGGAAACGAGCCGGGGCAGGTATCAGATCTTGTGGTGGGAGAGCATTTTGGTGATAGTGACCATAACTGCCTCACATTCTACATAGCTATGGAGAAGGAGAGGATTAGGCAAAATGGGAGGATATTTAATTGGGGAAGAGGAAACTATGACGCAATTAGACATGAGTTAGGAAGCATGGACTGGGAGCAATTGTTCCATGGTAAGGGCACTATAGACATGTGGAGACTGTTTAAGGAACAGTTGTTGCAAGTGATGAATAAATATGTCCCTCTGAGACAGGCAAGAAGGGGTAAGATAAAGGAACCTTGGATGACGAGAGGAGTGGAGCTTCTTATGAAAAGCAAGAAGGTAGCTTACATAAGGTGGAGGAAGCTAGGGTCAAGTTCAGCTAGAGAGGATTACACGCAGGCAAGGAAGGAGCTCAAAAATGGTCTGAGGAGAGCCAGGAGGGGGCACGAGAAAGGTTTGGCAGAACGGATTAGGGAGAACACAAAGGCATTTTACACTTAGGTGAGGAATAAGAGAATGGTCAAAGAAAGAGTAGGGCCGATCAGGGATAGCATAGGGATCTTGTGTGTGGAGTCTGAGGAGGTAGGGGAAGCCCTAAATGAGTTTTTTCCTTCTGTCTTTACGAAAGAAACAAACTTTGTAGTGAACGAAACCTTTGAAGAGCAGGTGTGCATGCTGGAATGGATAGAGATGGAGGAAGCTGATGTGCTGAAAATCTTGTCAAACATTAAGATTGACAAGTTGCCAGGCCCGGACCAGATTTGTCCTCGGCTGCTTTGGGAAGCGAGAAATGCAATTGCTTCGCCACTTGCGAGGATCTTTGCATCCTCGCTCTCCACTGGAGTTGTACCTGAGGACTGGAGAGAGGCAAATGTAATTCCTCTCTTCAAGAAAGGAAATAGGGAAATCCCTGGCAATTACAGACCAGTAAGTCTCACGTCTGTCGTCTGCAAGGTGTTAGAAAGGATTCTGAGGGATAGGATTTATGACCATCTGGAAGAGCATGGCTTGATCAAATGCAGTCAACACGGCTTTGTGAGGGGCAGGTCATGCCTCACAAACCTTATCGGGTTCTTTGAGGATGTGACTAGAAAAGTTGATGAGGGTCGAGCTGTGGATGTGGTGTATATGGACTTCAGTAAGGCATTTGATAAGGTTCCCCATGGTAGGCTCATTCAGAAGGTCAGGAGGAATGGGATACAGGGGAACTTAGCTGTCTGGGTACAGAATTGGCTGGCCAACAGAAGACAGCGAGTGGTAGTAGAAGAAAAATATTCTGCCTGGAAGTCAGTGGTGAGTGGTGTTCCACAGGGCTCTGTCCTTGGGCCTCTACTGTTTGTAATTTTTATTATTGACTTGGATGAGGGGATTGAAGGATGGGTCAGCAAGTTTGCAGATGACACAAAGGTTGGAGGTGTCGTTGACAGTATAGAGGGCTGTTGTAGGCTGCAGCGGGACATTGACAGGATGCAGAGATGGGCTGAGAGGTGGCAGATGGAGTTCAGCCTGTATAAATGCGAGGTGATGCATTTTGGAAGGTCGAATTTGAAAGCTGAGTACAGGATTAAGGATAGGATTCTTGGCAGTGTGGAGGAACAGAGGGATCTTGGTGTGCAGATACATAGATCCCTTAAAATGGCCACCCAAGTGGACAGGGTTGTTAAGAAAGCATATGGTGTTTTGGCTTTCATTAACAGGGAGATTGAGTTTAAGAGTCGTGAGATCTTGTTGCAGCTCTATAAAACTTTGGTTAGACCGCACTTGGAATACTGCGTCCAGTTCTGGTCGCCCTATTATAGGAAAGATGTGGATGCTTTGGAGAGGGTTTAGAGGAGGTTTACCAGGATGCTGCCTGGATGGAGGGCTTATCTTATGAAGAGAGGTTGACTGAGCTTGGACTTTTTTCATTGGAGAAAAGGAGGAGGAGAGGGGACCTAATTGAGGTATACAAGATAATGAGAGGCATAGATAGAGTTGATAGCCAGAGACTATTTCCCAGGGCAGAAATGGCTCACCTGAGGGGTCATAGTTTTAAGCTGGTTGGAGGAAAGTATAGAGGGGATGTCAGAGGCGGGTTCTTTACACAGAGAGTTGTGAGATCATGGAATGCGTTTCCAGCAGCAGTTGTGGAAGCAAGGTCATTGGGGTCATTTAAGAGACTGCTGGACATGCATATGGTCACAGAAATTTGAGGGTGCATACATGAGGATCAATGGTCGGCACAACATCGTGGGCTGAAGGGCCTGTTCTGTGCTGTACTGTTCTATGTTCTATGTTCTAAAGGTATTCAGCTGCTGCATGAACAGCCAGAAAGTTGATTATACCAAAAGCGTTGAAAAATATATTCATTTTTCATAAGTTTTCATTCCGTTTGTGCAAATATTTCCTTGGGTTAAATGTGTTCCAATTTTAACTTCTAAGGAAGTTGTTGAATGCATACATTTTCTAAGATAAGGATCCAACTTGTTAAAAGGTATGAACTAACATTGTTGTAGATGTTTGTGACTAAGTGCATTACTGCCATAAGCTGTGAGGACATCATCACCAGTTATAACAAATTTAAAAATTATGCATTATAAATTTGGACTGAAAAATGAAGTGTTTCTGAAACTCCATTTGGATGTTTTCTTCTCTGTTTACTGAACAATGGACAAATATGAGCCAGCAGCAATTCACACTTGGAATTGTAGAATCTTACGATGCATAGGGAGGCCATTCAGCCCATCGTTTCCAATACCATTTTTTTCAAACAGCCATTCAATTTATTTCATTCCCCTAATTACCTGGCACTCTACTCATTTTCAAGTTTCAAGCTGCACATTCCAAATCATTAAGCAGTACAGTACAAAGTCCAAATGTTTTAACATTTCTCTGTAGAAATATTTCTTTGCTTATCCTCAGACAACACATAATACCATGCCACATATCATTTATAAAAGGACATTTATAAATTTGTAATCGTAAAGATTGAGAAACCTACTGGGAAAATAGGACAGTGAGCATTTCATATGTTTTGTTATTACATTGCAGATCAAGCTAAGATTGACTTGGTGACTGTTCCTTCGGTTCTCAAATAAAACGAGGCAGTTCCAAATTCAATCGCGTTTCTCTGGGCTGGTGACCAAAGATTTAATATTGTTTATAATTTGGCACACATTACCAAACTCCTTTAAGCACAAGTTTTGTTTTTTAAGTATGTGAAATAACGTCATAATGGATCTCAGCAGAGATTGTTTAAAATCAGGAAACGTTGAGACTGAGTACATGATGTATTTCGTTTTGAAGGACCAAAAGCCAGAGAATGCTGATTTATGAATAGGTTGCACATGAACCAATGGCAACGTGGGGAAAATACCTTTATTGGGTGAGGGTGGTAATATCTGGAAAGCACCACTTGAGAGGGTGCTGAAGGTAGATTCAATTATGGCTTTCAGGAAGGAATCGGATAAACATCAGAATGCAGGAAGTTTGTAAGGAATGGGAATAAAGCTGAGGGATGGGACCGGCCGAGCTGCTGTGAAGAATTAGTACTGGCATGATGGAGCGAATGGCCCCCTTCTGTTCAGTAGCTAATCAATGAGCCCATGATTCGAGGTTATAATGGTGAGGTTTTGAATGATAAGTTTAAAGCAGGCACTTGGAATGAAATGAAGAGGCTCAGTGCTGCCACTTGGAAAATATATGGTCTGTTTAAGAAATGTATGAAGCTCTCTCTTTTTCTCTGGATACAACCCTCATCAGGAAGTAATTTTCTGCTTGTTCTATCCTTCCAGTTTTCTATATCACTGAAGCAGGATACATTTTGTAAAGTCAGACTCTTCTCTGATCAACAAAATGTCTTGTTTCCAAATCCTGCTGATCCTTGATATCAGCCTCTCACAAAGACTGGTCACTTGGCCGAAGAACCAGAGCTGACGAGTTTCTGTGGATAGTTTTGAATCAACCTGATCAGGGATGTTACTACACACCTCTGCAGGAGGTGGGACTTGAACCTGGGCCTCCTGGGTAAGAGGTAGGGACACTACCACGATGCCACAAAAACCGTCAGACTTGTGTCTACAGTCCAGAAAGCAGCTGATCACTTCAGGAAGTGAGGTGTTCTGGGGGGATGAACGAGTAACAATCATGTCAACAAAGTGCCAGTCAATTTCCATCTCCAACAAGAGACTAGCTGACCATCCCCTCTTGACATTCAGTAGCAATACCATTACTGAACTCACCCATTGTCAAAATCCTAGGGTCACCATTTGGAAAATGGCTTCTAATTCCTCCATGGGGGTCTTCCAGAGCAGGTGAATTGGGAAAATCAGGTTGGTGGCAAATACCATGAAAAGAAATTTGTGGAATGTCCGTGGGACAGTTTTCTGGAGCAGCTTGTGGTAGAGTCCACTAAGGACCAGACAATTCTGGATTTAGTGGAGTGTGATGAGGCAGACTTGAATAGGGAGCCTAAGGTGAAGGAACCCCTAGGGGGCAGTGACTATAATATGATAGAATTCACCTTGCAGTTTGAGAGGGAGAAGCTGGAATCAGATGTAACAGTTACCTTTACTCAATTGTAACAACAAAGACATGAGGGAGGAGCTGGAAGGGTAGCCTAGCAGGGAAGATGGTGAGCAGCAAGGGCAGAAGTTTCTGGGGTTAATGCAGAAATTCAGCATGAATTCATCCAAGGGAGAAGAAACAGACTATAGGGAAGACAAGGCAACCAAGGCTGACAAGGGAAGTCAGGGACAGCATAGAATCAAAAGAAAAAGCATTTAGTGTGAAGGTCAGTGGGAAGTCAGAGGATTTGGAAGCCTCTAAAACTAGCAGAGGATATTTGAAAAAGGGGAGAAGATGAAATAGCATTAGCTAGCTAATAATATAAAGGAAGATCACAAATATTTATTTGCATATTTAAAAGGTAAAAGAGAATGGGCAAGAATGAACATTGGACCACTGGAAAGTGCGGCTGGAGAAGTAGTAATGGGAAACAAAGAATTGGCTAAGGAACTAACTAGGTGTTTTGGTGCTTTCAACTGTGAAGGCTGGATGGAAGAGCATGCCAGAACTTTAAGAATCAGGAGGCAGAGGTGAATGTAGTGGCCATTACTAAGGAGAAGGCACTGGAGAGACAGAAAAGTCTGCAGGTGGATAAGTCACCTGGACCAGATGGACTACACCCCAGGGTACTGATGAAGAAAGCTGAGGAGATTGTAGAGGTACTGGTGGTGATCCTCCAGGATTCACAGGAATCAGGGAGAGTCCCAGAGACTGGAAAACAGCTATTGTAACACAGGGGTGAGAATGGAGGGAGGCAGAAGACAGGAAACTATAGGCTGGTTAGCCTGACCTTGGATAAGATTTTAAAGTCAGTGATGAAGGATAAGATAGCAGAGTACTTGGAAGTCCATGGTAAAATAGTGCTGAGTTAACATGGTTTCGTGAAGGGGAGGTCACGACTGACAAATCTGTTAGGATTCTTTGAAGAGGTAATGAGCTGTTTAGACAAAAGAGAGCCTGTGGATGTGATCTGTTTGGATTTCCATAAGGCTTTTGACAAGGTGCCGTACATTAGGCTGCTAAATAAGACAAGAACCTGTAGTGTTAGGGGCAAGGCATTGGCATGGATAGAGGATTGGCTGACTGGCAGAAAGCAGTGGATAGGGATAAAGGGGTCTTTTTCAGGATAGTAGCCAGTAACTAGTGGAGTTCCACATGGATCAGTGTTAGAACCACAACCATTTATGTTACATATCAACTATCTGGATGAAGGAACTGAGGACTTTGTTGCCAGGTTTGCAAACGACACAAAGATAAATGGAGGAGAAGGTAATGCTGAGGAAGTGAGGAGGCTGCATTAGAAATTGGATAGGCTGGGCAAGTGGGCAAAGAAATGGCAGATGGTATACAGTGTGGGAAGGTGTCAGGTTAAGCACTTTGGTAGGAAGAATAGAGGCATTGACTATTTTCTAAATGAGGAAAGGCTATAGAAATCTGAAGCAGAAGGGTGTTCAAGGTGAGCCACTGGCTTGGATTGACGATTGGCCATCTGACAGGAGGCAGAGAGTTGGGATAAAAGGCTCTTTTTCGGAATGGCAACCGGTGACGAGTGGTGTCCCGCAGGGTTCAGTGTTGGGGCCACAGCTGTTCACTTTATATATTAATGATCTGGATGAAGGAACTGGGGGCATTCTGGTGAAGTTTGTCGATGATACGAAGCTAGGTAGACAGGCAGTAGCACTGAGGAGGTGGGGGGCTGCAGAAAGATTTAGACAGTTTAGGAGAGTGGTCCAGGAAATGGCTGATGAAATTCAATGTGAGCAAATGCGAGGTTTTGCACTTTGGCAAAAAGAATACAGGCTTGGACTATTTTTTAAACGGTGAGAAAATTCATAAAGCAGAAGTACAAAGGGATCTGAAAGTGTTGGTCCAGGATTCTCTTAAAGTTAACTTGCAGGTAGAGTCTGTGATTAAGAAAGCAAATGTAATGTTGTTGTTTATCTCAAGAGGGTTGGAATATAAAAGCAGTGATGTGCTTCTGAGGCTTTATAAAGCTCTAGTTAGGCCCCAGGTAGAATACTGTGTCCAATTTTGGGCCCCACACCTCAGGAAGGACATACTGGCCCTGGAGCATGTCCAGCGGAGATTCACACGGATGATCCCTAGAATGGTAGGTGTAACATATGATGAACGGCTAAGGATCCTGGGATTGTATTCATTAGAGTTTAGAAAGTTGAGGGGAGATTTAATAGAAACTTAGAAGATAATGTATGGCTTAGAAAGGGTGGACGTTGGGAAGTTCTTTTCCATTAGGCACGGAGACTAGGACCCATGGGCACAGCCTTAGAATTAGAGGGGGTAAATTTAAAACAGAAATGAGGAGACATATCTTCAGCCGGAGAGTGGTGGGCTTGTGGAATTCATTGCCACGGAGTGCAGTGGAGGCCGGGACGTTAGATGCCTTCAAGGCAGAGATCGATAAATTCTTGATCTCACAAGCAATCAAGGGCTATGGGGAGAGTGCAGGGAAGTGGAGTTGAAATGCCCATCAGCCATGATTTAAATGGCGGAGTGGATTCGATGGACTGAATGGCCTTACTTCCACTCCTATATCTTATGGTCTTATGGGTTATAAGGAGAAACTGAGTAGGCGGGGATTATACTCATTGGAATTCAGAAGAATGAGGAGAGATCTTAAAGAAACATATGAGATTATGAAGGGAATAGCTAAGGTGGAGGCAGGGAGGTTGTTTCTGCTAGCAGGTGAAACTAGGACTAGAGGGCATCGCCTCAAAATAAAGGAAAGTAGACGTAGGACTGAGGTCAGGAGGAATGTCTTCACCCAAAGGGTTGTGAATCTGTGGAATTCCCTGCCCAGTGCAACAGTTGAAGCTACCTCGCTGAATGTGTTTAAGGCAAGGCTGGATAAATTTTTGAACAGTGAAGGAATTAAGGGTTATGGTGAGTAGGCGGGTAAGTGGAGTCTCAAAAAGATCAGCCATGATCTTATTAAATGGTGGGGCAGCCTCAAGGGGCCGGATGGCCTACTCCTGCTCCAAGCTCATATGTTCTTATAATTTATGTGGAAATCCTGTTCAGGGCAACGCAACCCATTAGAGATGGGGGAGAGGCAGGGAGTGGAGGAGGGGGCTATATCAAAATAGAGTTGGAATGGTGACCAAAACATAACATAGACTTGATCATGATTGAGGTCACATGCCTAATAACTGTCTATTAGTCAGTACTCATTGACTATTTAGAAATGTAGTAAATTACCCCAGGGCTCTCCATTACTGCAATTTGTGCCTAACTTTGAGCAATGCTGGAGTGATTCCACAAGAACTGGTCATCCCTGTTCATGAAGAACGAACACATGCAATTCTGTCTCTATGTTGGGTATTAATATGGGGCTCAGTTAAGGGGGCGGGGGGCAACAATGTGCAGATCAATTATGTTGTCATCCAGACAAGTATACTAATGTGTGCACACTCCCTCTCTCCAATGTGCATTTGCACACTCCCTCTCTCCAATGCACACAACCTCTCTCTCAAATAATTGCTGCCTGATAGGATTTGATTGAGTGATTTTTAAACTTTCTTCCTGATGCCTTGCATCAAAATCCAGATGCGATTTCAAACCTGCAACATTTTAGACTGCGTGAACTTTGTTTGGATAGACATTTCCCAGCTGCTGGTACACTTGCCTGGAGTCCCATGTGATTTTTTTTTGGCGTTTGTAAGAGGCTGGAATAGCCAATGAATTCCCAGGAAATTCCCACTTACATTTTGTAAAACAACAGCTAAAGATAGAAACTTGCTGACCAATTATTCATTCACTTTCCTGTTTTTCCTCTGGCATGGATCAGTGCACTGAAAGTGCTTTTAATGAGCTGAAGCTGATTGAATCTAACCCACAGCGAGGTTTCTCCTGACCTTTCGGGGATAAACAGCCACAAGTTCCGAGTTGCGGTAATGAGCCTGATCTCAGGATGCAGCTAGTAGTGAATCATTACAGAGGTTAATAGTTTAATAAATAAACGGACCTTCTTTATGCTTTGCATCAAATCCACTGTAATTTAGTGTGAGAATCCATGTTAAATTGAATGCTTGTTGGAATATTAATATTTAACAGATCCACAAGAGTAATATTGACAAGCACTAACCATCAGGGAGATAGTTTCAGCCAGCCTCAATGTGCACCTTAGAGGAAATACAAGGTAACATGTTGATTGGAATTTGTGCCACTGATGCTGTTACTCCTGGCATTCCACAGGACTCCATGCTGTCCCTTTTTATGAATGGTTTAGACTTGAATGGAAGGAGCATGATTCCAAAGTCTGGAGATGATCCAGATTTGGCTGTGCAGTTGGTAGTGAGGAAAAAAGGCTTTAGACCTCAGAAAGAGGGAGCTGGCCTGGGTTGGAGGACAAAACGGGAAAATGGAATTCAATTCGGATGAGTGAGGCAATATAATTCAGTATAGACAAAAAAGACTGCAGATGCTGGAATCCCAGGTGGACAAACAGGAGGCTGGAAAACACAGCAGGCCAGGCAGCATCTGGAGGAAAGGGACTGTCAATGTTTCAGGTACAACCCTTCTTCAGAACTGGATGTGGGGGTAGGGGAAGCTGCAGGGGGAGGGTAGCAGAATGGTGGTGATGGGTGGACACTAGCAGTAGGTACAACTTGGTTGGTTGATGGGAGGGATGAATCTGGTTGGTAGGTGGAATGGAACGGAGGAGGAGGGACTGGAAGGGAAGCTGGTGAATGGGTGACAAGGTCACTTGAAATGAGGGAGCTCAACATTAAGTCCTCCAGGCTGTAGGATGCCTAAGCAGAACATAAGATGTTGTTCCTCAAATTTGCGTTCTGATTCACTGCGACACTGGAGGAGGCCAAGATGGACATGTTGGACAGGGAATGGTGGGGGAGGGGGACTTGAAATGGGTGTTAGTGGGAGTTTGGGCTGCCATTTTGGGGCAGGCAACAATGCTTGGTGAAATAGTCACCTAGTTTACATTTGGTCGCACAGATGTAGTGAGGATCAGGAGCACCGGGATGCAGTAGGCTCAGTTGGAGGTGATGCAGGTGAAGATCTGTCTCACCTGGAAGGACTGTTTGGGAACCGAACATAACGATAGGGCCCCCCCTTGTCCTCACTTTCCACCCCACCAGCCTCTGCATCCAATGTATCATCCTCAAACACTTCGCCCAACTCCAATTAGACCCCACCACCCAGAACATCTTCCACTCCCCACCCCTCTCTGCCTTCTGCAAGGACCATTCCCTTCACCACTTCTTAGTCTGTGACACACTCCTCAGCAACGGCTCCAGCCCACCCGGTACCTGCCCCTGTAACTGTAAAAGATGCAACATCTGCCCACACATCACCTCCCTCACCTCTATCCAGGGCACTGAACAGTCCTTCCAGGTGAGACAGTGCTTCACCTGCATCTCCTCCAATTGCTATTGCATCTGGTGCTCCCGCTGTGGTCTTCCCTTCGTCAGTGAGACCAAACATAGACTGGGTGATTGTTTCCCCGAGCATCTCCACCTGGCCTATAATGGCCAACCTAACCTCCCAGTCACTATCCATTTCAACTCCACCCAACCCCCACTATACCCCCACCCCCTGCTCCCACCTCGACATGTCCATCTCGGCCTCCTCCAGTGTAGCAGTGAATCGGATCGCACATTTGAGGATCGATACCTTATCTACCACCTGGGCACCCTACAGCCCGGAGGATGTAACATTGAGTTCTCTAATTTCAAATGACCTTCCCCTTCCCCAGCATACTTCCCAGTCCCCGCATCACCCCTCAACCTCACCCTTCCATTCCACCTACCAACTGGATTCATCCCTCCCATCGACCAACCAAGTCGTACATGCTATCAGTATCCACCCATCACCACCATTCCGCTACACCACGACCCCCCCTCCCCAGCCCCTCTCCCTTTATCTGCAGCTTTCTCCATCCCCACATGCAGCCCTGAAGAAGAGTAATACCTCAAACATTGACTTCTCCTCCTCCAGATACTGCCTGCCAAGCTGTAGTCTTCTAGCCTCCTATTTGTCTAAAATGTATTTCAGTGTAAAGGGGAGAATGCACAATAAATAAAAGGTATGGAGTAACACGGGAGGAACAGAGGGATGTGGAGTGTATTGCCACAGTTCATTAACATGGTGGATGCAGAGAGCAACCCACTGATGTTAGGGTTAATTTCCTTTAGCAGCTGAGGCTACAAGGTTTTGCGGGATCTGTGTACATCCAACACACAGGCACCGTGTCTGTTTATCAGAAGAACTGGCTGTTCTGAATAATCTACACAAATGCTGAAATAAAGAATGTCGTATTATTGCACAGATGTTGGAGAGGTGCTGTACTTTCAATACCGCTCAATGATATTGTGACATGTGCTGGTCATATTACAGGAAAGATATGATTTAATGGGAGAGGCTGCAGAGGAGGCTTGTGAGGATGTGGCAGGGTCTGGAAAATATTCACTATAATTGGATAGGCTGGGGTTGTTTTCCTTAGAGCAGAGGAGGCTGAGGAGTGATCAGATTGAATTGTTTATGATTGAAAGGAACCTACATAGAGTAAGCTTGTACAATCTATTTATGTTAGAAAGGTCAAAAACAGAGAACCATCAATTTGAACTAGTTGGTAGAAGGATGCAATAGGGGGTGAGGAAACAGTTTCCCACTTGATAGTGTAGGCACCTGGAGCTCTCTGTCCAAAAGTCAAGGCAGAAACTCTCTCCGTATTTAAAAGCAATGACTTAGATCTTCATTTGAACAGCCAGGAGCTCAGGGCCATGGGTCTAGCGCAGGAAGGTAGGGTTAGGCTCGGGAGTTCAAACATCACAGCCACAATGGGCTGAAGAGCCTCCTTCCACATGGTACATTTTCTGTGAACCATGCTACAAACATTACGCTGAATCAGGTAGAATTGGAGGAAGCTAATCTGTCATTCCACTAGTTTACAGTTAGCACAAATTATATTTGTACTTGGCTGAAAACATTCATAATTTCTCAATTAAGACGTTCTGTAACAACGATCTGAACCTTTTCCCTGAAAGACCCAGGGTGTAATTTGTTAAACTTTGCTGCCAAAACATCGCTTGCTAGCAAGGATTGAAATTTTAACTTTACTTTCAAGCAACTTGCTTTAATGGATGCCCAGCTGATGATGGTGAACCTCATTTCTGTTATGTGTAAAATGCAGTTAAAATATGCAACATTTAATGGTTCAATTCTGCTTAAGTAAATAGAGAAGTGTTTATTTTCCATCCCATATTTTATTTTGTTTTCTTTTCAATATAGCAAGAAGCTTTTTCCCAGAGTGGGGGACTCAATTACTAGGGGTCATGAGTTCAAAGTGAGAGGACGAAAGTTTAGGGGAGATATGCGTGGAAAGTTCTTTACGCAGAGGGTGGTGGGCGCCTGGAACACGTTGCCAGCAGAGGTGGTAGACGCAGACACGTCAGCGTCTTTTCAGATATATCTGTACAGGTACATGGATGGGCGGGGAGCAAAGGGATACAGACCCTTAGATAACAGATGACAGGTTAGACAGAGGATCTTGATCGGTGCAGACTTGGAGGGCCGAAGGGCCTGTTCCTGTGCTGTAATTTTTTTTGTTCTTTTTATGAAGCTGAATTAAACAATTTCCTCAAGCCCTCTTGAAACCAGGATAATTTCCTGTATGACCTTTTTCATGAATAACCATGTTATGCAAGTTATAACTCAACAGTGTACAGAAAGTATCAAATTGATACTCACTTCATAATTAACTTTTTATTCTGTCTCCCAGCAGTGCTTTTTGTTTTTTTACTGACTCTGTCAAGTATCTGATTATTGGAGGAAGTGGCTGTGCTGTATAATCTACACACATGCTGAAATAGAGTGTTGTGTTATTGCACACACATTAGAAAGGTGCTGTATGTTTCAGGCATCTCAATAGTATCACGACATGATGTTAGAATAGCAAAGCTCTCCATTTTGGTTTCTAACCTATTGGTAATCAGCCTGTCCTATGTGCATAATGTTACAGTAATCTCAATGAACATAGAACCCAGACTATGATAACACAGTGTGGAGCTGGAGGAACACAACAGGCCAGGCAGCATCAGAGGAGCAGAAAAGAAGCATATGATTAACTAGGAACCTAAATCTCTGTGGTATATGTTATGATGGATATATTTGTACCACATGGACTAAAGTGGTTCAAAAAGGTGGCTGATCATCATTTTATTCGGGGAAAGTAGGAACTGAAATAAATTTTAACCATTTTATTCTGTGGAAGAATTTAAAAATGTGTTGGTCCATGGCTGACCTGTATTTTAACTACACTTATCTGCCTTGCTTCCGAGATCTTTAATACCCTTTACTGACAAAATCCTTTTGATTATGTTTTTGGCTTTTTTTTTAATTAACTCATGGTCTCAGCTTTTTGTGGGAGAGAGTTTCAGATGTTTACATTCTTTTCTCAGTGGACACCTCACTCAAGAAATAGTCACTCTCTAGTGACCCTATCGAATAATATTGTCAATTAGATCGACTCTTAATTCTCTACAACCAGCAGAATATAGAGTCTATTTGCTGATTTGTGATTTAGAACCTGTTGACATCAATATTAATGCGCCTTGTATTTGTTTTCAATCTGTGTCCTGCTGACATTAATTTTGTTAAGTCTGAATGGAAGACATTATTAGGCCTTTCTACAGTTCACTTGACATGAACACAGGCTGAAAGATATCTGCTTCATGTTGTACACAACTAAGCCCTGAATAGTTCATGCAATAAAACCATTGACTTTCCAATTATTCCATTCACCTGCCCTCTGGGAATGCCTGGTCTGACTCTACTTTCTTAATGGCGCAGCTAAAACAAATCTTTGCAGCTTGATGCTTAAATAGTAACTCGGTCTTCATACAAAGCAGGTTTCAGCCTGTTATTGAATGACCCCCAAGAGTTCTAATTGTGAGCAGGACAGAACAGATGAAAGCAGCACTTGGAAGCACTGTGTGCTTTAATTAGCCCAATGCTCCATTTCAGTCTGCAGATTGTTCGCTCCATTGTTGCACTGTCTGTGCATAGATCAACGATTTACAAAGTGCACCAGGCAAATGCTGAAAGTGAATCTCTATTAATGGCTAATTAGCTGCACTTGCATCACATTATGGGATTAATTTTCTGTCAGCTGTATATAGACAATCAGTTGAACCTGTTCCACAAAGTCCAATAACTGATGAGATTAACCAGATCCAAATATTATTTGATTCTAATTGGAAACAATGCTTTAGAATCCACTGAAATAGTGACTAATCATTTAAAAGTGCAACAACCATTGTTTTTTAATTTCTTATCCCAGCTCCAGCACCTTTGCAGCATTCCGTTACTTCTTTTAAGCTCTTCCTCAAACTACTTGCTTATCAGATACATTGTTTGTAAAGCTACAAATTCAATGAGTTTCAACTGGAGTCAATTAGTCCTTTGGCATATCATGTGGATGTGAAAGATGCTATATAAATTAAATCAACCTCTCACACCAGGTTCGGGTTACATCCCACCACCAAATCTCTAGAAACTGAACAAAAGCCTGTGTGTGGTTTACACTTTATTTTTGATTTTAGTGATGATATCTTTACCCTCCTGTAAGAGTCCAGTATCTGGAATATGGCTTTGGTACCATACATTCAGTCCGCAGTGTTGTTTTGGACTGAGCTGCGCCTTCCGTGATCAGACATGAGCAACTTCCTTTTAGGAAGTGATATTAGAAACATCCTGTGGAGCTGGATGAACACATCAGGCCAAGCAGCATCTTAGGAGCACAAGAGCTGATGTTTCGGGCCTAAGGGTCTAGGCCCAAGATGTAAGCTTTTGTGCTCCTGAGATGCTGCTGGGCCTGCTGTGTTCATCCAGCTCCACACTTTGTTATCTCAGATTCTCCAGCATCTGCAGTTCCCATTATCTCTTTGATACATCCTATTGCCAATGTTGCCGTGGACACAGGTGCAGCTCTTTCCCAATGTGGACCACTTGGAATGTTTCAGGCTCCTTTCTGAACCAGAGCTCCTTTCAGCTCAGTTACTTTTAAGGAGAATTGGGGGCAGGTAATAAACAGCCAGTTAAGCCTATATCCTGTAAATGAATGAATTTTAAAAATCTTTTCAACTGTGGCACTCGTCATAAATTAGGAGCAAACTGTTTGCTATCCATGAAATTTTATTCTAGTATCAAGTGGAGATATTTTTTTCATTAATATCCCAGAGGGAATAATGTCAGGAACTGAGTCTCCATTGCAGTGGTGGAAATTTTGAATTAGGAGTTTTTTGGACTGAACATGCCTGGGAAGGGGTATTAGACCCAGGCAGGACCTGCCTCCGTCCACATGAGCTCCCCTCTGACTTGGGTCAAAACATTGATGTTGTGGTTTTGTGAACTCCTACAGTAAACATTCACTCAATGGCATCAAAATCACAGTGAGACTGCTTCACATTAAACAATAGAAATATCTGTATAGCTGGCAGTTCAATAGATACCTGGTGATCTTCAATCTGAATGTGAGCTCAAAATCCCTTTTGTATGGCTAAGAGTGAATCTGCACATTTAACAGCTCTGTTAGAAGAACCTGTTGTTTAAACCAAAATCTTCCTATACTTTTTGTGGAGTTTATTCTCATTGGGTGAACACATTTGGACTGGAGAGGAGTAAATGAATCAGCTCTGTTCAAAAAAAGGGATTTAAAAGCTACTAAAGTAGATGTTAATAAATAACATGCTCTGGCTGACAGAAGCAGAAATCTGTAATATAGTATATAAACCTTGAGAGAATGAGATTCTGAAGGCCTGGAACTCCTGTGTGTAACTGGGAAATTCATCAATAATTAGATCAATATCTTAGAATCTCTACAGGGTGGAGAAAGGCCATTTAAGTTTGTATTAACCTTCCAAAGAGAATCCCACCCAGATTAAGACCCCATTTTGCCCCTGGAACCCTGCATTTCCCATGGCTAGTCTACCTAGACTGTGCATCCCTCGACAGTGTGGGGCAATTTCCCATGGCCAATCCACCTAACCTGCACACCTTTGGACTGTAGGAGGAAACCAGAGCACCCAGAGTACTAATGATGTGCAAGCTCCACACTGACAGTTGCCTGAGGCTGGAATCAAACCCGGATCCCTGGTGCTGTGAGGCTGCAGTGCTAACCACTGAGCCACCATGACAGTTGTACAATTTAGTATCAACTCTTTTGTTCAGGTGGGCTTTAGAGAATCTGACATTACTCAAAGAAGAGTAGTAAAGGCTCCCTGAGTACAGTCTTCAAGACGGTAGATTATTCCCATCCTACTGTGTGGGATTGTGCTGTGCACAGTTGTATAAAGTGGTGGCCCTGAAGGGGTTAATGTTTATGTCCCATCAGCTCCAGCCACTCTACTACCACACACAACACTTGAATAGAGACAGGGAGTTCGACTTGAGCTTTCAGAGAGACCGAATGGATCTGTACAGGCTCCCTCAGATGTTGGTAATTCTGCCTGAGCAAATATTATTTTACTTAGGGCTATCATGCAATAAAACATTTTGTTATCTAAGAAGAGTGTCCCTTCTATAGATATTCTAGGGTGATGTATAGTTTACCACTGATCTCTAACTAGATCAAAGTCAAAGGAGATCTGGTGGCAGCAAATGACCCCAAACACCCCATTTCTACACAGAGCCAGGTGGAAAAATACCACAAGGTGGCAGCAGTGGTCACCTGGCAACATGGCAGTCTTCCCATGCTGTTCATATTTGTTAGATGCCCTGATTCACATGGTCGTTGAAATGTTCTGTTGCATTTGAATTTGTGCTGCCATTCTAACTTTACTCATGCACCTCTAGCCATTGCAATGGCTCAGATACCCCATCAATCTGCTTTGCAGGGGATAGGATACCCCAGGAATTGGAGGGAGGGGGCAAAGTTTAGATTTGTCTGAGGTTTCTCTCTATATTTACACTTGAATAGAGTAGGCGCTTGCCCAGATGAGTGGACAACTCCTCCTTGTGATTAATGGATGAGGAGTTGTTGGCTGAATTACTTCCAGTGACCAGTGAGCTTGTCTGTTCGTCCAGTGCAATGCTTTGCACTGCACCACCGCCAACTGCAGTGCCCCCCACCCCCCCACAACAATCCGTTTCGGGGAATATGCAATAGAGAACACCGTCTCCTTCACAAACCAACAACAAACAACTCCCAAAGCAGCAAAAACCAAAAGCAAGTTATTCTTTGTGCAGACATTCTGCTGGATAAGTACCCAGCACCTCCAGGATGTAGGTGTTAACCCTGTCCCTCATTTACTCTCACTCCTTTCACCATTTTCCTTTCTTTAGAGGCATGCACCAGTCCCAGTGAAAGGCTGGTGAAGTTTACGGTGCAGTATTATTTATCCAAATGAAAGGAGCAGGGTAATAATTAACACCCATTTGTCCTTCACAATCCATCCATTTCTCAGGCATTATTAAGAGCCGGAGAGAAGGAAATTTCCGCGTGTATCTCAATTAAGGAGCAGCTAGTAGTGCGGAGAGGAAACAATACACTCTTTGATGTCCATGAAATAAGTTTGCATTTCATAAATTGATGTGGTCCCTGCATAACATTAAGGTTTAGCACCAATTCCACTTTTATGGACTTGCCTAGCATGTGGCAAACTGAATCCAGAAGCAGGCCATCAGGGCAGATTTTGTTTCCCAACCGCAAATCACTCTCATTCTTGCGCATGATAATGATGAATTTGACTCTCACAATACTTGATCATGAATCCTTGACCTGCTCCTTTCATTGGACACAATGTCATAACGACCGTTTGCAAATGAAGCAATAAAACCACAGCATTATGTGTGCAATTACTATTTTGGAATAATTTATTCACCAACTGGACCTTCTGCAATTAGATCTGAGTGAGTTTTACAATTGGTGTTGACCTATTCATTCCAGTGGTAATGTTGAAAGGAGGCTGAGGCAATCAGATCAATAAAAACAGCGACATCCTTTTTTGCAAAACTGTCTCTTAAATCAGCAATTAGTTCACACAACCAATGTCAAGCCACTAACAGAGGAAGAAAATGACCACCAAAACAACGCACAACTTCAACGACAAATTAAGTTTACAATGTGGGCTTTCTTTTATGTATTAGTGAATTAGTTGGATTCAGTGTAATAAAGTGTGGAGCTGGATGAACACAGCAGGCCAAGCAGCATCTCAGGAGCACAAAAGCTGACATTTCGGGCCTAGACCCTTCATCAGAGAGGGGGATGGGGTGAGGGTTCTGGAATAAATAGGGAGAGAGGGGGAGGCGGACCAAAGATGGAGAGAAAAGAAGATAGGTGGAGAGGAGAGATACTCTCTCCCTATTTATTCCAGAACCCTCACCCCATCCCCCTCTCTGATGAAGGGTCTAGGCCCAAAACGTCAGCTTTTGTGCTCCTGAGATGCTGCTTGGCCTGCTGTCTTCATCCAGCCTCACATTGCTGTGTTCATCCAGCTTCACACTTTATAATCTTGGATTCTCCAGCATCTGCAGTTCCCATTATCTCTAATTGGATTCAGTGAACTGTTGTAAAAAGGGATTTTAAAATTAAGTAAGTGCAAACCAAATCCATACTTTCCATTAATGATTAAATTTAACCTCCACGATGAATATCCCAAACTACAGGCCAGGGGGTGTCCAGCGTCACTGCTTTTGCCTAGATAAATGTCACTGTTTGCAGCCTGGGTCAGTAACAGAAACTACAAGTTATGTAATGACACAAAGCTAGGTGGAGGGGCACGTAGTGTTGAGGAAGCGGGAAGGTTGCTAAAGGACTTGGACATTCGAGTACACAGGGCAAAGGTGTGGCAGATGGAATACAATGTGGGAAAGCATGAGGTTATGCACTTTGGTAGGAAGATTAGAGGCATTGACTATTTTTTAAATGATTGGAAATCTGAAGCACCAACAGACTTAGAAATCTTAGTTCTAGATTTTTGAAGGTTAACATGCACGTTCAGTTCGTAGAAAGGAAGTCAAATGCAATGTCAGCATTCATTTCAAAAGGACTAGAACACAGGAGCCAGGGATGTGCTGCTGAGGCTGTATAAGGCTCTGGTCAGACCGTATTTGGAATATTGTGAGCTGTCTTGGGCCATGTATCTGAGAAGAGTGCGCTGGCCTTGGAGGGGGATCCAGAAAAGGTATACAAGATTGAGAACAAAGTTGCTGGAAAATTCCAGCAGGCCTGGCAGCATCTGTGAAGAAAAAATCAGAGTTAGCGAAGGGTCTGAGGAAGGGTCACCAGACCTGAATCATTAATGCTGATTTTTTTCTTCACAGCTGCTGCCAGACCTGCTGAGCTTTTCTAGCAACTTTGTTTTTGCTCCTGATTTACATCATCTGCAGTTCTTTCGATTTTTAGCCAAGAATGAAGGGTAATACCTGAAATGTTGACTGCTCCTTTCCTTGAGATTCTCCCTGGCCTGCTGTGTTCTTCCAGCCTCCCGTTTGTCTACCTTGGATTCTGGCATTTGCAGTTTTAATATCTCTGAGTAGCACTGTTGTAACTTTTGGAGCGTCTGTTCACAAAGTGCGCCTGTGGAAAATAAGACATTCATTTAAAACTGAGATCCCACCTTCCAGACCGTGTTCAATATCTGGAACTCTGTACCTCAGAGCTGTGGAGGCAAGGTGCTGAAAATGATTAAAGAGGAGGTTGATAGATTTTTGCAATCGGGAGTTTTCGATGTGAACATTAATTCAATCCTAAAAATTATTTCTGAAGGTTTTCCCACCACCTTAGTTAAAGTTAAATCAAAAAACATTTCAATTAACAGTTTGTTTCAAACCTCCAGCAATAACTTTTTTTTTGATTGGACAGAAATTTTTTAATAGAATCCCTCCCATGTGGAAACAGGCTCTTTGGCCCAACAAGCCCACACTGACCTTCACAGCATCCCACCCAGACCCATTCCCCCATAATGTCTACATCATTAAACACCACAGGTAATTTTAGCATAGCCAATCCACCTAGCCTGCACATCTTTGGACCATGGGGGGAAACCGGAGCTCACCCACACAGACACGGGGAGAATGTGCAAACTCCATACAGTAGGCCACCCGAGGGTGGAATTGAACCGGGGTCCCTGGCGCTGTGAGGCTGCGGTGCTAACCACTGAGCCACCGTGCCGCCCAATTTGTTTTGTACTAACTTCTGTCCGCACAGGATTGGTCAATAATGCTGCAATGTGTACATTAATGGGATGAATGGTGGTATATAGCTTCATTCCTTCACCAATATTCAGTTGATCCTGAGGAAGTTGTGTGCATTGCGAGATGTTTGATGTTAAACTATTTTGCATAACTATGTGGATTTGAGTTTTCTCTACCTGTAATTCCAATGTGATTTGGGTAATTGCAACTGCACAGTTTAATTAAGTGTGGTTAGATAAATTTGTGAAGTGCACAAAGAATGTCACTGTTAACACATGCATGGATAACACTGCTAAACATTGCCTACAAGTCTAAACTAATGTGTTTTTAAGACTTTTTTATGTACTTGTGTGTAGGTATGTGTCAGGCAGAAGGAGCTTGATCAAAGAGAGAATACTGTTACTCATTGGACAAGCTGTTATCTGAAATCTATGTGTGACCTGCAGCAAAGTAGGAAATATATTGTCCAAATAAAAGACCAACTCTGATCTGGTGAAATGAACTGTTCAGTTGTATTTCATTCAGAACCAGGTTCCACTTACAAGAATGTTTTCACAAACGCAGCATTGGTCAGATTAGTAACCTAAAAATGTAGCTGGTGATGCATTTAGCAAATAGCTAACCTTCTCGGGACATCTAGGATTTGTAGATTAATGTGACTCAAACTAACAAGTATCCCACTGTAGATTGACCTCAATGTTCCACTTAAGTCATTTTCTTCAACGATATTTTCAAATCAATTTGGACTGTGTAACTACTACACATCTCTGAAGCAGATTGGATTTGAACCCAAGATAACAAAGTGTGGAGCTGGATGAACGCAGCAGGGCAAGCAGCACCAGAGGAGCAGGAAAGCTGATGATTTGGGCCTGGAGCCTTCTTCAGATACATATAATTTTTTTGAAGAAGGGTCCCAACCCAAAGCGTCATCTTTCCTGCTCCTCTGATGCTGCTTGGCCTACTGTGTTCATCCAGCTCTACACCTTGTTATCTCAGATTCTCCAGCATCTGCAGTTCCTACTATCTCGGGATTTGAACCCAGGCCTCCTGACTCAGAAATGGGGATGTAA
Source organism: Stegostoma tigrinum (assembly GCF_030684315.1). Lineage (NCBI taxonomy): Eukaryota > Metazoa > Chordata > Chondrichthyes > Orectolobiformes > Stegostomatidae > Stegostoma > Stegostoma tigrinum. The sequence continues at coordinate 9,683,426 of NC_081381.1, read as the reverse complement.
TCACTGAACCACAGGAGCCCTCATTTTCTTCAATGTTTTCCATTTTTTTTTGCATATGCTCCAACTTAAATTGTTTGAGGGGACATTTCATGATCAGACTCTTTGGAATGGAATGGAAAAGGGCCCTTGATGTGAATTAGGCCGATAGGAAAAGGAAGTCCCTGTGACATGTGTCTGACTGACCGATTACAAACCCTCTGGATGAAGAGGGATTTTATCTCCTCCAGACTTCCATAAAACACTTGTACTCAATTATCAGGCTTCACCTTCTAAAGACTTGTTTAGTGCATCTAAAGGAATCAGTAAGTGGAAGTTAAACAACAGGATGTTAGAGTCAGTCATCATAGGGAACTCATGATTTGCCAATTACTGATTGAGACATATCATTACTTGGAATCAACTGAGAATTATTATTATTTAGCAAAGGAACATTCCTATAAATGTGAGAACTGACTTTTTTTAAGCAACAGTGCTGCAATAATAGACTGTAGATCCCTAAAACAGTTTAGTTTTAGTAAGCAAATTCATCTCCAAATGTGACACTTGGGTCTTCAGATCAGAAAGGTCCTGTTTCAGTCCTCACTTAGTATGGAGTTCACTGAGCTTGGCAGGTGAGCACAGGAGAGAAATTTCATTATTTTTGAGCTATGCCAAGGAGCAGGGAGAGGGGTGCTGGAATAATTTCTTACCTAAGGTCCCATCCTGGGAAAGTATACCTGTGTGCATGAGGTAGGATGAAGACTGTTTTTAGTCATAGTTTACCTCACAGTTGAATGACCTGCTACACTCCCTCATGTGAATACCAGCAAGAAGCCCTGACTTCATCAGAGGAGAGGGATTTCCTTTTTAAAACACTGGTTAATAACGACAGGTAATGTGGGCATTTAAATAAAAGTGTTTGGAAGGATTGATTTTTTTTCCCTTCCCCACACCCGCAACATCCAATCAATATCTATTTTTACTTTCTAGTGACAGACTTTAAGAAACTGGCAAGGTAGATGTCAATGTACAAAATTGCATGAAGTGGACTGTTTCGACTCAAGAGTATTTGTTCTAATTGATGAAACTGAAATGTATGTAATCTGCAGTAATCATGAAGTTTGAATTATGCTGTAAAAACTAAAATCATAAGCTCAAAACAGCCTCACTTGATTTATCCACGGGTCAATTTTTAGCCAGGAAAGTAAATGAGGCTGATTGTGTCTGTTAATGTGGCACAATTTCAGTGGGACAATAGTTTACGTTGAGCAACAGAATTTGAGGATTCTCTTGGGGAAAGGAAAGAGAAACATTTGCAATTACATAGCACCTTTCCTAACAAATCAAAGCATTTACAGCCAATGATATATTTTTTGAAGAGTAATCACTATTATTAAGAATAAAATATGGGACCTAATTTTCACGCAGCAAGTTCCCACAGAGAGCAATGTAAAAATGATAACTAATCTGTGATAACAAGGTGTAGAGCTGGATGAACACAGCAGGCCAAGCAGCATCAGAGGAGCAGGAAAGCTGATGTTTCAGGTCTGGACCCTTCTTCTTTTCTTCAGTGATTTTGGTTAGGGGAAGACGATTGGCCAGAACACCAAGGATAATTCCTCTGTTCCTCTTTGAAATAGTGCCAAGAGATTATTTGGGTGTAGCTCAGAGAGCATTCGGGACCCTGCTTTAATGCCTGTGCTGGTTTAAAGTTACCCCCAGAGCTGCATTGGAGTGCCAGCCTAGATTTCTGTACTACTGAAACTGGCATATGATAAAGGAATGGCTCTGTCTAGCCAAATATTTGTTCCTATTTCCACAATTCATTGAGCTTGTAAAACTAGGAACTACATTGCATCCAGAACTTGGGTGGGGAGACAAAGAGTCTAGGCCCGAAACGTCAGCTTTTGTGCTCCTGAGATGCTGCTTGGCCTGCTGTGTTCATCCAGCTACACATTTTGTTATCTTGGATTCTGCAGCATCTGCAGTTCACGTTATCTCTGATCATCCATATGCTTATCCGAGAACTGTTTAAATGCCCCTAATGTGGCTGAGTTAACTACGTTGGCAGGCAGGGCATTTCACACCCTTATCACACTCTGAGTAAAGAACCTGCCTCTGACATCTGTCTTAAATCTATCTCCCCTCAATTTGTAGCTATGCCCCCTTGTACAGGCTGAAGTCATCATCCTCGGAAAAAGACTCTCACTGTCCACCCTATCTAATCCTCTGATCATCTTGTATGTTGATGGTGTCTTTTAACGTGGGCCTGAGTCCTTCATTTTGTTGCTCAAATTTAAGAGAAGGAGTCACTTTGTGTTTCAAGCAATAGCAAGAACTGCAGATGCTGGAGTCTGTGATAACACAGTGTGGAGCTGGAGGAACAGCAGGCCAGACAGCATCAGAGGAGCAGGAAAGTTGACGTTTCAGGTCGGGATGTTTAGTTTCAAATATTTTTATAATGAATGATGGTCATTATCAGTTCAGGTTTATACTAAACCTTGTCTGAGATGTTTCACTACTCTTAAACAATGCAAAGCTAGGTGTGAATGCGAGCTATTAAGAGTTAGTCATTGTAGCGCAGAGAAGATTATTCAGACCATTGAGTCTACACCAGCTCTCTGTCAAGCAATTCAGTGAATCCTGCTCCCTCAGTCCTTTTGTCTGCCAATACATTCCTCCCAACGTCCACCAATTCCTGTTTGAACTCTTCCCAATTCTCTGCCTCCTACAGAGTCATCAGCAGTAGGCTCCAGCTCATTGCCACTCACTAAGTGTAAAAAAAATTTCATGCAATTTTTACTCAATATCTTTAATTTGTTGTGTAATCCTGGTAGCATTGACCACAGCGAACAGCTTTTCTTTGTCTATTTTATCTCAAATTGTCATGAGCTTGCACATCTATCCTTCTCCTCTCAATCTCCTTTACAGAAAGGAAATCTGCCTTGGCTTCTCCAACCTGACCTTGTGGCTAAATTGCCTCATTTTATAAACTGTTCTGGAAAGTTTCCTCTTCATCATCCTGAGAACCTTCTCAACCTCCCTAGAGTGCGGTACCTAGAACTGGGCAATACCTGGAATGTCACTAGAGATTTGTAGGAGTTTTGTCTAACTTTTCCTTTGTACTCTATTCCTTAATTTTTGAAGCCAAAAGCTCACACATTCTACTAACTCAGTGGTAGTAAGAACTGCAGATGCTGGAGTCAGAGATAACACAGTGTGGAACAAAAGCAAAGTTGCTGGAAAAGCTCAGCAGGTCTGGCAGCATCTGTGAAGGAGAAAACAGAGTTAATGTTTCAGACCCAGTGACCCTTCCTCAGAACTCAGAAATATTAACTCTGTTTTCTCCTTCACAGATGCTGCCAGACCTGCTGAGCTTTTCCAGCAACTTTGTTTTTGTTCCTGATTTACAGCATCCGCAGCTCCTTTGGTTTTTATGACAGTGTGGAGCTGGAGGAACACAGCACACCAGGCAGCAAGGGAGGAGCAGGAAAGCTGATAATTTAGGTCTGGACCTTTCTGCTAACTGCTGTTTCTGTCATTCTACCTTCCAGGACACATGGACATGTCCTGCTATCCCTCACGTTGTTCACAATGGTGTTGTTCAATGTAAGTTCTTTCTCTGTCCCCTTGCTGCCAAAATGCACAAAAGGCAGAGATTACAAAGTGATGTGAACAGAGTGAGCTTTGGAATACAAGATGAAAGGCGCTATTTAATGTGGGAGGTGTGATGTTATTCACTTACTGATAAGAAAAGGAAAACAGAGTATTTTTTGAAAGGTGTGCAACTTTGAAATGTTGATGTTCAGAAGCTTTGGGTGTACACAC